>NW_027459460.1:345000-690000 GCF_050624435.1 Tenrec ecaudatus
CCTCCTCCTCACCTTCAGCAGGTAAGGTTGTATAATCTGCATATCACAGGTTCTTAGTATGCCTTCCTACAATCTTGATGCCAATTTCTTCTTTATATCATGCAGCTTCACAGATCTTTTGATCAGCATGCTATTGCATAAGTATAGTGAAGGATACAACCCTAACACACACCTTGTTTGATTTTAAACCAATGTGTACATCCATTCATGTTCCTATGGCTGCCTCTTAGTCCATGTACAGGCTTTGCATAAGCACTATGATATCAGTATTTTGGAATTCCCGTTATTCTCAATGTTACCCAGAGTTTGTTATGATGCACACAGCTTCATGACTCTGCATAGTCCATCAATAAAACACAAGTAAACATCTTTCTGGGATCTTCTGTCATTGTTAGTCTTGTTGCATGTCCTCTTCTGAATCCAGCTTGAAATTCTGCCTGGTACCTGTCAATATGCTGCATTGACTATTGTTGAATTATCTTTGGCAAAGTTTTACTTCCATGTGGTACTTATGGTTTTATTTGATAACTTCCATCTTCATTTTGGTCACCTTAAGCTCTTACTTTATCCTCTCTGCAGTTTTCTATAGCTGTATATGTTCAGGAGTTAGCTTTAGAGTCTATTCTGATATGGATTTTGATCTCTTTTTGCTTCCTGTCTTTTAAACACCTTTTGTTTTCTTCATGTATGAGCTTCATGTCAACCTACAGATGACAGATTTTCTCTCATTAGTTTTCTATGGAGCATATCTGTTCCACAGGTATTCTTGAAATTCAGATGGGATATACTCAAAGTTGTATTTTAGCGATGTCAATTTGTTTTCATTTTCTTTAGTTTCAACTTGAACTTGTGTGTGAGCAATTGGTGATCTGTTCCACAGTTGGCTCATGGCTTCACTTTGGCTGCTGATATTGCATTTCTCCAACTTCAAAATGTGGTCCCTTTGATCCCTGTGTACTCTACCTGTTGAGATCCATGTGTACAAGTCACAGTTTATGTTGTTGAACAAGGTATTTGCATTGCAGAATTTGTTAACTCAAGTCCATAGTAACCCTGTAGGATAGAGTAGAACTGCCCCTTTGGATTTCTGAGACTAAATCTCTATAGGAGTAAGACAACTTCATCTTTATCTTTCAGGGCTACTGGTGTGTTTGAACCACTGACCTTGTGGTTTGAAGCTCAATGCATAGCCCACCATGCCTACAGAGATCCTTAAGGAGTCATTGTTCTTGCAAAATTCTGTTACTGTTTCTGTCAGCAGGGTCATAGTTCCCAATGACTGCCCCTTTTTCTTTGTTGCCAGCTTTTGCATTGCAATTGCCAATAACTGTGATGGCATCTTGATAGCATATTTGTTCAGTTTCATACTGAAGAAATTGGTACAGTTCTTCAATGTCTTCACCAGTAGCTTTAGTGTTAGTTTGTAAATTTGGATACAAGTTGTATTAACAGGACTTCCTGTAGATGTATAGATAATATTTTATCACGGACAACATTGTTCTTCAAGGGAGCGCTTCAAGTATTCTCTTTGATGATGAGTTTGACACTATCCCACTTCCCATAGCCAAATCACTACCTGATTCAAACTGATCAAAACCATTCCATTCAGCTCACGAATATGTAGGATATTGATCTCTGTGTGTTCCATTTCATTTTTGGTGACTTTCAACTTTACTAGATTCATACTCTGTTGTGGGGGAAGCCAGCCCCCCACAAATAATCATGGGTTCAGTAAGCACAGTTGTACTGTTGAGCTATATAAAGATTATAATAAAGTCATAGAGAAATGGGAGAGATGGGAGAGAGTAAAATAAAGAAGTCAGACACATTTCTTGGTAGCATGCTCACCTCCTGGATGGCCATGATCTCAACAGCCAGGTCCATGCACAGCGCGGGCAGAGAGGGCAGGAGGAAGATTTATTACTAACCAAGGCTTATATATCTTTTGGGGGTGTGCAAGCCCCCTAATTACAGGTAAAGACATATGTCACAGGAAAGGGTTGTACTATAGGTACTACAGTAATGAGGGAGACAATCTAGGGGATACGCACAATAGGAAGGGGAGTTATTGGGGGTACACATGTGACAAGATGGGCAGATCCTAGACTCATGATGGTGGGCTAACCTTGATTGCCCTTGAGCTGCAGACTCCAAGCTTTCAGGGGAAGCATTCCATTGTCCCTAACAGCAGGGAGTGAGCCCCACCTGTGGTGGGACCAGACAGTAGTCTGATGGCTGAATGCCTTCAGGGCGGATATCTCTTAAGCATCTGACCTCCCACCATGTGCCTGCAAACAGCCTCTAATGTCTGGCATATCTTTGGGGGAGACAAAGCTGGGGAGAAGTCTTTTTTATATCCCACACTCTGTACATTCTATGTTCTAGTTATTAATTGATATTTGTAGCTCCTTCTTATTTTGATGCTCTGTCTGTAAATGAAGTTTCCCAAAGCTTTCCTCTATCCACATTATTATGGTGGACTCTGCCTTGAGAAGGCAGCTCTTCCTTATCTTATTTTGAGGGCCTTCCAAGGTGAGGGGCTCAGCTTCTGGCACTTTAGCGAGCAGTGTTCTTAATCCCTCAGCAGTGGGAGCCTGGTCCCCTTCAGGTACGCAGCTAACAGTGTTCCCCTCGTTATAGTGGTCAGTGGCTAATACCTGATTTCTGCTTTGGGGTCTCTGTGTGGGAACGCTCGCTGAAATGCGTTTCCTTTGATGGCCCTGGCTGCATTTAAAGTACAGCGTCACAGCCACCGGTGAGTCGTCCATTATCTCAAACTGACACGCGAGGGGTGGGATCGCTCCTTCGGAGGAGCCTTATTCATTTCCCCGCTTACAGAGGCAAAGATGTTTCATAATGTGCACTGACCAGATGTGTCCAGTGAGAGGAGGTGCAAGAAGGTGGAGACCTTAAAGAAACAGATTTTAATTAGAGGGAATAGAGTTCGGAGGGGAGGGAGTCAGGGGCAGTGTCCGTATTTCTCCTTAATTCACATTAAGACTTCTATTGAGGAAGTGAGAATATGATGTGAACTTGAGGGTGGGACCCTCACAGGGGTAGGAGAGTTTCTGAAAAAATAAGTAGTGCTGGTCAGGCAAGTGAGTGAGTGAAAGAATGAACGATTGTTCTTATACCATTAACCCGTGCTGTTAACAAAAGTAATTAGGTTATGTGCACGAGTGATATTCTAAAATTATTAGTCTTTGGGAAATTGTCATTATTTTTTTGATCACCTATTAGAACACACTTACCAGAGATATTTCTTCTCAGAATTCAACGTCTACCCATCATGAAATTGCCAGTGTGGGAAACTGCTGAGACCACAATGAAGACATATCGTACAATCTCCACCCCCTTGCCATTGTTAACACTATTTATTTTCCTTTTAAAGCTCCTTAAATCCAAGATGAAGCTAACTTTTAGCAGTTATTCTCTTTTATCGGATTAATAGTAGAAAGAAAGAAAATGTAACACATAAAATTAACACCTAAGCTGTTTGATTACCTATCAGGGTGAAATATAAAAGATATAGCTTTGACTTTCAAAAGATTGTTTGGGGAATTCGTTCTGCTCAGACTTCCCTTTCTGCTTGTCTCCCACACGTTTTCTCATCAGTTTTCTTGCTAGGAGTGTATGCAGGGCAAGCAGCCCAGTTTTAGTAATTGTGCGTGTTTTGGCTTTTGCCTAATCAACACCAGGCACTCTGGTTTTTGCATATTGACATACATTGTAAATTACCCAGGGGTATCAGAGAGGAAAAAACTGCTCTACTAGGTTTGAACAATGTCAGGTTATGAATTATATCATTCGAAGCCGAAATACTCCAACCCAATCTCGCAAATTCCATTCTGAATTTGATATGATTATAGTATGCTTTTGTGATGCTGTGTATAAGGAGGCTTCAAAAAGTTTTTTGACAAAATGGAAGTGAAAAATAATATAAAATTTCCATGAACTTCTTGGATCACCTCATATGGACACCTACTAAAATTAAATTCCTGTGAAGGCAGTCACTGATTGGGTGGGGTGCAGACTCAAGGAGATTTAAAATAGAAGCTGAGTGTTACTGACGCGTTCCAAGTAATTTCCTAATTTGGAATTTCTTTTCTGAAGTAGGGTCACTTATTACACATTAATGGGTCAAATTTAAGTTTGATCGATATTCTTTTCAGAAACAACGTTCCACTCATTTTCTTTGCAAATGCTGGCACTAAAGTGTTGTTACAGAGATATTTGTATATTTTCTTTTAGATTATCAGTGATTTAGTTCATTGTATTCATGGACAGACACAATAGGAGAATACTTTTTACTTTTATGACCTGGAGACTTTCATAGGCAAACAGACAATCTTTACCCTAGATACTTGTGAAATTTTATTAAATTTTCACCATGTTATATTTTAGAGAGAAATGGTACTACACATGAATCATAAGTGGTCTGGGTGAGAGATAAATTTGTTGAAATAGTTTAACCAGGCAAGATGAGATTGTAAGTGGGATGAAGTAATTTTACAGAGAGGAAAATTGTCCTTCTTTCTGACTTGCTTGCATTGCTATACTACGGTTTTTCAAGTGGCACAATCTCTAGAGTTTTTGCTATTGATGTAGCTTATAATTTGTATGAACATGTTTAATAATATCTAGTGTATTTTAAAACCTTAATTATATATGCATCTATATATGAGTCATAATCAACTGACAGTAAGAAATGTATGTATGTATATATATTTATATCATATATATAATTTCTGACATCCTAATTTTATGTCACTGGAAATATATATGAAAATATGAATACTAGTTTCAAAGTTCTTTTATAAAGTTCACATTTCAAAAATATTTATGGAAAGCTCACCAGATTCTTGTCTTTTGTTAGGCTTTGAGGTGCTAGCCCATATTTCCCTACTCACAGTTGACTGATTGGAAGTCTGATAGGAAACTAGAGACCGTTGTCAACTCTGCTGAAGCCAGCAGAGGGGATTATGGGAGGTTAAAGGTTAAATAAAAAACAAGGACAGAGTCCATCTAGGTCAGATAAATCCTTAGAGGCTTCAATTAATAAAAATAAAGATATTCAAGTTTTGAAAATTATGAAAATACCATTTGATTTAGAAATACATATTGGGTATGACTCAAGCAGAGTGGGAAATCAGAGTGACTGTAATTATAGTAAAACATTGAACCCATTTTTCCTTACAGGTTGGTAATGCCTACCTTTACCTACCAATTCCATGATAAGAAAGTGTATTACATTAAAACAAAGCATATAGAACTTATCAAAGAACATCAAGTGTATTACATTAAAAAAAGCATATAGAACTTATCAAAGAACATCAGTTTTTGAGGCTATTGTACGTTGTTTCTGTGGTGCTTTACAGCTACATCATAGGGTGCAGCGCTAGTTGGTAGCATGTTGCATCTCCATTTTAAAGGAAAATAAGTAGTGGGAGTGAGTGGAACAGTCTCTCTGATTATCATTTGTTCCATTTGGATGGAAAAAGGAAGTTCTCTTCTGATTTATGCCTTGAAATAATGTTTTATTTATTCCATCTGTTTATCACAGAGGAGACGGATAGCTTGGGGCTTGTTACCCAAAGGAATCACTTGTCCTGCTTTCCCCCAGTTTGGTCTCATCAAAATTCAAGAACACTGGTGCGACAGGAGTAGGGTGTGGAGGGGACAGACAAGGGAAACAGGAGGGAAAGAGGAGAGATGGAAGTGGGGCTGTAGAAAAGATAAATGGTTTTGCTGTCAGTGCAGTGGAATGAAAATGAAATCAGCGTAGGCCATGTCCATTTCCCCCATCATTCCAAACCCCAAACACTGCTTTAAATAAAACATATTTCTTTTATTTCCCATTTCTTGCTTGCTAACTTAAAGATAAATGACTTGCTTGCAAGTGCAGTGAAAAGGAAATAAAATCAGTAACAGGCAGTGCCCAAAAATGCCCCAGCTGCTTAACGGTCTGGCCTTGAGCAATACACAGTTTTTATGGAAAAGTTTTACTATTCGGCTGTTAAGGAAACAAAAGCAACTCTCCCCAACTCAGGCCCCTAATCCTCAAAAAATAAAAGCAAAGACAAAATAAAATCTAAACCTCAACAAATCCGAGCAATCCAGAACCCTGCATGTCGTGTACGTAGGGTGGTGACATTAAGGGTACGAGAGGAGGGGTCCAGCCTGGAGCTGCGTGAGCACCATTCTGAGGTCACTGGTGCTCGCCCCTGTGATGGGCTAGCTGATGGTCATGCGCCTACAGCCAGAGGTCAGGTGCTGTAATTAGACCCAGGGGTGTTCCTAGGCAGGCAATTGGATATCGTTTGTGAGCAGCAGTTTGGAGCAGCCTCAAAGGTTGGTAATTAGGCAGCGAGGTAACTGAATCAACTAGAGAGTTACTGATATACAGGCCAGGACATGTGTTCAGAAGTAGAGTGAAAGCACTTTTAGATTAAATATATCTTAATAAAAATAATAGGAACCATTTAGCTAGTATCTCTTTGCTTGTCACTAAGCGAAGCGGTTTACACATATGATCTAATTCTTACAACTTGGTGATTTTCTGGGGCAGTATTTAGTGTGTAGTAGATTTATCTGGAGGGCTTTTCCCAACATAGATTCTTTGGTTCCACTCCCAGGGCTTTTAATTCAGAAAGTCTGGGATGGGGCCTGGGGGTTTGCCTTTTTAGATGGTTCCCAGGTGATGCTGCCACTGCATCTCTCAGGAGTGTATGTGGAGAACCATTGCCTACATAAACTTGTCTGTGGTTGTCGTAGCCAGATTAACATTTGAGGAGTTTATATGCAGCATGTATTCTGTAGGCAGCTCGCATGTATTTTATCTCATTTACTATTTATAATGGCTTTGTGAGGTATCATGTGCTCCTTTCAACAGAGCCTCTTGGCTTTACAGAAGCTATAGGACTTGGCCAAAGCTATCGATCTAATAAGTAGGAAGCCGATTGATCTTTAAGTGCTGGTCTCTAAAACCCTTGTTGTAAGTACCACACCTCAGAATTTTGAGTGTCTTTTAAAATAAAAAAGAAAATACTTAAAAGAGTTCACCTGCCCGTATAGCCCACGCAAGGAATGAAAAACGCTCGGATGGTTACATTTCTTTACTCTGCATGGACAGTGCAAATACAAGACATTGAACTCGCAGGGAACTTTTTACACCAATAGAGCGCATTTCATGACTTTGCTCCTAAATAGACTAAATGTCTCTGATCTGAGATGCTTCCCATGCATTTTGCTCTCTTAGAGTGCCCTCAAAGACTGATGAGGTACACATTTCCTGAGGGGCAGAATAATGTCTGGTATGACTGAAGAAACTGGGCAAGACTTTATGGAGGAGGTAGGACTTGAGCGAGTGTAAGTGGGAAAGGGAGCAGGTGTGAAATGCTCGAGAGATGAACGGGCAGTTCAATAGATAAGTGCGGTGAGAAACATGGCCCCAGCTAAGGGAATGGTGTAGAACAATGCAAGGGGATAGGGATGCGGAGTTAAATGTGGGTGACCTTGATGGCCAGCATGGGAAATTGGATGCAGAAATGATTTGATCAACCCTCAAGTTTCAATGTGTATGCTGAGCAAATAAGTTGAGAACCTGGACTCTAAGAAGAAAAACTTGCCATCAGGATTGGAGGAAGACTCATGAACAACTCTTGATATGCAGATGACGCAACATTGCTTGCTGAGAGCGAAGAGGACTTGAAAATGTTCACTGGTAAAGGAAGACAACGCCCTGCAGTAGACTGATGGTTGCCGGGGGCAAGGGAAGGGGCTGTGGGATGGAATAGGGAGTCAACAACAATGGGAACGAGAAGGAAGGAAAGGTTCCAAAATTGACTGTTGTCAGGACTGCACAAACCTTCACGTGGCTGAGTTATTGAACTGTACGTTAATTATAATGAAATGAAATTATAAAAAAGAAAGACAAAAATACTCACAAACAGGAAAAATCATAAGTAGAGAAAAGAAAGAAGTTGTCAAGGATTTCATTTTACTTGGATACACAATTAATATTCATGGAAGCAACAATCAAGAAATCTAATGACATATTGCTTGCATTGGTGAATCTGCACACGACCACTTTAAAGTTTCATTTTGAGGTCTAAGGCGTGACTTTGCGGTCTAAGCGATGGTCATTTCAGGTGGGTCCCATGCATGTGAAAGCTGAATGATGAGGACAGAAGATTGATGCCTTTGACTTTTGATATTGCTGAAGAATATTGAGAGTACCATGGACGGCCAGAAGAATGTACACGTTTGTCCTGGAAGAAGAGTAGCCATAATCCTCCTTAGGCCTTCATCTCATGGACGTTGGGCATGTTATCAGAAGAGACCAGTCCCCGGAAAAGGGCATCGTTTTTGTAAAGCAGTGAGTCAGTGGCAAAGAGGACGACCCGAACAAGGTGGATTTACACAGTGACTGCATCAATGGGCTCAAACAGCAAACACGCGACGATGGAGCAAGACTGGGCAGTGTTCCGTTCTGTTGGGTGTAGAGTTGCCTCAGCAGCGTCTAGCAGCAGCACACACAGGAAAGAGCCCTGGTGGTGTAGTGGTTAAGTGCTCACTGTTAACCAAAGGTCACAGACTGAACCCACCATGTGGTCTGCAGGTAAAAAGACTTGATCTGTTCCTGGAGATGTTCGCTTCGAGGAAGTAATGACCGTAGTCAAAGGCTTTACTTTCTTCACAGCCTCATTTGTTTCTGTTTACTTTGCTAGTTCTAGGGGAGCACGTCAATTATCTTTTTTTTCCTTTAAATAATTTGCTTTATCTGTTTTTAATTTTTTTTGAACAGTTTTATTGGCATATAATGCACATATCATACCCTTCAGTAATTCAGTCATCTTAAGAGGAGTTGTACAATCCTCATCACCGTTTTAAAATATTTTCTTTTTTGCTGTACTCATTGTCATTAGCTTCCCATTTGCCCCAGCCTCTCCAGCCGTACCCTCAAGAAACTATTAATACTGTGTCTATAGATTTGTATATCCTAGATTTCATATGCAGAAAAACATACAAAACAACACCGCCAAAGCTAACAACAATAACAAAGGAAAACAGAGAAAAACCAGTTGAAAAGGGGATAGAAAATAGAACTAGAACACAAAGGAGCTCAAATGATAAGGTGTTTTAAATGACCATTTTAAGTGAGCTTCATCTGCGCTGACCTATTTCCCATTGCACTCTGGATGAGAATAAGGCTGTTCACAGCCCTGATCTGTGCTCTGAGAGGATTCACTGGCAGCTCTGTCCATGAATATTGTCTCTTCACTTAAAAAAAAAAAACAAACTGAAAAAACTGGACAATGTGTCAAAAGGGTAATCAAATGATAAGATATTACATTTTAACCTAAATATACCTACCATAATCAACCTTACGATGCTCTTTGTCGGATAACAAGTCTATTCATATCCCTCGACTATGGTCAGAGGGGACTCAGGAGAAGCTTATTCCACACGTGGGCTCTGCAAGTGGATTTGGACTTCTACTCTCAGCACAGCCTTCTGCAAACCAGGCAGGTGTTCAGAACTTGGCTCTGAGACCAGGAGGGGAGGGAACACCTTTAGAAAGATTTGAGTTTTATTGCTTACCATTTTTTTGAATCACACAGTCTGGTTTGCTTCTTCTATGTGGACTTCGTTGGCCACTTACTTACATGGCTGCTTGTTTGAAGACAAGCCTTTAAGACTCCAGATGTGAGTCTTTCTGATTGCCAGACACTATCTAGTTTTTTCGTTTTTACCACACTTTGCTCTTACATCCTTATCTTCAGTGATCTCTTCATGTAGATGAGCATCCAGCGGGGCCATGTCATAAAAGCTAATTGTTCTTAGATCCAGGCTGGCATTAAGTGCAAGCTCCAGATCCATTCATGTCTCTATGGTTAATACATGTCTCTGGTTCACCTTAGAGACATCGTTATCATTTTATGATACAGAACAGGGGCATCAGACAAATCTATTAATAGTGTCATTCATTTGTTCACTAGAATCAAAAACACCATCGAGCAAAGGAAATTACTCAAGTATAGGCTAGCTAAGACCAACAGTACATAAATTGTTGATTTGCACATGTTGAACTCTTAAGTGACTGGACACTACATACTCAATGGAGGTTGGCACCAGGGTAAATTTTCAATAATATTCATTCCTCACAGCATAACCAGGGCTACCAGATTAATGCATGTCATAATCATGAAAAGAGGACATTAAAATAGTAAGTATGCGGTAGTCTTGGACCACCGTTAATTACACACCTTCCTTTTTTATCTCTTCCTCAGCACCTACTTCAGAGCAAAGCACTTTAGTTGAACTCTGAGCAGAATGAAGATTATTGGAATCACGGATACACCTAATACAAATTACATCAGAAACTGTAGATTGTCTGAATATTTACCAAATATATTGGTGCTGTGCTGAACCTGGCGGCACATTGGTGGCGCTTATAGTTCAAGCCATGCAGTTGCTCCACAGGAGAAAGACGAAGCAGTCTGTTTCTGTAAATCTTTCCACCTTGGAAACCCCGTGGAGCAACTGTCCTCCATCACTGTTAGTCCGAATCAATAGCCCCAGGTTGAGTTTTGCTCTGTGTTTATCAGAAAGAAAGTTTTAGCAGATAGAAAGTTATCTGAATGAGAGAATGTTAAATCATAGGAATTTGAATTAGAAGAGAATGAATCAAAGATGATTACACATTGGGATGCTAACCACAAGGGCTGCAGGTCCACAGGAGAAAGCTGAAAGTTACTATTCCCGTGAAGGCTTCAGTCCTAGAAACTCCCAGGGACAGGGACAGCTCCCCCCTGTCCTAGAATGCCATTATGTGTTGGAGTCGACTCAGTGGCAGTGAATGAGAATCAGAGTGAACATAATTCAGATCCACTTAGGAAACAAGGCAATTTGGAAAGTCTCTGGAATTTGTGACATTAAGAAGGTTAAAACAGTAGTGTGGTACTAAAGCATTCTTGCTCTAGGCATTAAAAGCAGAAGGATATAGATTGAAGGGCCCAGGTAATGGGGAAATTCACAAGCATTAATGATTAGCTCCGTTTGTGTCCTTAGTGAACCATGTCTGACCCTCTTGTCCATGTAGCCTAAATATACTTCAAGTGATGGGAAATAGGGATAAAAATATCTTCATACCATTTTTTAGGGTCAGTGATTTTGCACTGAGGTATAGATGAAATGTATCTTGTTCATTGTTTATTTACATCATATTTTGAATAGACAATATTGGAAAAATTTTCCTTTAGGAACAGGTTTTTTTATAAATAAAAAATGAAAATATTACATTGGATAATTCAAACACAAGTGTTGATGCACATAGAGAAATAGTGTTTTATGGTTCAGTTGTTTGGAGACTAAAGTCAACCTTTGAATTTTATCTAGTGGAATGGGTACAATTCTGGGTTTACAGAGGCCTCTGGACGGTTTTCCTAATTATTTTCTCTTCTTCTAATCTTTGTAAAGGAGAAGGAGAACTGAGGTCGTTCGCTCCGCCTCTCCAGCGTGGATTGTATCTCAAGGGGTCTGGTATAAAATAATCACATTCCGATGCTCACAGAGAGCAGAAATCTCTGTAACGTTTGTTGTTCAGCAAATCATTCGTCATCCTGATTGCCTCAGTCGGCACTTTGCTCATTTGTAGATTTTTCCTTTCTTGCCAGAATTTTGCCTTAGTAAAAATGACTTAGGGTGTAGTTATAAGGTTCACTCTGATTCTTCATGATAGAACAGGTACAAGAACTGTGTATTTCCAAATCCACTCCCACTCAGATTCTGTTATTGTGACTATGTGTTGCTTAGAGCTTGCCAGTCATAGAGTGTTGACTTTATATTCTGCCGAGGACGACATCTGTGCTCTGGCAAGAAAGTTTAGGGAACATTAAGACTGCACAGCCCTAAATGACATTTTATATTTACTTTATGAGGAATTAATTTTTTGGACTACAGATATGAAATCCAGATAAACTGATGAGCACATATACATATGAAATGATTCTGGCATCTAGAGATATTTTATTTCAGCGCCTTTTTTGTTGGTATTTTGAAGTCTTTTGTGAAAAATTGCAAAATTTTGAAAGTATAATAACTTTTGGGGTTTCATGATAACAGCACCTATGTAACCATTATCTATAGTTCGGCTTTTAGAAAATTAAAACTGTTCATTGAATTGAGTTAAGAAGCATAAAAGCAGAGCGAGTGCAAAGAGAATGAGGAGGAAGAAGCAGTGCGCGCGTGCCCCTGTTCATTCCCCAGAAACCGGCTCAGTGCAACCACCCACCCACCGCCCTTGAGTCGCTCTGACTCAATCTTATGTAGGTTTTCTGAGGCTGTCAATCTTTATAGAAACGGTCTCAACTTTCTCCTGTGGAGATCTGGTGGGTTTGAACTGCCAACCTTGTTGGTGGCAGGCTAACTCTAATGTGACCCTGTTCAACGAACAGTGAATAAATACAGCATGGATGGAAGCCCCAGAATTCTGGGCTGCAGCTAAGAACCTGGGAGTTGGGGTGACTCCAGCAGCAGGGACGATGAGGACCAGCGATGGCAAAGCAGCCGAGAGAACCTTCCCACTAACGTTGTATGACTCCTTCTTCACAGCCATTTTGAGCTGGGATTGGGCAGTTCTCCAGAGAAGGGACATCAAAGAGAAACTCACCTGAATAAGCTGTCACCTGGTATGTTAAAGCAGTGTGGATTGGTGATAGGAATTCATAGGCCTTGAACCTGAGAGGGGTTAACAGGAGGCTGTGCCGCTACGAGAGAACACTTGAATCTTGCTGAGGTTCGAGACAAATGGACAGCAGGACAGGGAGGAACTGCAAGCAGCAGGGTCGGGGGAAGAGTCCACACCGTTACTGACACAGAGAGAAGGAGCCAGCTTTTGGTCTACTGTGAGACACCATCGGAGAGCCTGTAAAGGGGTACTCAGGAGGGTAAAGGGGCACCCATGAGGGAAAGAAAGAGCCCTCTAGTCTTTGCCCTGGAAAGTCAAGCCCTGTTGCTTACATCACAGTCCAGGCAGCTAAATATTCCCGCCATTTCCATGTATACCTGTTGTCTTTCTGAATTCAAGCATCCGGAACTGAATCAGCACTGAATAATGACTTCTTTCAGGAAAAGATAGCTAGTCCATGGCTGCTCTCTTGATTCGGATACACAGGGACCTGTGGACAGAGTGCAGCACCCCGCTGGTTTCCAAGGCAGGGGTCTTTCCCCACGCAGAGGCTGTTGAGTGTGGACCCGAGTCTTTTGATTGGCACCTGGTTATTTGACCTTGGTGCTACCAGGTCAGTCAATCAGAGACAGTTCCCACCGAAAACTAGAGTATGACATTTAAAGTTAAAAAAGAAATAGGAAAATGACCAAGGTTTAACTAAAAATAGTAAAGCACGCAGAATTACAAGAGAAGGATCAATCAAAAGAAAAGCATGGAGGAGAGAGATTTTATCCTATGAGGTCAGACTACTGCAAAGAATCAATCATTTTCAGACCGTGGTGCTAAATGTGTTTGGAGGAAGCAAAAGTCACAGAAAACAATGGAAGGAGTGTATTGGAAAGTGGATTATTAAAGATACAATTAGGTTAAAAATGTATCACCTTACCACTTGATCTCTCTTTTGAGCCTTCTAAAATTAGAACAAATTTAAACTAAACTAAGTACAACAAGGTTTTTTAATATTTCGACTGAGATAGAAATATATCAAGTAAGTAATTGGATGAATGGTTTCCTCATGGCACAGTGGGGGAGGTTGTAGGGAAATGGCGAGCTAATGACAATGGATACACGAGGTAAATGTTCTGAAATTGATTGTGGTGATGGTTGTATTACTTTTAAAAAATATGATTGAATTATTGTATTATATGTGAATTATATGCTAGTAAAATGGTTAAAAAAGAAAATGGAGGAACAAAATGAGAGATTCAACAAGGAAACTGAAACTTAAAAAAGAAAGAAAATTGGAAAACAAGGCAAAGTAGTAATATGAGAGAGACCATAGTAGAGGTCAACAGACAAACTGTAGAATGAGTGAATTAAAAGACAAAATAACAAGCCTCAAGAACAAGAAACAAAAGAAAAGGTAATATTTGATTTAATTAGGAATCAGTCTAATATAGACATTCCAGAACTCTATAGTAATAGTAAAGACATAGATATTATTTTTCAAGCGATAACCATAGAGATGATCAGAACTGAACAGAGAAACAAATACGAGAAGCTACATGAGCAGAACTTTGAGCAGGAATCAGAGGAGGGATGACATTGATGTTGCTGGATCTTAGATGAAAGAAAACATCCTTACCAGTAGTTTACTTGTGTTTTATTGATGTGAGAATGGCGAGACTTAGTTTTGTGTACTCTGAACATGTCACCAGTAGAGACTGGTTCCTGAAAAAGCACAATGTGATAGTTAGGGGGTTTTTTTTTTTTGTTTGTACCTGGCTCCTGTAAGAAGATGTGGGTGGAGGATAGCCTGCCAGCCAGGTTGCAACTTGATGACCTCCTTAGGAGGTGCGATGAAATAAATGGCTGCCTGGAGACCGGCTCCTCTTTCTCTTTCCTTTCACCTTCCTGCTGGTGAGTCACTATGAAAACTCTCGGATCCACGGCCATTGGAACCACGAGACTTTGCACCCACCGGCCTGTGATCTTCTTGCATTCTGCATCATGGCATGTGACTGCATGAGTCCAATGAGGGACTTACGGACTCGTGTCGGCACAGTGAAAAAGCAGAAGGCCCTCACAGAGATTAACTGACACAGTGACTGCAACAATGACCTTGAAAAGAACAATTGTGAGGACAGTGGAAGACCAGGCAGTGTGTCCTTCTGTTGTACACAGGTCACTCTGAGTGGAATTTACACCACAGCCAACAACAACAACCAACAGCCACAACCGCCCAACTACCCAACCACAACCAGTCACCCCGCCCAAACCAACTGCAACCAAACACAATCCATGGATGTCAACCAAAAGAGACAAAGATTAACTCCCAGCCGTCTTCTAATAAAACTCTTCAAAACCAAAGCAAAAGAATTCGGAAAGCAGCAAGAGACAAAGATCAGTGTAACTTACTGAGAAGCATTCATAGAATCAGTGTACATACCCCCCAGCAATTTTAGACAATGGAACAAAATGTATAAATTATTAAACAAAAATGATCTCTAACTAAGAATCCTCTACCCAGAAAGATGTCACTTAAAAACAAGTGTGGAAAATCAAGATATTTTCCGCAACCAAATGCTCTGGGAATTCGCCACTACCAGGCCAACGCTGCAAGTATGAAGAGAATGCACCAAGGGAACAGCAAGGCCATCACATAATTGCCTGGATTTATGCACTGCAAGAGGCAACATGAAACAAACTTCTAACTAGGATCACAATACTTTGTTCCATGTAGAATGGGAGAGAAATGGGGAGCAGAATGCCAAGACTTTCTTTGTTTGGCTGGCAAGCAGAAGATGGAAACCAAAATAAGAGAGTCAAGTGTTGTCTGTGGGTCACTGGAAGAAATAACTGCCTTCAGCACACAAGAAGGTGCCCTGGTGGCATAAGGGTAATCCATTTGTTGCTAACTACCAGGTCAGCAGTTTGAAACCAACAGCCACTCTGTAAGCGAAAGAAGGGGCTTCCTTCTCCCATAAAGAGTTAGGGTCTGTGAAATGCACAGTGACAGTTCTACCCTGTCCTTGTAGGGTCACTGTGAGCTGGAATAGACTCAATAGCAGTGAGTTTGGTTTTGGGTTTGGTATTATGCAGACCAATTCCAACATTGTGGCAACCGGTTTTGCAGACTCACCCCCCAACCCCCAGATTATACACAATCTGAGTACAGGGATAATATGGTAATCATGGAGGTTTGCCCCATCATACCTTATATGTTAGGAATTGAAGACAAACATTAGAATGAGATTATTAAAAAAAATTTTTTTTAGTAAAACCCTTCCGCGGACCCATGGTGGCAATTTATTATGCTCTGTTTTATGTCAGTGGTAGCCATTTTTTAAACCAAAAATTGGTGATCATTATTTAATGAGTGGGCAGAATATTTGAAATCCAAGCTCCCTTGAAAAACTTAAGGCAGATATACGATGACCACATCTTTACTTATTTTGAGGAATAGGCTTATGAACTATTATTTAAAGAATAATAACAGTGAGCAAGTGGAATAATACATTTAACTCATTTTTCCCTAGAAGACAGAAAATTTGCAAATTCAGTGTTTTTTTTAGAGACATAAGCACATTTAGAGCAATCAGAAATGAAAGTAACTATAAAGAATGGAGGGTGGGGAGAGCATTTATGGTGAGGTTGGAGTTGCCATTGATTTTAGATGCCAATAAAAGGGGAGAGAGCGTGACACATGTTAAGAGCTCACATTTGTTATACCTTCTACAACCCCAGAGACAGGTTTTATTGTGCCCATTTCCCCATGGGAAACATTCGTTCAGAGATGTTACCTGATTTGAAAGCCCGTGCTGTTCTGCTCCATACTGTCTTCTGTTCAGTCACTGTAAAATCCCAGGCCAACCAACGTCAATCAGGATCTAATTGAATCCCTCTTATTCCTCAACTTAGTCATATTAACTATCTGTGAATGGAAATGTCACGAGAATTTCTTGAGCGTCCTTTCAAGATCTTTAATAACATCATTTTTCAGAACTGAATGAAGAGTTTTCTTCTCTGGGAAACTGCACTTCCTCAGGCTTAGTTAGTGACCTATAATATGTTGTTGCTGTGCTTGTTATGTGCTACTGAGTCAATTGTGACCCACAAGGACCTCACGGGACCCCGTAAAGCTGTCCATACAGCGTTGTCTGTCGTCTTTATAGAGCAAATGGCCTGGTAGTTCTTTTGTGGAGCAATGGGGTGAGTTCAAACTACTGCCCTTTCAGTTAGCAACCAAACCCCTCACTCTTTTCATTACTAGGGCGAATTCTATTATTTGTTGCCGTGTCGTTAGATTAGTTTTATCTCTCTGTGCCTGTCTCTCCCACAAAACTCTCAACTCCTCCGATGCTTACTATTAAAGAGTGGCCCATAACACGGCAGCCTCAGGATCATTTAGGAGCACTAAGAAAAACAGACTCTCAAAGTCTTTCCCGGATCTGTTGTTGGTATTGTGGGTTGCCAATTTAATGGAGCACAGAGCAACCTATGTACAACAGGTGAAACGCAGTCCAGTTCTGGGTTACCCTGAAACACTGTTATCTTGGAACCCACTGTGTAGACTTCTGTGAGAATCGGTCTGTGTTGACCAGGGACCGGACCTTCTGGATCACATGTCCAGAGTACGCGAGACAAAGCCTTTTCATCCTTGCATCTAAAGAGCATTCTGCCTGTACTTCTTCTGAGGCAAACTTGTTTTTGTTCTGGAAGTCCATGGTTCTTTCAGTATCCTTCACCAACACCATGATTTATAGGCATCAATTCTTATTTATTGCTCGGTTTTTACATACATGAGCTAATGGAAAAGAATATGGCTTGAGTCAGGCACACCTTAGTCCTCAAAGTTAGCTCTTTAGCACTTTAAAGAACTCTTTTTGCAAAAGATTGCCCCAATGTAATAGATCATTTGATTTTTTGATTGATGCTCCGATGGACATTGATTATCGGTACAAATAAAATGAAAGCCTTGAGAACATGAATCTTTTCTCAGTTTATCATGATGTTGACTTGGGTCCATTGTTTTCTTCACATGGATTTGCAGTCTGCTGAAGGCTACACTCTGATCTTCATTAGGAAGTGTTCCAAGTCCTCTTCACTTTCAGCAAGCAAGCTTATCTCATTTATATATTGCAGGTTGTCAATCTATTTCCAGTCCTGACGCCATATTCTTTAAAACATCCAGAATCTCAGATTACTTGCTCAGGACACAGATGGAATAGACACAACCCAGACACATTTCCCTTCTGCTCTAAACCTCACAGCATTCCGTTGTTCTGTTCTAACAGTTGCCTTGTGGTCTCTGACAGCTTCTGCATGCCTTCCGTGAAGTGTTCTGCAGTGGTCATTGTTTGCAGTGTTCTCCATAATTTGTTAGGATGCTCACAGTCAAATGCTTCTGTGTAGTCAATAAAATACAGGTAAATAAGCTTCTGGTCTTCTCTGCTTCTTGCCAGGATCCCCCGACTCCCCCAATGGCGTCTCTAATTCAGCATCGTCTTTGGGACGCAGCTTGAGCTTTGGCAGCTTTCTGTCCACTCACTGCTGCAGCCATGGTTGAATTATCTTCAGTAAAGCTTTAACTGCATGTGATACTCGAAGGGACACTGAATGATTTAATGTGGTTCTTCTGGCCAAAGTCTCTAACTCCCATAAACAACCTTTCCATGCATGGGTCTGGTAAGAAGGTGGGGATAATACTGATCAGATTCACTTGTGAGTCATTGAAAACAGGATTCCTGGGAGTGCCATCCTGCTGTGTATCACCTGAGAAGGAAGAGTAGGGATGTCCTTATCAGCAGGACGCAAGAGTGGACCAGAGATGACTGCATAGGGTCCTTCTGGATCCAGATGACAGTTATCGCAGCAGAGGGGCAGCTGTCACACCAGGAGCTAGAGCATGAGAGGGGAGGGCTGGGTTTCCGAGCTGAGATTAGGGCTGTTGTTCAGGAGGCAGACTTCTCCAGTGGGGCACCTCTGGGTTCTTAAAAGAGCTGGGTTGCTGATCCATAGAGCTTGAGCTGACTGCCTTTGGATTGAGGGTTACAGCAAAAGGGTACGCCAATTTGGCCGTATTAACAGACCTGTGACTTTGTCACACACATGTCCTGGTTAGCAACTACCCTGAGCACCTCTTATGGGCATTACAATTTGTTAACTTCTTTAATAAATCATTTAATCGTGGATTTGGTCTCTGAGTTGCTGTGTAGCCACTTCAATGGATATTGGAATCTAGAGAAGTAAAATAGAGAACACTAAGACAATTCAATATTAAAGATATTGTTTGATAATGTAGGTACAAGGGGGCTTTAAAAAGTTAGTGGAAATTCATTTTCCTAATCTCTTTTCTTTTTCACAAACTTTTGAAAAGCCTGGTATTCAATTGGCTCACCTTTCTTTGGAATGGGAACAAATAGGCATCTTTTCAGGCTGTAGTCTGGTTACTATCTTCCAAACAGATAGCCATCTTCTAAACAGATGTGTGAGTGTGTCCAGGGTTGGAGCCATTTATTGAAACTTCTGAATGGGTGTGTCATTAGTTTCTTAGTGCTGTCAGTTCTTGATTATATTTTTGTTGTTCAGTATCTGGTCTATGATGTTGGTGTGATATTGCCAGGTCATCTTTGATTTATTACAACACTATATGTAGCAGAACACTATCTGGTCTTGCACCATCTCCATAATTGTCATGGATGAGCCCATTGTAACAGCCATTCTGGCAAGCCATCTTTTGTAGGGTTTCCCTCTTGTTTTGCCGAATCTTTCAATATTATGACTGAACCCTTTCCTTTTCAGTTCTTTCAACTTGAAAAATATTGGGTATGTTTTTCCTTCTTAGTTGTTTATTTCCAGGTGTTTGAATTTTTCATGATAACAACCTCTAGGTTTTGAAACCTTCTGTGTAACTCTTTTGATTCAGCATCTCTCTATTGGCTTTAGCTACCATTCTGTGCCCCAAAGCACATTTCCGGGTCCCCTCTGTTTTTAATTTTTAAAAATTTTTCTGACTTTGCCTTTTTAATGTATGGTATCCTTGATATGATCCCACAACTCATCTGGTCTAATGTGTCCTATCTATTTTTGAGATGGCCTTTTAAATCCACGCTCTATTTTGGCTTTCATGGATTTCTTTTTTCAGCTTCAACTTGAACTTGCATATGAGCCATTGATGATCTCTTTTCATGGCTGTTCCTTGACGTTGTTTTGTCTAATGAAATTGAACTTTTTCCATCTTGTCTTTACACAGATAAAGTTGATTGATTCTTGTGTATTCTAACCAACCATTTCCACGTGTGTAGTTTATTCTGTTTAAAAAAGGCATTTCAATGAATAGGTAATTGGTCTTGAAATGTTTTATCAAACAATATTCAGCATTTTTTCTATGACCAAAGTCATATTTTTAAACTGATTTTTCTTTGTTCTCAACTTTCACATCTAATCCCCTCAGACCTACTTAGAATTGCACTTTAATGAAATCTCTAGATGTTTTACCTATACTTTACAGGTTGCTAAATGCCATGTTATTACATGGTGAGCACTCATTTGAGCAAATAGAATATATATACATATATACATATATATACATACATACATACATGCAGTAGACCCACTGTTACTGTGTTTCTTCCTTTGGATAGTTGTGGGCAGTGCTATTCTAAAACGTTGGTCACCTGGAGCTCAGTGCACATTAAGTCCTTACTTTCCTTCCCCCCCCCTCTGAGCCTGAGGACCACTGATATACATTCTACGCTGTACATTTGCCTACTTTATTGCTTATTTAGGTGGGATTGTGCAACACCTGTCATTTTCTCTCTGGGTTATTTCACTTTGCAGAATGCTTTCTAAGTTCATCTATTGTAGTATGTGTATGTTAACTTCATTTATGTGTATGGAGTAAGTAATATTCCATCGTATGTGTGTACCTTCTTTGGGTGAGACACATAGTTGTCAGTTAATAATTACAAGGCTGGCTGTCTGAAATTATCAAGAAACTCTGCAGAAGAAAACCCTGCCAGTCTATTTCTGTAAAATTTCAGCCATGGAAAACTCTATGGAACAAACTTCCCCTCTGACATCCACGGGGTCCCCATGAGCCAGCGTAGATGACAGCAGATTTCATAGGTATGCACAGACATTTTGCTTATCCATTCATTTGTTGACAAGCATTTTGGTTGTTTCGAGTTTTTACTATTATGACTAATGCTACAATGAACATTGGTATATAAGTATCAGTGTCCTGCTTTTAATTTTTTGAACATATGCCTAGGAGTGGAATTGCTGTCTTATGTGGTCATTGCATTTTTTAAAATACTTTTATTGGGGACTCTTACATCCCTTATCACGATCCGTACATTCATCCAGTGTGCCAAGCACATTTGCACATATGCCGCCACCATCATTCTCAAGGCATTCTATTCCCAATTGAACCCCTGATATCAGCTCCCCATTTCTTCCCCTACCTCCCCTCCGCACCCACCCTCACAAACCCTTGATAAGTTATAGATTATTATTTCCATATCTTACCTTGTCCCCCGTCATTCCTCACCCACTTTTCCATTATTTGTCCCCCTTGGAGGGGGTTCTTGTTGATCATTGTGATTGATTCCCCCTTTCTTCCCCCACTATCCCCTAATCCTCCTGGTATCGCCACTCTCATTGTTGGCCCTGAGGGTTTATCTATCCTGGATTCCCTGTGTTTGGGGCTTTTATCTATAGCAGTTGGCATGCTCTGGTCTAATCCAATTTGTAAGGTAGAATTGAGGTCATGATAGTGGGGTGAAGGAAACACCAAAGAACTAGAGAAAAGTTGTGTGTTTCATTGGTGCCACACTGCACCCTGACTGACTCATCTCTTCCCTATGACCCCTCATTTTTAACTTTTTGAGAAGCCACAAATCCAATTTCTTTTTCTTGTGTTTAGGAGGGTTGGACACTGGCTCCCTGGGGTGGTTAGAGGCATGCTTCAGAAGTGTTGATTGGCAGAGGTCTAATCCCTCCACTGCTGGGGGGTCTGAGCTGTATGGTCTGTGGGACAAAGGAGAGTCCTTCTTCTTATGCAGGGCCGAGTAACTATAGCCACATGTCAACTTTTCTGCCCCAATATGTCCTGGGCAGGAGCAACCAACTCTCAACACAAAGCTGTTTTGATGCCAAGAAGTGGGAATAGAGAAGTAAATCTAAAACTTCATTTTTAGAGCTCCTTCAGAGATGACGAATATTTCCTCTCCTTAATTATTTATGGTGTTACCTTGGTGGTATTTATAGAGTGTGATCAGCTTCCCTCCTTGATGCTCATTCTGGAGACTGTGTAAATTTAGTTTCCCCGAGTGTGTCTCATATGTCTTTTCCATGGAGCCAAGACTGACATGCATTCTATCTCCCTTTACTGACGCTGTGATTTATCTTCATTGTTACTAAAGTGCTGGGGTCAGAAGAGCTCCAGCTTATGGTCTTTGGCTGGTTTAGATTCACGGCTATCTGCCTGATTGTTTTAAATGCCTTTCATAAGAGACATATCTGAAAGTTGCATGCAGATTTCTTTTATTATTTTCTATTGCCAGTCTATGCAAACTTTGAAATGTCATAGAGTGGGTAAGTGTACCATTGTCCTGCTGCATGCACTTAACTATGGTTAAGCACAACACTAATAAGCCTTTTAGGTAGGAACTTGAAAAAAGTGAAAACATCAACAAAATCCAGTAAATTCTCAAACCAACACAGTGAATAGAGTAACTTGCAGACATTTCCAATCTGCAGGATTTTCTACTAATTGGATTTCCAAAATATGTTTTATATGACTTTGTGAACAAGTGACACTGTGTCTGCTTATGTTTTCACACAGAGTGTTGGAAAGCAAAGCTTTCTCTCTTTCTTGGCGATACTTATTTATTAGCTTGATGCCAAGCTTTCTGCTGGAGCCTTTTATTGCCAATTTAAGGCTTTATTTCATCATCCCTCCTCAGGCAAAAATCCTGTTATTTTCTGAGGATGGCAGTGATGATGGTGTTTTTGCTGGGAAATTATGCCAAAGGTGAGTCGGTGATGTAAATAGAGTGTCACCTCCTCAGTTGGATAGTTTCTCTCTGTAGCACTTATCTAGTATATTTTAAAGAATTCCAGGAAAGTGAAGCGATAGATGTTTACTCTTTAAGTTGGCCTTTAGAATGTGGAATTATTGTTAGTAAAGAAAAGCTTGTTTGAGAATTGAAGTGTGGTGGGAAGTGTTAGACTAGGTGTTAGACAGTGTAGATTCTCCCTTTAGATCCCCAAGTTATATGACTTTGCCCAGTTTGTTGATACCTAAGGATAAGTTTTTTCTGGTTCAAAACTCAGTACATAGAATTTACTAATTGATATATGTAAGCCCTAACCAAACAAAATCAAACCAAAATGACAAAACTAATTGATCCCGACTCAGGAACACAGGAGCGCAGAGTAGAACTGCCCCATAGGGTTTTTCTCAAGGCTGTAAGTCTTTGAAAGTAAGGCGGCTGGTGTATTCATGTTACTGGCTTCTGAGTTAGAAGCCCACCCCTTCATGTACTCACAGCCTTCTGCACACAGTGATGTGTGGTAAACAAGTGGCAGATGATGATGAGGATGTTCCCGATGTAATTTATTTTGGTAATGTAATTGATGCCCCGCGAGAAAGACATATTCTAAGTAATTATTCAGAATGTACAACTTATCTTTGGAAAGATGAGATGTAAACACAAAGAGACTACTAATGTATGCCCCACTCCCACTCCTCACCCGTGCCCAGGAATTTAAGACACAACAGATAAGATACTGAAAACTTTTAAAAGAAGAAGTGATGTTGAAACGTTTTCTCTTTTTAAGAAGGTTGCATAACTTCTTCTTGACCTTTGGCAAATATCAAGAATAATATCTGTTCTTAGCAGTTTAAAAAGATTGTCTTTAGTTGGAGAATATATATTATAAATCTTTTTATTGGGGGCTCATACAACTCTTATCACAATCCATACATCCATCCATTGTGTCAAGCACATTTGTACATTTGTTGCCATCATCATTCTTAAAGCATTTTCTTTCTACTTGAACCTTTCGTATCTGCTCCTCATTTCACCCCTCCTTTCCAAACCCCTCTCCCTCACGAACCCTTGATAATTTACAAGTTATTATTATTTTGTCATGTCTTATACCGTCCAACATCTCCCTTCACCCACTTTTCTGTTGTCTGTCTCCCCAAAGAGGAGATTATATTTAGATCATTGTGATTGGTTCCTCCTTTCTCCCCCACCTTCCCCTTCCCCTCGTGGTATCACCACTCTCACCACTGGTCCTGAGGGGTTTATGTGTCTTGGATTCCCTGTGTTTCCAGCTCTTATCTGTACCAGTGCACATCCTCTGGTCTAGCTGGATTTGTAAGGTAGAATTGAAATCATGCTGGGGGTGGAGGGGGAGGGAGGAGAGAATCATTCAAGAACTAAAGGAAAGTTGTATATTTCATCCTTGCTACACTGCACCCTGACTTGCTTGTCTCCTCCCTGTGACCCTTCTGTAAAGGGATGTCCAGTTGCCTACAGATGGACCAGATGGACTTTGGGTCCCCACTCCACACTCCCCCCCATTCATAATTATATGATTTTTTGTTCTTTGATGCCTGATACTTGATCCCTTTGACACCTCATGGTCACACAGGCTGGTCTGCTTTTTCCATGTAGGCTTTGTTGCTTCCAAGCTAGATGGCCACTTGTTTACCTTCAAACCTTAAAGACCCCAGACAATATATCTTTTGATAGCCAGGCACCATCAGCTTTCTTCACCACATTTCCTTATGCATCCACTTTGTCTTCACCAATCATGTCAGGAAGGTGAGCATCATAGAATGTCAGTTTAATAGAACAAAGTGTTCTTGCATTGAGGGAGTACTTGAGTACAGGCCCAATGTCCATCTGCTATGTTGATACTAAACCTATAAATATATGCACATAGATGTATTTCCCCATGTATAAAATATATATTTACATATTTTGAGAGAAAAACTCTATGGATTACTTTTGTGAGAATTGGACATTGTAACAAATTATTTTATTTGAACTTTCTGCTTGTTTGAATAGCTGCATGTGGAAGAGTGTACTTTCTTCATCTCTCTCAATAGCCTAGGACAATCAACTAACAATTTTTATAAACTTTTGCCCTGTGGAGCTCATAAACACCTTTATTTGGTTTATGCTAATTATTTTAACAACTAGTTTAAAGAAAATAGTGAAGCTTTTAGTCTTAAATTTTTTTAGTTTTATTTTTCTATCTTACTTTCTATTCTGCTTAGGACCAACATTACCTATTTTGTGATTAGCCCAACAAATGACATTTCATTCTTTATATTTAAGCTCATTTTCTGAGCATTAGGTCTCAACTTGCACTCCTACACTCTAGGTCATTTCACACTGAGTATGAACCTCAATAATGTCATTTAACCTCTTTGAGGTCTCATTTGCCTCATTTTTAATGAATGTCAGACTGAGACATATATGCTGTTTCAACTTTGATGGTCCTGTTGGCTATAGCAGTTATTTCCCTCTCTAGTCTTCTAGCTTTCACAGATAATTTCAATTTCTTCTTAATTAATATCATCCCCTTTGCTTGAAAATATACATCCTTTTTCATTCATCTCTATTTCTGTCTATCTATTCACTTTAAGTAAATTGTTTTAACTATACAAGGAATTTGTTTCTTGAAAAAAGAACAAGACATGGGTGTACAATCTCTGCCGGTAATGGATACTGACTAATTGATATAAAGATAGCAAGCCATGTCTCTCATCATAACTGTGACAATTCTGAAGGGCATCCCATCTCCCGAGCACCCCATAGGATAGCCTGACACTTGATTTACAACAGCACTGCAAGGGAAATTCTTCTTCAGACCAATTCATTTATCTCACTTCTTTTCAATTTGTCTTTTGAGAAGACATGCAAACAGACCTCTTCATTCACCTCTCCTTCTCAGAGTTGGTTTCTAGAGAAACCATTCTAAGATGGTACCATTCAGAAGTTTACACTTCAATTAGGATTGTAGACAATAAAACTAGTGTTTAGTGTACACTGAGCTTCTGTTATAGGTAATGGGGAAATTTGAAACTAGATCCACTCAGTTGTGATCGGTCGAGCAACTTGGCGTATTTTGAACAGAGACAGGGAAAAGTTGGTTGTACACACACACATGAGTGAGTATACATATATGCCACTTTTTTAAAGCATGGTAAGCACAATGGTGAAATTACATTTGGTTTTATGGGAATTTGCATGGGGGAGTGTGAAAAACATACAGCAACTCATCTTGGGACATGAGGATTCATGAGACAACAGGGGAAGTCCTGACCATTGATATATGTTGAGCTAGCCACTCCAATGAAGGGATAAAAGTACTTTAGTAGCCAATTGCTTTCACCAAGAGAACTTGAAATGATTCTCACTGAAATGAATTCTGGGTGGAGGGAATATGTGAACAGATTCAGAGCCATGAGTGGCTCATGTAGAGGACATCTGCTGGTTTGCTTGTTTTCCTGTCCAGCATCTGTACTCATCTATACTCTTCCAATATTAGCACTTTGATTCCAATTAGATTTAGCTACAAAAATGTGAACTCCACAAGTAAGTCAATTGGAAACGGACCTCACTCTCTTACACACACGCACACACAGTGTAGAGGTGCTCCTCTATTGTCTGAGGCCTAGCTTCACCTAATGCTGTTACTCTACCACATATGATTTCCATTCCCAAAGCTACTTGATGGGTGCACTGGCTGCTGAGCCTACAAATAGTCCTTCTGTGTTTCAGCCAGCCATTGGGAGAAAGAGGAGGAAAAGACATGCCATCTGTTGCTAAGGATACTTCTTATATAACAATGTCCATTTAGGTACCATTGGACAGAACCTACCTATGAGGGAGAGTAGGAATATAGTATGTATGCAACAGATCATCTAGGACATTAAATAAGTGAAAGAGAAAATATTGGGAAGTCTTTGCCGTAGAAACTGTCGCCTCTCAAAAACACAGTCTTGCTAGACTCCAAAGGGTAGGCATGGGATTTAGACCTGCTAAGCCATGCTCCGTCCACGGGATTTGAATGCAAGTTGAATGAATGAAGAGTAGTGTGGTGGGTGCTCTGGGGAGATTGTCCATGGGGCTCTGTCAGCTGGAACGCTCTGTTTTCACCAGTTTCCCCTTTGGCTTTTGTCAATGAACCTATATCTTTCTTAAGTTAGAAAGTTTTTTCATCACTTTTACCTACACACACACAAACCTCTAACACATTATGTTATCTATATAAAATTGTGACATTTTTGATAGGAAGAATGCACTGAAGAGTTTTAAGCAGAAAAATAATATCAATTTTTCTGTGTTAGAAATTAATTTTTTTTTAAGTGGAGCTCAAAATGAATTGGAAGGAGTTAAGTTTGAATGAATTGGAGAGTCCCAAGATTAGTTCATGATCTAGATGAGCGGCAGAATCTATGATAGCAATGTGATTAGATCCATGAAGTATGATTTGAAGGTTCTTGGGAGGTAGTACTTATTGACAAATATTATTCATTAGCAAAAGATGAATTTGTGTTTAAAAGACACTTCCAATAGAATCTCCTAAAAACAAGTGCAATGCTTCTTTCAAATCTTTGTCTAGTGAATAATAGATGTAGAATGTGAAAACAAATTTGAAAACATTTTTGGAACAAGTAGTCTAGAGAAATGGCAAGCTACAAAAAGACAGCACATATTAAGTAGCAAGGAGGATTGAAACAATTCGAAATCAGTTTTCAAGATATAAATAAATATCTTCTACGTAAAATGAAAATACCTTAAAAAGTCCCATGTTTCTGTGAATATGGAAAATTTGAAATAAAATCAGAGCTCATTTAGAAAAACAGTGCCAAAGTTTAACAATTCTTCTTCTGGATTGTCAGTATGTTTTATTGTTATATTTTGATTGTTTTTCTTTCTTTGTGTCATTACATAAATAAATGAAAATTTAAACTTATGAACATAACCTTTTTTGTTAGATTGGAAAATATTTGAGGAAAGTGGTATAAATGAAAACAAGCTAAATCTACCAGAGCTAAACATTTCTCTGAACTCTTTTGTCTTTAGATGTGTTCTATAGATTTTAGTGTTTTGAAGGCACAGAAACAAGAAGAAAGTTTCCTGCCCTTTCTGAAAATGCAAGTGTATTCCTGTTCAATCAGTGATTTTGAATGAACTCTGTTTCCTAAAGAGGGCAGTAGTATAGAGTATATGGTTACTCTTGGTGATTGAGATGAAGAACTAGAAAAATCAATTTTTATTTTCATTAGCTAGGTAAATAAGCAGTTAATAAACTGGATACTATTGAAGCCTGATTTTATAGTATTTATGTCAAACTTTCTCAAATTTAGTTAATAATTCGAAGGAAGAATTAGTTCTATTGTATTTTTTAACATTACAGGATGATGAAAATAGTTGTATGTATAGAATTTTGAACACATTGTTTTTCTTCATTTGAATGGCATGGAATATAGTTATGTCAAAAAGATTCCTGGATTGAGGTTTTTATTTTCTTTTTCATATTTTTTAACACAGCCATTATAGCGGCTAGACTTTGAAATCTTATTTAATTTTAATGTTATACTAATAATCACAGCCAACATAAAGATTTTCTTAAAATTTTCCCATTCTTCTCCTGGTATTTGGACAATCATAAAAACAATAAATCAGTTTTTCAGTTACTGATTTTTGTGGGCCACATCTCGTCGCCAGGGCCATCTTCAAGTTCCTGTGGTGATGCCACGGTATGTGGAGTCCAAGATACATAGAACACCATTGTTCATATGAAGGGGCTTCAAAAGTTCATGGAAATATTACCCTGCCTTTTATGTTAACGATTTCATAGGCCCATAATCCACATAAGCATACGATCTGGTAGTTCCAGCACATCTACATTATCTTTGAATTCACATTTTTTTCAATAACTTTAAGGACATAAATCATGGTGGACTAATGAGTACATAATGTTTTTTGTATTTTTTATCTTTGTTTTAAATATAACTTAGTTGTACGTTTATGTAATTTTTAATAATGAGCACATTTACCATTAAGCTTCCAGAATTTATAAAACTCTAAGTGGACTTTTTCAAAGAGTAGATTTGACCTCAGCAAACTACTGCCTGGGTTGCTGGCCATGAAATGACAGTCATTGAGCTTTGGGGGTGCCTGGGTGCCAGGTGAGCAGAGTCTCTTGGCCCCCAGAATTCTCACACCTGTGAGAAGTGGAGCCGGAGGAGCAGAGAGACTCCCGCACTCCCCCTGCCGCCTGTATCAAAGGACTGCTCTGGGAATGAAGTAACAACACAGAGACTTCTTTCTGGTCTGCCCAAAGTGACAAGTGTTCCCTAGGTGGGTGAAGCTATAGAATAAGCATAGCACATCTTGATGGAAAATCAATTTTACTCATATATTTGATAGAAAAATCCATGATTTTTCTATTAAAATAAGAAGAACTTAGCATGCAAAACCTTATTTTTCAAAAGAAAATGCCAGCCAGCCTCAAAGTCTGCTGGAGGAGGGGGTGAGGTTTGGGATGTGTCGGCGGAAAGGGAGAGGCACTGCTGAAGGAATCTGCTCTAGTTGCCGACTAGTCTGGGCCGTTTGTGTTCTTCTGTCTCTGCAGTTGGTCAGGATTCACTGAAGGACGTTCGCAAAGGTCTTTAGGGGCAGATAGGTAGAACCCTTCACTCAGGGCTGCCAATTGGTGTTTCAAGTGCAACTTGTATGAAAACACTGAGTCAAGAAGGCACGCATCCAGGATGAAAGCCAGTTGGCAAACCCTGTGAAGTAGAATTCCTCTGGTCAGATGGATGCGTTTGTGGGTTGTCTGCCCAGGTGAGATGCGTCCCAATTGTTTCTTCCAGAGAATCATCTTTATGTCACCTCACCCTTCAGGAGGGGGTGCCATTTAAAATGTGGGTGCTTAGAATTGGGTCCCCTGTTTCAAGCACCTTGTTGGCAACCTGCGTGCGAGTAGGTACTGCAGCTATATTTCTTATGTGTTGTGTTGTGTGTCCAGTGTGCAATTCAGAGCCTGTCACAGAGGAAGCACTGAGTATATATTGAATGAATGAATGAATGAAAAGGTGGAAGATGGATTTGGAGGAGACAATAATAAAGGAAGACACCAACTTTAAATGAGCGAAACTGGAGTCCTACAGTTATGTAAGACTAAGAACAGAATGAGGATCTTCCTATTCCCAAATCAGTAGAATGTCCTTCTGTAGCTAGGAGGCTGTGCAAGCAGCATAGTGTGATTATTATCACCTACTCGGTAGTAAATTATCCACCCATCTTGTTTCTAGTTGCTGCTGAGTTGCTTCTGACTGCTGGTGAGCCCTCGTACACCACGGTGCAGCACTGCCTGGGTCTGCGCCATCTTCACAACTCCAAGTGTGCTCGAGTTCATGGTTGTGGTCATTATGCACTTTTGAGTCCTTTCCCACCGAGGAACTTACCTTGCAGCACTATATTGGGCAATCTTATACTGTCATTCTTAGTATTTTCTTTGATTTATTTTTTCAGAAGTAGCTTACCAAGCCTTTCTGGCTAGTCGGTCTTATTTTGGAAGTTCTGCAAAAGCCTGTCCATGGTGGACGACCGCCTCATGTTTGAAACACTAGTGGCACCGCTTCCGCATCATTGCAGCAAAGGAGCCACCCAGGATGACAAGTAGATGGGTACCTGCTGTGTAACTTAGTAGCTGAACACAACATTTACTATTGCACATTTTCTCTGGGTCAGCAAAACAATCATGGCTTAACTGGATCCTCTGGCTTATGGTATCACACAAGATGACAATCAAGGTGTTTGCAGGGACTGCAATCATTTCAAGGCTAGAAAGGGGAAATTTACTCATATTGTTGGCAAGAGTGTGTTCACCGTGAGTTGTGTTGACTGAGGGCTCTGTTCCCTGCCCTCATTGGTTGGAGGTTGCCTGTAGTCAGAAACCGTGAGATTCAGTGATGGAGCCACCACGCATCCATTTGTCATAATGGGTGACCTGTTTATTGCCATCATGCTAGAAGCTAGGTGGCCTCTCCACAGAACAACCCCAAACATGGTAGCTGGTTTAATGAGCATGAGCAAGTGAAAAGAGCCAGAGAACCAGCAAGCTAGAGAGCAAGTGTGAGAGCTAGATAGATGGAAGAGGGTGGGGCTATAGGAGAATGATCGAAGAGCCAGTGGCTTTTCTAACCGAATCTAGGAGTTGACATTCTTCATTTTCACCAGACTCTTTGAAGGAGCTCTGATGGTGTTTTTAGATACACCTTGGCTGCTAACTACAAGGCCAGTGGTTCAAACGCAACAGCTATTCAGTGAGAGAAAGCTGAGGCTCTCTGCTGTCATAAAAATGTACAGCCGTGGAAGCCCTGGGCAAGGTGACTAGGAGTGGAATTGACCTGATGGAAATCGGTCCGTCCCCCACCCCCAAGAAGCAGTTTGATAGGTATAGCTAATATGGGAGAAGAGGGGATTGGACTGGGGCAAATACCAGCAGGCAGGGTTCGTTGGAAGCATTGCAGAGGCTGTCTACCTCGTGTGCCCCATTGTTCGTGCGAGTAAAGCTTTGAACTTTAAGTAGTTGTTCAACTTTTAAAAAAGTTGCTATGTGCCAGTCATCTGGAACTGTGTTTCTTTAATCCTGTTAAGGCCATAGAAATCCTCTGGTTCCTGGTCCAATTCTCAGTGTGTGTATGTTTCTCCCCCTTCTTCTGCATCACCCTGGACCACTGGCGAGGCTGCTAATCACTTTGATCCCTGACTGTGACCTTGATCTTTTCCTTTGGGGAGTTAGCTATAAGAACAACTTCTTAATTGATTCAGGCCATCTCTTTTCTTTTTGGTGTGAAACATTTTTATAAGATTATTCTAGGAGTCATATTAAGTCTTGGCAAGTAGAAGTACAAGATTGAAGGAAAAATCTATTACTTCTTTCTCTTTTTCTGTTGGTGAGACAGAGACTAACTTTTCAGATTAAAAGTCATTTGAGTGATTCCAAAAATGGAAATAAAAACTTGTGGTGGCTGCAGTGATACTGTCTTAAGCTAAAACAACAACAAAAAAAGATGAATATGCCTGAATGCCGGTCAACACGCACTCTTTTGAGTTCCATGCTCTCCAAAGAAGTGTGTTAGCACGTTGATGCATGTAGGTGGCCAAAATAATATAAAAGAATGAAGTTTCTGCAAATTTTCTTGACTTGAAATCATTTAATTTTTTTATTTTTTAGCTGGAAACATTTTATTTGTTTGTTTGTTTTTTACATTTTGTTTGTTAAAGGTCTTTTTCACTAATAGGTTTTTCCTAGTAGGATATGGTATATGGAAAGTTTGATTTTTATTTTTTGTTTTCCTATTTCATGGTTAATGGATTTTTCTTTTTCAAGTTGAATTGTATGTCTTTCCCCTCTGACATGTTTCTAGCTTCAGGGAATTTAGTCCCCTCTGGTCCATTAATATTAGCAATCATAAGTGATGTAATCCTGTTTCATTTCCACTATTGATTTGATACTGTAGTGGTAACTTCTCATACATAAAGTTGAATTTATCTAAGCATGCATTTCCGTCATTTTTCCTATGAATATCTTTGCATTCTTAAAAGTGTTAACCATATATATATATATATATATATATATATATATATATATCTCAGAAATCTGTTTGCTCATGCAGTCATCACAGAAATACTTTGCTTTATTTCTAAACTTCCTTTCCTTTCTTTTCTTCTATGACCCACACTAGACAACCAGGTGTTCTTTATGTTCCTGAAAGGCTGGCCCATTATAGGGCAATATAGTGAGGCATGTGGCCAGCAAAGCAGTTGTCAGAGTGACTTGATTTGATACCTGGGAGCAGTGGATTGAAACATGGCTGTGCTTTCCTTTCCTATGTTTTGCTTCTAGCGAGAAGATTTCCTGAGAGGTAATTGGCATGTCTTTTGGTTCCTTTGGGTCTTTTTTGGCTTCTAGATAAAATACCCTTCTAGTGTCCTGTGTAGCAGACCCGGCTTACTTTCCACTGAGGCCAAATATCATCCACTTCTTATTGGCAATCATGATTTATGACAGAAATTCATTGCACATACAGCTTTGGAGCGGAGAGGCCCAGCCTTGTGGTCTTGGGTTTACTTTGGTCTAGAAGAGCACACCTGGGTGCTGAACATGAAAGCCTGGCTTATGGAGGCATTGCCTATTATTTTCTAAATATGTGATATAAATAAATCATTGAGCATGAAGTAGCTCCTCTGTAAAATCGTAACAGCAAACACATGTTTTTCATAGGGTTGTGACGCTCAAATCAGTATTTAAAAAAAGTTTTACGGGAAAAAAATGAGGAGCTGATACCAGGGGCTCAAGTAGAAAGCAATGTTTTGAGAATGATGAGGGCAACAAATATACAAATGTGTTTGACACAATGGATAGATAGATGAATTGTGATAAAGAGTTGTATGGGCCCCCAATAAAATAATTTAAAAAATAAAGTTTTAAAAATACAGATTAGAATATGCATATTCATGTAAAACGCTGAGTGAGACTAACCAATGGAGCTATTGTTTGTAAGTCTGCTGTCATCATTTGGTGTGCATGAGTGGTACACCACAACTACTTCTGTTGTTCACACACGCTCCTCTTCAGGACGCAACTTATCCCTTCATATTCCAGCACATGGGAGGGCACTGCTCCCTTCCTTCCCCTCTCACCATGTATTTTTGTTGAATTCACAGAGTTCTTAAAATGTGCAGCTGCTCTGTGACTTACTCCATCTTGAATCTTTGATGTGCCAGAAGGCAGGAATCGTTGACAAAGCCTCTCCCTCTTAACTATCTCTGCTCCTTCAGTGGGTGATCAGGCTTGGAGGGCAGCAGGCCGATGACAGTGATGGACATCTGTGCTAAGCTTTGTTTATACTACATGTGCGCATTATTTATGCTATATGTCATCTTGTTATGTATTTTAGGTAATATTGTTTGCTATATCTTTATATTATTTTATATAGTGTAATATATATTCTAACCTGCCTTTTACAATTGAGGAAAAAAAGTGTAAGTAGATTAAAGGACATCCCCAAGTCTATGTAGCCGATCTATATGAAGATCCATGTTTTTAACCAGAGCCAGCCTTTGCTGATGTGAAACATTTTGATAAGATCATTTATCTAGGAGCCATTTTACGTCTTTTGGTGTCATGGTTATGCATTGGGTTGTGATCTGAATGGCCAGCAGTTAAAAACCTCCAGCCGCTCAGCCCGAGAAAGACTGGGCTTCTTACTCTAGTAACAGACACCGTCTGTTATGTTATGTCGCTATGAGTGAGTCAGCTTTGGCTTGATGCTAGCGAGGTTTTCTTTAAAAAAATTTTTTTTTTTTGTTGAGTCCAGAACTCGGGTAGAGGATTGGCATAGCTAATTCTAGTTGACTAGGTTTGGATCTTCTCCCTTTAAACTTTCTTCCAGGGATTGCTCATGAAAATAGGTTCGATAGGGGAAAAATGTACAGTACAGAAATATCCTAAAGGAGATTAAAAATAGGTGTGTTTTCAGAGCATATGCCCGAATGTGAACAAATAAATCAGAAACTGCAATTGGCGGAGAACATGGCACACATTTATATATAGCTGCTTGCGAGCCTGAAGGGAAAATTGTAGCAAAATCTTAAATATGTTTGCATTTCTGTCATTCACAGTTTGTTAAACTGATGGAAGCTGCAGAGAAAAAGCTTAGAATATTTTTTAAAATTTCTACAAGTTTTATAGACTTTTCATAAACGAGAGTAAATCATTAAGGAAGGCGTGAAGTCTGGGGCAGTAGACATCCTCTCTGTGATAATCCAATGTGCTGAAGAATGAAATGAGGTCAACAGCGATGAAAATAGCTCATGTCTCACAGGTGAAATAGGATCCTATTCCGTCTGCAAAATTAGTTCTGGCCTCTTACAGAAGTGTAAGCTCTGGACAGAATATCTACAACTGCAGGAGTTCTTTATATTGTAAATGGCATTGACCCTCCCTCTTTAATGAAAACATGGGCAACTCTGCCTGGTTTCCAGTTTCAAGAGAGTGGCGCCCTTTTAACCAGCAGGGATGTGACTACCTGGCAGCCAGACCAGAAATAAGGGCACTGGAAGAAAACATTGTTGGAGAAATTATGAAAGAGGCTCTTGTTAAATCTTTCCTTTCTTGTCTAATCATATTGATTTTGCCCTTTCAATATTGCTTACGTTCCTGGATCGCTCTCTGTCTCCATCACCACATCAGCCCAAGCTACTATCTCTCATTTGAATGGAACTGTGGGAACATCCTTAAAGTGCTTTCCATTGCTGCTGTCCCACCTTTCATTCTCTCCAGTAGAGTCTGTCATCGAAAAGTTCGTCATTATCCTTCCAAATCATTCAAAGAATTAACACTTAATAAAGAGCCAAGTATCCAAGCATATCTGGGACAGACCTCTGTCCCCACAGCTTTCTCTTGAACTGTTATTCTTCTGTCACAGCCACCGTTTGGAACTCACTGCTCTTTCTTGAATTGTGGCTTCCAACTTGCTCTCTCTGGATTGATCATCAGCTCACCTCTTCCTCTTCCTATAGACATTGACTTAAAGCAACATTCTAGAACATTCCATATGCATTCAGATTTCTTCTGTTGTACGCTCTCAGAACCATAATGCTCAGTGTTCATTCATGGTTTTGCTATTTTAAAAATTAATGTCTGCCTTCCTTGCTAAATCATGACCACAAACATGGCAATGTGTTTTGCTCATTATTTCAACTCCAGAATGTAGTCAAGGCTCATTAAGTCTAAACTGAGAAGCTTTGGAACAACTTATATCCTAAGTTTGGAATTTTTTTAGAAAGGAAAGATTTGGCTAATGTTTTCTTAATTGTGTCCATTTTATCTACTTATTGTGAATATAGTTTAAAAACATATTGTTCATCAGGGTACAGACACTGTTATATGGATTGTTGCCTCCCTCACCTACGCTTGCCATGGAAATTAAAGCATAGTACCATCAGGCCATAAAAAGCCATCTTGGTGAAATATGGAACTGGTGGTGTTTGCTTATCATTTCCATTTGAGTTACAATTACTTTGGGTTAAATGCCTAAAAATCTGAAATGGTAATTATGGACTTCCTATGTAGGACTAAGGTTAGGCTGTTTGCTTGCTGCTAGGTTACCCATTTGAATGTTGTTTTGAGTTGGTAGGAAAGTGGTCATAAACTTTTGGGTTCTCTGTATGCATTTCCCGGTTCTTCCCACCAACCTCACTTGTATCAAATGTTTGTTGGTGGTGTATTATGAACTTTTCAAAGACTTAAAAAAAATAGATGATTCTTAAGGAGCACTTACAAGTGGCCTTTTAACAGTAATAATACTTAGTCTTATAAAAGGAGCCCCATCCACACAGAACTTAAGGGGCACAGCTGAGTTTTCAGTCAAACAATAGACATGTCTCAGGAGAACAGGAACCCTAGTGAGGCAGCAGCACAGTAGAATATCCATCCATTTCCGATCAAAAGGGCAGCATTTGCTCAAGGCCTAAGGTCAGAAGGGTTAGTTAGAAAAGGAAGAAGAATGGAAATAGGAAACGGAAGAAGTGAGATGAATGACATACTGCTCTGATTGTAACCAATGAAATGAAACCAAGTATGTATGCATGGTGGAATGTAAAACTGACCCACTCTGAGTCAACCAGGGTGCAGTAAAGCATCGATGAGACACACTATCTTCCTCTGGTTCCTTGAGGCCTCCTCACCCCCCACTACCATGACCCCAGTGCTGCTTCTCAATTCAGACTAGAGCGGAACATACATGCAGGTAGAGATAAGAGACGGGAGCTCACGACACACGGAATTCAGGAACAGGAGTGGGAACTATGATATCAGAAGTGGAGAAGGAAGAAGGGGAGAGGAGGGGAGAGAGGGGGAACCAATCACAATGATCGATATATAACCATACACCCCTCTCCAGGTGGAAGAACAAAAGAAAACATGTGGGAGAAGAGACACAGCGGGCGGTGTAAGATATGAATATATTAACAATGTACAATCTATCAAGGCATTATCAGGTGCATGGGGGGATGGAGGGGAAAAAAGAGGGGCTGGTACCAAGGCCTCAATAGAAAGTAAATGTCCAGAAAAGAATGAAGGCAACATATGTACAAATTCTCTTGATGCAAGCTATGTGTGGATTGTGACAAGAGTTGTAAGAGTCACCAATAAAATGAAAAAAGAAATAGTAATGTTTAAAAATAAAACTTCAAGTCAAGGAAAACAAAGCAAAATGACCAAAAATAGGAACGGGTCCGCTCTGTAAGCTATCACCCAGTTTAAGGTAAGCCGTTTAAAAAGGAAAGCGCCGCGCTGTTCTTTTAGGGGGGTTGAACCTACCAGGTGCTGCAGGGTCAGATCCCGGTGAGGAGTCCTGCTCTGCCCCGTGAGGAAGGTCCTTCTGAGTCAGAATTGATTTGGTGGCCGTGATTTTTGCGTAGGCTTGCAGAAAACGATATTGTTTGACAGCACATTTTCGGGATTGTTCCAGATGAATAATGAGTTCGAAATCGAAACAGATTACTTATCACCGAGAAGATTTGGTGGAACCCATAGCTCTGTACATGCTCTCTCTCCCTCTCTAAAAAATTATCCCTAAAACCCACAGACAGACTTATTTTATGTTTTCAGTCCATAGCTGCGATGGTTTTTACAGTGTATTGCTGACTTAGAAAAAATGGAATACAAATTTAATTTTATTTAAAGCATATTGACCAGATTAAAAATATATTGAGATTTTTTGTGAACAAAAATCACCCAGCAAGGCAGAAAAAGGAAGTAATCCGAATTCTGTGAAACCAATCTGGCATGTTAATCTGTGATCACTCACCCTGGTCTATTTAGATGAAGCTATACTAGGAATCGTCAGAGGAATGATGGTGAGAATATGAGATAAAGGGTAAAATCAGTAATAAACCGTGAAACAGAAGCAGTAACTTTCACAGGCCACTGTTGAAAGCATGACATGACATAAGCTTAATGTGGGCAGAAAGTTAATTGGTTTTGTTTACTGTTCTGTCCCTAGTGTTTGAATCAGTACCTGAGAGTTAGCAGGTACACGGATAAGTAAAAGGTCAATGAAGATCTCTACGTTCTAGGTATATGGCGTCTAATCCTAATCCCCTCCCACAGTTCTTTCCTAACAATGAGGTTGCCTATTACAAGAGGGTGTAGGCCAGATGCTGGACATTTAAGCATATATTAATTCTATTTCCTGCCCTCTAGAGACTCATAATTTAGTTGGATAAATTGAATGGAAAATTGATTTACACCAATGATGGTAAATAGTTTAAGACAGGAATTTACAGAGCCGGGTGGAAACATAGAGACTGAACCCCTAGACACCATTCATGCACTCCCACATTCATTTGACCAGTAATAATCGAGTTCCTTCTTTGTGCCAGTTCTAGATACTGGGATGCAAAAGGGAGTAGTCCTCGTTGCTTGTGGCAACTGGCATTATTAAATCGCTCACAGCCAAGTAAGTGGAAGGTGCCGCGCTGCAATTGTGCCATCTTTTCTCTAAAAGTGACGTAGATTTAGATTCGAGGAGTAGGTTTCCTAAACGAAGGATTAGAAATACACAGTTGAGTCAAAGTTCATTATAAAGGGGTTGTAGGGTACAACAGGGTGGTTGGGGAACTGTTGAATGTTAGGTGAATCGTTTATATGTAACTGCTTAGAGATTTACCACATAGACCTCATAGGCTTTTAAAATTTAACCTGAGAACAAATGGACCAAATAAAAGTAGAAGTTACATAACCAAAATTTGTATCTACAAAGACCCTCTGGCTCTCTAACGAGGAGTTTGTGAAATGACTGTGAGAAATTCCTATAGGTGACCAGGTGAGAGATGGGGGTCACAGGACTGGGGTGGTGGCTCTAGAGAGAAGTAATGGGTTCGAAAACAAAGAGGTAAAAGAAAAAGATTGTGATTGGAGTAATTTCTTGATCTGGGGTTAAAAAGTATCACAACCTAGGCGGTTAAAAACAACAGATAATAGATTTTTTTTTCCTTTCAGAGTTCTGGTGGCTGAAAGTCCCAAATGAAAATGTTACCAGGTTGCTATCTCCTTGTGAACGCTCTAAACATACAGTTCTCTGCTTTCTTCTTTCAGTGCTTGAGATTTCTTGAGCGCTGGTGTCTCAGTAGGTTAAACATCGGGCTGCTAGCTGTCGGGTCAGTGATTGTAATTCACTGTTTCTAAGGAGCGGTCTGCATGACAACCTGGGAGGGTTTACATGACAACCTGGGAAACCCTGTGGATCACTTCTAGTCTAAACCAGCGTTCCTGTGGCTTAGAATGGACTCGCTGGCAGTGGGAAGGTTGGGAGGGTTCACACCATCTTTTATTTGAAGCACACACCTCTGCCTCCATGTTTGTAAGGCCCTCCTTACTGTATGCTCCCCCTATCTTTGTGGTTCCAGATCTTACGAGGACACCAGACATTGGATGTTGGGGTGTCCTGGTGTAGTATGATCTCTTCTCAATTATACTACGTCCACAAAGACTCTGGATCCCACTAAATTTACATTCTCTCTCTCTTTTTTTCTCTTTCAGTCTCTCTGTCTCCTGTTCTCTGTCTCTCACTTTCTGTTATTGAGTTGATTCTGACTCATAGCAACCCTTTAAGAGAGAGGGGTACTACGTATGTGGACTTCCAGGGGTGTAAATCACTATGAGGACCAAAGGCTTCATCCCTCTTTCTTGGAGCCTCAGGCCATTTGAACTACTCACCGTGCAGTTAGCAAACCAGTGCATAATCCACTATGCCACAGAGCCCCTAAGCTCACATCCACAGTGTACTTCATGAGGGATCGAACCCGCCATTGTGTTCAACAGTGTGATACGCATGAATCAAATCTCCAAAATGTGGCGATTGGTCAGTCCTTACCTTCTCACATCTCTAGCCCATTTGCCAGCGCCCCACAGGGCCTTCTCTCTGATCCTAGGCACTTGGAGCTGGGTTAAAGCTCACCGATTAGAAAACCAGCATTCTGCAGACAAACTGGTTGTAGCCACCTGGAGTGAGGCTAGAGCTCACAAAGGAAGACACGACCAACTCTTCAGATTACCAAACAGGCAGATGCCAAGTGCTATGTTAAGGAGTTCACTTTATTTCCCAACCTAAAGCTTTGCTGACTGCAGATTCTGGGCTCTCTGTCCCACTTCTCCTTCAGGTTGCAAGCCACGAGCTTGGGAGGGCACAGGACACCCTTTCTTCCGAATCTGCTGGCTCCTACTGCCCCTTTATTCCTTTAGGCTTGATAATTTGCTGAAACAATTCACAGAATATAGGGGTGAAATGGAGGCTTTCCTATAATTGCAACAAAGGTTTTGTTTTTTACCATAAAGGGTATGAGCAAAGAGAGGCCAGGGCAGGGTCTGGAGGGTCTCAATGGAGAATTACCAAGGGATGTATGCTGCTCCTGAGAACTGATGTTCTTGTCAGCCAGAACACCCTTTGTGTCTGAGGGTCGCAGACTCTTATGCATGCACTCACCATGATAAGTTAAATCAGGCTTTCTGTGCTAGTGGAGATCAGCCTCCCAGTGAACGCTTACTGGTATGGCCAGCACCCATGGGCCACCTCCAATCAAGTGTGGCCTGGAATGCCAAGGCTCCACAGTTTCTCCGAAGGTTATTTCTAAGAAACCAAGGAAAGAAAAACAACGCAGCAAAACTATCAGAATTATTTCAGAACCTTGACTTGTTTCAAAGTCACTTTGAAAAAATCAATAAGAATTTAATATCAGTAATAAGAGATTGAAAATGCTTTTTCAAATTCCAATCCGAGTGACAGCAAGCAAGCCATCAGGTAACTAGAAGTGAATCTAGATACAAAAGCTATGGGAAGTATATATGGAATATAAACTTGAATAAAATATATGGAGGAAATGATAACATTTTAAAGTAGGACAAAGATGGTCATGAAAGAGAACTATTCCATGGGCATACATATTGAGATCTAATATTGCAAGGATGTAAAATTAGTCTATAAATTCAATGAGAGTTGAGCAAAATTTCTAATAGGGCATTGTATAAGTGCAAAAAATGACCTTAAAACTCATACGAAATCTTAAGGAATTAGAAATGAAGCTGGAGATCACATGACAGGATTTTGCATGATCAATCAATTAATCATATATGTATTTTTCCCTTTTAAGTAGTGACTATACATTTGAACCCTCCCAAATGGAGTACATGGATAGCCAATTGACTACCTCTGTGAAAAGAGATGATGGAGAAATTCTAAATAAGGCAAGAGTAACGGTAAAACATCAATTATCCATAATCAAGTTCAGATTGAAACTGAAGAAAATTCCAAGTCTGTGAGAGCGAAACCCATGATCGTGTGTGTTTTTAGATGCCATCAAGTCACTTCCAACTCACAGGGCTTGATGTACAACAGGAGAAACGCAGTCAGTTCCTGCACCAGTCTCACAGTTGTTCTCATGGTTGAGCCTGCCGTCACAGCCACTGGATCATCCATCTCATAGAGGATCGTCTTACCCTGGCTTTTCTCCTTTAGAAAGCATGGCTTCCTTTTCCAGTGATGGTCTCTCCTGATAATATGTCCCAAGTATGTGAGGAAAAGTCTTGCTACCCTCGATTCTAGGAAGCATACTGGTTGTACATTTTCCAAAACAGATTTGTTTGTTCTTTTGGAAATCCATGGTATTTTCCATATTCTTCACTGGCACTGTACTTCAATTGTATCAATTTTTCTTCTCTCTTCCTTATTCAAGGCTGCGGGAATCGATGAAATGCCAATAGAAATGTTTCAACAAACTGATAAAGCACTGGAAGCTCTAGGCCTAGAAATTTAGAAGTCAGCCTCCTGGTCAACTGACTGAGATTATTGAACAATGTTAAAATTATTATGATTATTCAACAACACTTTCAACAGTGCATCAACAGGCTCCTGCCAGAAATTCAAGCCAGATTCAGAAGAAGACAAGTGGGGGGATAACACTGCTGATGTCAGAAAAATCATCAGAGTATGTTTACTTGTGTTTTATTGACACTGCAAAGACATTGGTTGATGTGGATCATAGCAAACTATGGATAGTGCTGAAAAGAATGAGAATTCCAGGAAAATTCATTATTCTTATGTTGAACCTGGAAAATGAACCAAGGCACAGTCTTTCAAAAAGATCAAAAGAATATTGTATCCCAATTAATATTTGAAGATTTCCATTTTTTCCTAGGTTTATACTTCATGCACTTTGCATTTCAATTGTTATTGGATGTTAGCAGGTTTTTTGCCCTTCTCATTTTAAGTAATGCCCATGCAGAAATGCAGGACTTAAAGGCCTAGCTCTACCCGCATTATGGTTATGGTTGCCTCGACTTTGAGGATGCAGCTCTCCCCCAATTGTATTTTGAGTATCTGCTTACCCGACTGGTTCATCTTCCAGCACTGGGGAAGTTCCATTGCTATTCACAAGCTTTTCAGTGGCTAATCCTTCAGAAGTTGAGTGCCTATAATTTCTTTATAATTTGTTCTTGGCCTAGAAGTTCAGCTGAAACCTGTTCACTTGGCTAATCCTGCTTTTACGTAATATACAGGTGACATAGCATTCAGCATTGCCACAGCATGTAAGTCACCACAGTCTGGCAAAAGGACAGAAAAGCGGGAAGAACATTGTGATAAATGGAGAAAAGGTTGAAGTTGTTAAGTCTTTCACTTTATTGAGATCAACAATCAATCGTCATGGAAGCAGCAGTCAATAAATCAAACGGTTTACTGCATTGGACCAATCTGGTATAAATGCCCGCTTTAAAGTATTAAATAGCAAAGACATCACTGTGAGAACCACTGTGTGCCTGAGTCTAGCCATGGCATTTTAATTCATTTTAAATTCATTGAAGAAGACTCTTCATATAGGCAGCGAAAGAATCTCTGCCTTTGAAGTACGGTGTTGGTAAAGAGTATTGGATGTACCATTGACAGTCAGAAGAACAAACAAATATGCCTTTAAGGAAATAAGACCATAATGTTCCTCAGGAGTGAGGGTGGCACTTCCATTCTCACTTAGACTCATGTAGCTTGAACTTACCATGAGGGATCTACCCACATCCAACCCACTGCCTTCAAGGCCATTCCAACCCATGACGGCCCGAGGCTTCGGGTAGCAGAGGCTGTAGACCTTTATGGCAGTCGATAGGCTCCTCTTTCTCCTACAGCGTTGCTTTGGGGTCTGAATTGCTTACGTAGCAGGTAGCAGTCCAGCACGTACCCAACAGCACCACTTCTTTTTATTCTTTATTAATTAAGAGTTAATAGGTGTATCATAGTCCACAGTTCAATCACATCAAACAGAAGTGTACAATGGCTACCAAAATCAGTTTCCTAACATTCCTTTCTTCCTGGACTCCTTGACATCATCTCCCTTTGACCATCTACCCCTGAAATTCTTCATCTACTTGCTGTCCTCGTAGGTTCATCAAACTGGATTTCATATACCAAAGCACAGAAAACCATATAGCAAACTTTATTAGAGTAACCTCCAATGACGTGACACCTCTGAGATATACCCTAATACGAACAAACAGAAACGAAACAACAGTACAGAAAAGCTTGAAAACCAGATCAGATCCAGCATGCATCAGAGGGGGGATCAGGTGACAGAAGTTTTAAGTGTTCCAATCAGATTGATGCCTTTGATCTTCTAGACTCATCTTTCCCATGCACGCTGTTTAGTAACCACTTTCCTCTCATCCCTCAATTGTGGGTAGAGGGAGTTCACCAGAGCTTTGTGAAGTTCCCACAAATGAATCTTTGGCTCCCTTTGCCATCCATAGCCTTCTGCGCGCCTTTTGAATTTAGGCTCAGATGTTAATCCCTCATTTGATTTTGGATTTACAATCCTTTGGACAGCTCCACTTCTTATCAAAGGGGCCAGAGAGACCACTTGTCTGAAAGGGACGTCATGCTTGGTAACGCAGAGGGTCAGTGACGACGAGGAAGACCCTTAAGAAGATGGACGGCTTGGGTGGCTGCAACCATGTGTCACAGTCATGAGGAAGTGCACGTCTGGCACTGCTTCCTCTGTCACGCATAGTATGACTGTGAGTGGCACTCAGCTTGATGGCACTTACAATACCAAGAATAGCCGGAACTTCTGGGGGATGCACAAGGTCAGAAGAAAGGTCCATTGATCTATTTCCTCAGAAAATTAGCCATTGAAAATCCTACTCTGATACACACCTGGTTACCATAAATTGGAATCAACAATTGGTTGCTCGTTATAATAATAATAAAAAAATAAGAATCGCACATTGCTCCCACTAATTTTACGTTACATTACTTACTTTTAGTGATACAGAATGTTTTATTGACTTACTGATGGCCATACTTAACAAAGAAAAATAATATGATCCTATTATATATGGGAACATGGTCATGAGAAAAGAACATTAAAATTAATGGGCAAGGTCAGACTTCTCAATAACTAGTACTAAGACAATGACTATCCACATTAAGGAGAACGAAATGAGAGCTTTCCTTTCCAACTCACAAAAATATATCCCGTGTGGATTAAATCCCTGACTTTGAAAAGTGAACTTTTAAAACTTTCAGAAGAAAATATGAGAAACGTATCCTTTTGGCCTTGAGAACAGTGAAATAAAGAACTTTTTTTTAAACACCCAGAAAGCACAAACCCTAAAGGGACCTTTTGATCTTTGAGTACATCCAAAGTTAAAAAAAGGAAAAAAAAAACCTGTTTGATCATCAACATACTGTCCAAGACTAGCACAGCCTGGGACAGGGCTGCTGCAAATCATACATTGGCAAATGATTACTCTTCAGAATATACAAAGAACTGCTCCAAATCGTGAGAAATTGATCAGTGATAGGATGGAAGACTAGGCAAAGGAACAGAGCAGTCTGGCAGAAAGAACTATTTGAACCAATGCTCACCCTATGATCACAAGCACAGAAGTTACAGTTAGCTTTAAGACACCATTTTATGCTCATTGATTAACAAAAAAAAAATCAAAATAGAACATTTAATGAAGATGTGGGGAAGCAGGGACTCTCATTTGTTGCTGGTAGGATGTATATTGGTATAATTTATTTTGAAAAGAGCTTGATAATATTGAGTAAACTGAAGGAGAAATATTGCATTAATTGAAAATATACTGCACAAATGACTACAGAAACTCTGAATATAGAAGACTCTGATGTTGAATATAGAAACCGTTATCTTGTCCACAGTGGTACATATGGAGGGAGGGAAAATGATGGAGACGACATGCTACCTTAAGGGGAGGTGTAGTCTTTTACATACTTAATGCTTATATAAAATAAAAAATTGAAAAAATAGCAACATTATGAAGGTCATGCTACTAGCTTCATACATGCATACACATCTAAACATGTCTTTGATGCTTGTGTGACTGAGAAGAATCTCAATGTCTCCAGCCTTCCCAGACTAGGTTCTTATCTCACTTGAGAGAAAGATTTTAGGCAAGAGATAAGAGTCAGAACAGAGTCAGAGAAAAGGTTTTGACAGGAAGAGTGAGTTTATTGAAGGCGATACTTTGAAAAAGAAATCCGAAGGACCCTTCGTTAGTTTAAATGGCCTGGCAAAATGTAGGGCTGACCCTTAGAGTTTGCTTACGGTGGACCTCCCACCATTGCCTGGTTTCTGGTACATCTTCTGCTATCGGCTGGTCTTCTGTAGTGCACCTCCTCTTTCTAGGCATGTGCACCCCGCACCCCACACCTGGACTTCTTGCTGGCCTCTTCTCTGCGCTCACAGCCCGAGTGCCTACTCAGTCCCTGTGGGCATAGTGTGACTAGTCTGTCTTGTCCAGAAATGTCTCTTATTTGATCTTCCTCTTCCTTTGTGCTGGAGGGGCCTGTGAGGAAATATGTCTCTAGTGCTCCGTTGTGTTTCCATTCCTGCCATATTCCTGCCATCATTGCCTCTTCTCCCTTTGCCAGCCTCTGTCGGGCTAACATCCCCATCCTCAAGTGATACCATGCAAAGTCTTTGGTAAGTTTTGTTAGGCTGGGTTGACTAGAGAAATCAATCCTGTGACACTCATATATGTGTAAGAAAGAGCTTTATATCAAGTATTATATATCAAGCAAACACCCCAGCCCATAAGTCCTCTCGCACATAAGTCCTAGAGTCCAGAGTCCTGTAGACTCATGCGGCCACATGCCGGGATGCGGACTGCAGGAAGATCACAGGCCGGGTGGATGCAAAGCCTTGTGAATCCACTGACAGTGGCTCTGGCCGCCATCAGGGTCAGCAGGAAGGTGAAGTCAGAGAGAGAGGGAGCGGTCCCCAGGCCTCCTTATGAGAACACCATGCCACAAGGCGTCACCATCAGCCTGTGACCTGACTGACAAACTAAACTCCAGCCTACACACTTATATATCTTAACGTTGACAGGAAATTGTGTAGTTAGCACAGCAGTTGAGCGGTGAAGATCGTCCTCGTGGAACTACTTCATGCCGAACACAGACGTAGAGCCGAGCTGATCCAGTTGCCACCACTTTTGTTCCTTATTTGGGCATGGGTTTGGAGCCTGGTAGCAGCCTGATCTAGGTGGGTGAGCTGCAGGCTGGGCTCCATGATTATCTTAGCCTCACAGTTTCCACCTGGAGAGACCAAACGAACAAGGGCATTAAACCTACAAGGTCCAAAATGAAGTAGGAGAATAGTAGAGGCCAAGAGGTCCACAAAAGGGCGTCACAAGCCCATGACCAGACATATGATCAGGAGATCCATCCTTGTGCAAAAGAGCCTGCAGTTCCCGTGCCCAACCCAGGAATGAGCAAGCATGTTCTTGAATGCGGTCTTGTCTGACTTACCCAGAAACGGCTTTCTTCTTTGAGCATGGCACAAGTTCTGTGCTGAGCCACGGGCAGCTGGCCTAGGCCCCGCCGCGCTGGAAGAGAACTGCCACGGGGAACCAGTCTGTGCCTGTGTGGTCACAAATCCGCAGTCTTGATGCTGAGTTGTGCTAGTTTGGAAGAAAGCTGAACTGTTTTCTGCAGAGACCACTCCAATGGTTCCAACAGCATCGCACTGATCCCGTGGAGAGGTGTGTGTGTGTGGGGGGGGTGGAGTGTTGGGGGTGGGGTGGGGGCACTCAGAGGCCCTGCTCTTTCGCTTAAGGGAGCAGATATAGGTGCTGGGGCCTTATCAACAGATACAGTAGGCACAAAATAAGATGGCTGCAGACAAGTTCTCTCAATGGTACACTTGTCACCTTAGGGTTAGAGAGATGGAGACACTGCCTTCAGAAGTGTATAGACCGAGATATAGCTCCCCCCCCCATAGCTTTCCGTTTTGATAATTTTATTTAATAATTTTTTCTATGATTTTGTATTAATACTGGAGAGGGTATAAGAATACTGTCGCATTATTCCCTCTACTTTTGTATGAATCTGGATCGTTTTATACTTAAAAATAATTGAATAGAGAAGTTTAAGGAATTAAAAAAATAAAGATTTAATGGACTTATTAATAGCTAGTGCTGAAATGCATGTTCCATAGGAATATATGAAAGTGCTTTCAAAAGTTTGTGGAAAAGAATAATTAAAATACAATGAAGATTTTCCACAGACGTTTAGATGTACCGTCCATCTTGCTCGTGTTCTCGCTCATGTCAGATATTTATTCAAATATCACCTTTTCAGTGAAGCTTTCCTCGACCTTCCACATTCCCTAACTCCTTCTCTTAGTTACGTGTGTGTAGGAATCTGACCAATTCCAACTTTCAGAATGAAGGGGACACTCCATGTCCACACCAGTTCAAGGTGGACTGCCACATGACCGAGGTTAGACCTGCCTCCACCCTCACTTTTCTTACCCTATTTTGATACCTTCTGTCCCTCCCACAGCACACTCCTTTCCTGCTGGGTTCAATAAGTCATTACGATGCCACCCAAAACTCTCAGACAATACTCTTGATGAGTGGGCCTTATCATGGAATTGTGTTCGGCTGGGTTTTCTAGCGAGACAAAACTACATATATGTATGTGTGTGTATACATACACATATGAAAGAACTTTATAGTAAGAAATAAATTTATGTCAAGGAAACGGCCTAGCTAAGTTCAACTCAAGTTCTTCGCTCAGCTGCAAACGGGAGGCCCTCAGGAAGCAAGCAGCGACCAGCTGATGAAACAAGGAGCTGAGAGCCCACCGGCCGGGAGTGCAGTTAGTCCCATGGGTCTAACATGCATGGTGCTCCCAGTGCCTCCCCAGTCCCAGGGGTGAGACACAGGGCCCAGTCAAGCAGGAAGGAGAACAAGAGAGAAGTTTCTCCTATGTCTCTTGAAGACCACACCACCAAGCAGGCATCATCAGATTGCGACCTGATGGATGCATTGGAGTCCAGCCCTCCCTTCACTCAGACGCATTAAGTTGGCATAGAATCTAGTCATCACAGGGCGTTAACAGGTTACCAAATGTTAGGATCATAAACATTAAGGATGCAGTCTTTGTATCATAACAGCACCTCTCCTCACCCACTGCCAAGTTTTCTGTTTGTTGCTCACCCTCTCAGATTCATGGTTTCTTGGCCTCTTCCTTGTTCTTTTTTTGATGATCCTGGTGTTTTTTTTTTTCTTCCTTCCGAGATGGCTTTCTTATATGCAGAGGAATGGTTTAGATAGAGGTGTCTGTTTTGCCTTTTAGCATACCATACCCACAAGGAAACAGAGTGGTAGCTTGATTCACACCTTCCAGTAAGGTGCGGGTTAGGAGTCCTGGTGTTGTAGTGTTTATGACTGGAGCCACAAGCCCCATGTCAGCAGTTTGAAACCACCAGCCATTCCTCGGGAAAAAAGATGGGCATTTCTACTCCTACTAACAGTCTCAGAATCTCACAGCGGCAGTGACCCAAGAGGGTCACTAGAGTTGGCATTGCCTCTATGGCAGTGAGTTGTTTTTTTTTTAAGGAAGGTGGGGATTCAAAATACATCCCTCTTAATCCTATCTATTAGCAAGATCAAGGACTTCTTCTAAAATGAGATTAAAGGCTAGAATTTACAACACATTACAAAGAGCTCATGGATCAAAGATCCGTGCTGTCTGAGTGTTCTGTACTGTACCTCTGTGAGGGATCCCGGTGGTGTCAGGGTTATGCATTGGGCTCTTACTCATAAGGTTTGACACTGAGCCACTTCGTGGGAGAAAGTTTTACCTTGCCCTACGAGGTTACAATGAGTTGGCGTTGACTCAATGACAGTGCATCTGGGCTTGGATTAGAGCCTCTGGGCTCTACTATCCATTGCAATGGCTACACTGAACTCGGATAAAACTCATGATTGAATGGTTTATTAAGAAAGTTAACAAGTTGTAATGCAAGTGAGAAATGCACACGGTTGAGTTGATTATCAGGACATGTTACACAGTTCTTTTAGGTCTTGCTACTAAATGCCAAAAGGGTCTACCGCTCCCCTATAGGCCTCAACCCAAAGGCATTCAGCGCAAGCTCCACGAATCAACAAATCCAGCTGCCTGAATTAAGTGTCCAGAGGTACCCCACTCTAGTAAGCATCAGCCTGAAGGCACTGAGCTCCCTCCTGTGGGTCAGCAAGTCCAACCTCCTCAACTAAGTGCCCACTCCACAAGCCCGCCTCCTGCACCCAGGCACTCAACTGCATTGCTCTGTGGGTTGGGAAGTCAATTACTCTGGACCCTGGTGCTGTTACCACTCCTCCAGTGTTAGACATGTCTTCTGGATCTCGGAGGTTCACTGTGCAGGGATCTTGGGCTTCAAGGATACATTCCACTCCTGGCTCTTGCTAATAATGAGATCCCTCCTGCTGCGGCTCAGAGGAAACCTTTTATACATAGCAGGAGGCACTCCAGGGAATTCTGTGAGTAATTACTCACAGGAAATTCCTATCCCTATCTTCCCTCACTCCTTTCCTGATCTATGCAGCATAAAGTTGTCTGATGAGAGTTAGAGACTTTGGCTAGACAGTCCACATTAAATAATTCACTGCCCCTGCAGAGCCACATGAAGAATTTCACTTCACCACACAATTAATGCCATTTAACATTGTATATTTCATCTGTGTTATTTTTTTGTCTTTTCTACAAGACGAGGCGCTCTCCATGAGTTACCCTCATTTGGTTCACGCTGTATCCTCGGTGCCTGGAAGAGTGACTAACACAGAATAGGCTCTCAAATATTTTGGTAAGTGAATGAATTAAAAAGCCAATTCTGGAATTTCCCCCCATTGTTCAAGAGCCCTGGGGATGCAGCTGTGAAGCACATGGTTCATAATGGAAAGGTTCTTGGCTTGAACGGCTCTAAGTCGTCCACCCCAGAACTCCTTATAGAAAAATTAGAGCCAAGAAAGCCCTTTGAAGCTGTTCTGTGCTATCACGGGGTCAATGTGAGTCCGAATGAACTCCTGAAGACCCAGTAGCAGCAAACACAGCACTTACTTGCAAATGGATGCCAGCAGCTTTCTCTTCAATAGAAGAGAGGTGAGTGGTATGGGGAGCTGGATGCATTTGAAATAGATGTTGACTTAGGTGGGTGTGATAGGTTGTCAGGCCAACTTGGGTGGGTCAGGATTCTCTCATGATGTGGTCGAACATAGCGTGCTCAACTCCATGGCAGGCTCTGCCGTGAAGCAGCCGACCTATTTTGGAAGAACGGGCTTCTTTTGGGAGAGCAGGGGTTGGCCAACTTTTGAGATGCAAGAGCCAATCTTGTCCCTCACAACTCTTCAGAAATTGTTTGAGAGCCAGAACCTATGTTTACAAACCAATGAAACCACCATTACCTGAATAATACCCTACAGAGATTTTAATTTTTACACCAGAGCCACACGTGTGTATCGGAAGAGGTGCTTATGGCTGGAGAGCCTTGGTTTGCGAGCCCACGCTGTGCATATGGCTTCCTCTATCTGGCCACAGCCTTGATACAGTTGAGGGAGTTTCACTTGAACATGGCCCACTTTTCAGACAGATGGACACTATGTGTAAGCTAGCTCACTTCTGCTGGATCTGGATTCTGCATCTGGTTCATCACCTCCTGTTATAATACCTGCCGACCCCAGAAGCCATCAGTTGCCTGGGGACCTTGGATTCCTGTGGCCAAGTTGAGATTCATTCCATTGGCATCCACCAGCCTGTGGTCTTCATATTTCCTGTTGGTCAGTCTCTGCAGGCGCTCGAATCAGGAGCAGCCCCTAGTTCACATCAGCGGCACAGGCTCGAATCACACTGGGCTTTGCACTTCTGCAACTGCGTGAGCAATAGCTTGATGTGAACCTCTTTCTATGTGCACATTCACACAAGCATCGCTGGCTCTGCTTCTCTCGAGATGCCAGCCAAACCCAAGGGGAAAAAAGGTGCACATAAAAGTGAGGTCAGCAGGCGGTTGGAAATCAGGGAATAAAAAGACAGATGGGACAAAGTAAATTGAAACCGAGTCCAGCTGTGCACCGAGCCCCTGGATTTACAAAAATATATACTTATCAGCCACTCTTGCTGAAGATATTTGACCAAGGATAAAATAGATATCTTAATAAGGACACTTTATAAGTTCATTCTATCTTGATTAAAAAACAACCAAACCAAAACAAAAACCTTGTGATTCAAAGGAGATACTTATCTCCAGTCACCCCCTGCCGTGGAGTCAGTTCTGATCCTTAGCCATGAATCGCTGCCGCCGCCATGTCTGTGGGCGGTGGCAGTTCTAAACAACTTCTTTCCAACCATTGGGTATGTTTCATCTGTTCTTCATTGTTTATTGCACAGGGGGGAAAGTAGTCATTGTAAAAAATAATAGTGGGCATGTTAATTATATCTGCTTTGAGGATACAGAAGTTGCAAGGGATTTAAGGAATAAAGATGTATACGTAGATACACATTTTCTTATATGTTAGGCTTCGGATACATATTTCTTTTAAGGATTTATTGAGATTTGCTTGCTGTAGTGCTAAATGAACAAAAGAATGGTTATGTTGTGGGTTGTAATCACTGCAAGGTCAGCGGTTCAAAACCACTGCTGCCACTTGGGAGAAGAGAAGGGTTTTAATACTGATGAAGAGTGACAGCCTCAGAAACGCACAGGGACAGATCTGCTCCAGCTTAGAGGCTCACTAGGAGCCGCATTGACTTGGAATTTGCTAAATGAAGATTTTAAGGCCTTGCCTGAGAGAGATGACTCAAAACTTTTGTGTGGTGAAACCTAGGAATCTGAGTTTTAAACAACGATTCCGGGGAATTCTGATGCAAAACATTCTGAGACCACACTTGGAAAAACATCACTGCAGATCATTCTTACTGTCATTCAACCAGTGCACGTTCTCTTTCTTGTGCGCGCCTATGCACATTGGTATGTCGTGTGACTGGTGATCATGTGAAATGATGTGGAGGTGCCGAAACAACACCTTGAGAGCCGTAAGGCACAGGAAGAAGCATAAATTGTGCCCCAACTTTCAAAATCCGAAAAGAAAAAATGCTGTATTTAGTGACACGGAAATAAAAAATGTTGTACTGCAGTACAAATGATCATAAATTCATGCCTTTAAGCAATACAGATTATAATTTTAACAGTTCTGGAGATCAGACGTCTAAATGAGTCTCAGAGAGTGGAAACAAGAGTGTCTCTGGGCCTTATTTCTAGGTTTTTCCCATCGTAGCGCCTGTAACTCTCTTCGCCATCACCTACCACCTTCTCTTCTTTTATTGCCTGCCTCCTTCTTTTAGGGTGCTTGTGATCATGACTAGGGTCCACTTAGGTAAGCTAGGATAACCTCCCTATTCCAAGATCCTTAATCACGTCTTCCAAAGTCTCCTGTGCCACATTAAGGAGTCGTCTCGGAATCCGGGATGAGGATGTAGTTATCTTTGGAGGCCACATTCAGTTTACCACATTTATAAGAGGTTTCAAAATGCTCAGGGGAAAATGGAATCAAATGATAATGCCATTTGTTCTCAAATCTTTGGACACCTCTCTATTTTCACTCCCCCATGCACATAGGAAAATCCCACTGTGGAATGCGTGACTGCGATAAAGCCTGTCTTGTCGTGAAGTGCCCGTACGTAACTTCAGCTTGGAAGTTCTACAGTGAAGTGGCAAATACTACGCTTAGGAATAAATGCGAAGTGATCTTCAAGAAGAGACTGCACAGGTTGCCACAGTGCTAATTTCCTTGCCTGAAGCAAAATGCGGTTTGGAGATGCAATCAATCTATGATAACAGCATTTTAGTACCAGAGTGGACAAGGACTTTGAAAGTTTATTATCGGTTTATGGGAGCTAGCAACATGTAGTCAATCCATGCTGAGTGCAAGGCATTGCACTGGACAATGGACAGCGAAAAGAGAAATTTAAAAAATGCACTTGCTCTTTAAAGAACTTAACATCCTATTGAGAAATATAGGACACACTTTAGAGAGCCTGTGAACCCGTGTTCAGGACCTCTTGTGGTCTAGTGGGTGACAAATTGGGTTGCTAGTTCTAATCTGTCAGTGATTCAACAGGACGAAGATGAGGCGTTCTGTTCTTGTCACACTTTATACTCTTGGCAGCCCACTGGGGTAGTCCTATAAGGTCAAGATGAGTCTGCTACGACTTGATGACAGTGAATTTGGGTTGATTTACGAACCATGTTATCAGGAGAGACCAGTTCCTTGGGAAGACATCATGCTTAGGAATGTAAAAGGGCAGAGGAAATGAGGAAAGCTCCTGACAAGATGGATTGATCCAGTGGCTGCAACAATGGGCTCAAATGTAACAACAATTTTTAGGATGGTGCAGGGCTCAGCAATGCTAAGTTCTGTTGTACGAAGGGTTTCCATGAGTAGGGACTGACTCAACAGCCACTGACAACAGTGGCCGCAACAACGACAGCAAACAGCAGCAGGATTCTGCGGAGTAAAGGCTGTGAGATCCAGAATTAACGCCATAAAAGTAGCAACTCATAATTTTCAGCCAATGCTTTACTAGGGAATTCTTTGTTATCATATTAATGGTAGCCCAGTGGTAGAATTTCCATTCCATGTAGGAGACCTAGTTTAGATTACCTGTCTATTCATTTCATATCACTCAACCACAGTGGAGGCTTTTGGATATTGATATGATGCTAAATACATTTCAGTGGGACTTCCAGACTAAGAAGGACTAGACAGAAAGGCCAGCAGATCTACTTACAGAGAGCCAGTCAATGGGAACTGTGGAATCACAATAGGTACCCAAAGTGGTATCTAGAAGCAGTGTGTGAAGCAAAAGGGGTAGGCACAAGAACCAGACGTTAGAGCAGCTTTATCAGTACCAATACTCCGGATTGTCTTAGTGATAAGATGGAATTTATTATAAGTCTGGCTTTAACATCTCTTGGTGACCCCACATGTTACAAAGTACAACTGTCTCACAGGGTTTTCCAAATGCTTATGGGAACATATCTTGATACTCTAGGCAGGTTCAAACCAGGAACCTGAAGTTAGTATTTGAGCCCAAACCATTTGCACACCTAGGGACTCAGGGCGAGTCTTTGTGAGATGTTTAAAATGATTAAGGTATGTTTTATGAAACGATCTACCCGAAAGGTGTATGGTTTTGGTTCCAAGTGAGACTCCTTGAGGAGGCTTGGTATGTACTTCTGCTTTGTGATTTGACGTCATGTTAGTTTTGACATCGTTGTGTGTCAGACCCTACCATGTGCCTCACCTCCTCATCGTGAGCTATTTCTGATCCCTTCACCTCTGATTTGAAAGTCCCCTCCTCAGAATTAAGACTTTAACTAAGGTGATAGTGCCTATTGCTGACGGTTTTCTCATTAAAATCTATAGGATACATCTATGTGCATATATTTATAGGTTTACTATTAAAGTAGCAGATGGACATTGGGCCTCCACTCAAGTACTCCCTCAATGCAAGAATATTTTGTTCTATTGAACTGGCATTCCATGATGCTCACCTTCCCGACACAACCACTGAAGACAAAGCAGGTGCATAAGCAAATGTGAAGAAAGCTGATGGTGCCCGACTATCAAAAGATAGAGTGTCTAGGGTCTTAAAGACTTGAAGGTAAACAAGTGGCCCTCTAGCTAAGAAGCAACAAGGTCCACATGGAAGAAGCACACCAGCCTGTGTGATCATGAGGGGCCGAAGGGATCAGTTATTAGGCATCATAGAACACAAAATCATATCATTGTGAATGAGGGAGGAGTGCAGATTGGGGACCCAAAGCCCATTGGTAGGCAACTGGATATCCCCTTACAGAAGGATCAAGAGGAGGAGACGAACCAGTCATGGTGTATTGTAGCAACAATGAAACATACAACTTTCCTTTAGTTCTTGAATGATTTCCCCCTGCCTCCCCACTATCATGATCCCAATTCTACCTTACAAATCTGGCTAGACCAGAGGATGTACACTGGAACATATAGGAACTGGAAACACAGGAAATCCAGGATATATGATCCCTTTAGGACCAGTGTTGAGAGTGATGATACCGGGTGGGTGGAGGGAGGGTGGAGTGGAAAGGGGGAACCGATTACAGGGATCTACATAGAACCTCCTCCCTGGGGGACGGGCAAAAGAAAAGTGGGTGAAGGGAGACATCGGACAGTGTAAGATATGACAAACTAATAATTTATAAATCATCAAGGGTTCATGAGGGAGGGGGGAAGCAGGGAGGGAGTGGTAAAAGTAAGGAGTTGATGCCAAGGGCTTAAGTGGAGAACAAATGTTTTGCGAATGATGAGGGTGATGAATGTACGAATGTGCTTTATACAATTGATGTATGGATTGTATGAACCCCTAGTAAAATGATTTTTAAAAAAAGAAGAAAAAAATCTATAGGATACATTTTTCACTTTTAATAGCATGATTTTCTATACTCTAGCCTCCCTGGCTCAAGATATCTTAAATTCTGTTGCCTACATAGTCTCTCTTTGTTGCTTTCAATCACATTACTCTGCTTTAGACTGAGAACTGGCTCCGAGCTTCTCCAGGCAGCGCCTCCAGACTCTTCACTGGGGTGTTCAGGCACTGGTCAGTTACCTGATCCTTGGCTGCTCCTGCCAGGCCGGCCTCCTGCCTCTCCTTCTTCCAGGCACCTCTTTAAGTTTATTGCCTCCTGAGCTTAGCACTGGTCCCGTTTCTGTCAGGTTTGTGTGTATTAACTCACTGTACTTAGCTAAAATGAGATAAACATAAAACTATAAAATGTTTGGGTTTTATTTCTTGTTTACTATCTCCTTTTGTCGTTGTATCAATTTATTTCTCTGCGCTTAGTACCTGAAGCACCTGTGTCTTTCTCCTGGCCTTGTTACGGTTTAGTATTTTCTGTGAAGAATTCCCAAATCAAATTATATTCACGTAGGTGCATTAATTCAGCTTTATTGGTTGAGAATTTAGTGACAGTACATTGTCGCTTTGCAGTTATTAAAGGGACTAAGCTTTCCATTAGAGCAGAAAGGAAATGTAAACTTATTATTGTTATTATAGTGATATTTTAAAGGTGTGAAGTAATTACTGTCTCCCAAAATTCCTAACATACTCTTGCAGTGTAAAATTTTCTCAGAGAATAACTCCAGCAAGCCAGAAGGTTTATTTAATTTAAATACAAAATTACAGATGACAAATCAGAGAAAATTTCATTTAACAAGTGTGCTTCTGGTGTAGATTCTGTTCTTTGTTGTATGGTGTAACGACACACTGTTTCATACAGTTCATTTTCGAGCACAACAAATAACGAAAGCCGTCTAGTAGAAATGCTTTGGGAAGTTCAGCGACTATTAAAAACCCTATCTCCATCTTCTTCATCTATAACACGTGAATTAATTACTTAAATCCCTATCTGTTACTTAGGAATTTTATAAAGAGAAGTGATAAACTATATGAAGTGTTTTAAATTGAGATGATACTGTTTGGGCACTTGCGAGTGTGGACTTGAACTTTTTTGCATTATGTTACAATTGCGTATGTACTTTTCCCTACATCTTTACCACAGAGAAAGGTATCAGCACTCTGTCCCAGAATCTGAAACTGTGTTTCTCCTGATTCCTCTGGTCCACTTACCCTGTTTTGCTGAATCACCACCGCTATAGGGAGGCTATATTTGAAAAGCTCCTGTAACTGAGGTCCACTTTCTGCTTCTCAATATGAGTTCTTGTAGTTCTGTGTTCCCGCTAGACTGTGCCCTCCTGCAAAAATGAGACCCGTCTCTCTCGCTTCCCTTTGGACACTCAGCACACGCATGGCAGCCTGACCATCTGTGTTAGACAGGGTTCTCTAGAGAGACAAAACCAGATTGCTGATAATTATATATATATATATATATATATATATATATATTTACAAAGATAGGTAGATATATAACACAAGAAATGAACTGTTAAATTATATACAGACAGATAGATATATAATACAAGAAATGAACAGTTAAATTATAAATCAGTACGAATAGCTCAGTGCAACTCACTCCTGTGAGAGTGTTGTGAGCCACTGGCAGTCCTTCAAGTCTTGAGGGCCACCAGGTAGTCCTCTGTAGAGCGATGTGGGCTATCCCAGCACAGGCAGCCAACAGCAAGGCAGGTCACCAACAGTCAGTCCCCAGCTCCAGAGATGTACATTCCAATCCTCTGGCGAGGCAAGTCTTAAAGGGACCTCAAAGTACAGCGACACAGTTCACAGGTTAGGTGTCCCAAAGGTAGTGTAGCTTGAAAATTGAGGCACAGAACAAGAAAAGGCTCTTCAATAGGTTCAGGCTGCCGTGCATTTGTTAATAGAGGCTCATTAACTATTAATTAATAAACATAAATAAATGATGACGTTCTTAATCAGCCTTTGCTGTCCTTTCTCTAAATCGCACAACCACCAAAGGCCAGATCAATTCAAGTCTATGCAGAGTTGCCTTCCCTTACACCTCCCTGAAAGGTTAGTCTGTCCTGATCATGCATATGTCCCGCACCACCACAACGGCCTTTATCTGTAAATGCACAGCAGGAATTTCACAGATCCCCCTGCTGGGTCCAGATGTAGTTTTAGGATTCCTCCCAACATAGCCTCCAGGCAGTCACTCTCAGTCCTCGGGATAACTGAAATGTATCTACTGTTTGTGGGTTGGTTTTTTTTTTTTATTTTTTATAAAGGATTGAAAGATGCCGTTAGCATCCCTCCCCCCTTTTCAGGAATAAAAAAAATGAAAATACTACAGATAAATGAAACTTGCATAAAATATGGAGAGTCCAGGAAACTACACAGTCAATCCCACTGGGTCTAAGGAGAGACGCTACCAAAAGAACACTGATTTGGGGCATTGAAGTGCTTTAAGGGATCAGTAGCACCCCTGATGGTACACTGTGGGCTGCTAACTGCAAGGTCAGCAGTTCAAAAACACTATCTACTCCTTGGCAGAAAGATGGGGGCTATGTCATCCTATAAAGAGTTACCGTCTCAGGAACTCACAGGGGCAGTTCTTCCCTGTCCTGTAAGGTCACTGTGAGTCCGGCGTCAACTCAGTGGCAGTGAGTGAGTTTATTTTTTTTTAAGGGATCAAAAGTCTGAAGTTCTTAAACTTTAGCTCTTTTTATGATGCATCACCACAGGATTGGAGCCATAAGGACACGCCTCTTCCATTTGTGTTGGTTACTACAGCTATTTCTGTCTTCCCCGTCTCAAGTTCATGGAATAGAAGAGGAATACTCAAGGACAACAGATAGAGAACGAGAGCAAGATAGTTTATTTTCAAGAGAAGTGAAAGATGTAAAGTAGCCAAACTATACTGAGGAAATAAAAACCTTTTCTTTTATTCTGCTTGTAAATGGGGACTACACAGGGGAAGACAATAGGTTTATATCGCTGATCAGTCCCCTAGGCTTAAGGGGATTCTAGATTGTTGCTCCGGGAAGACACTGAGGAGCCGAGATTCAGAGAAGTTTGCTGACTCTCTTAAGCTGACACAAGTTGTCAGAGAGAAAGCCATCCCTGCAAATTCCTAGTGCATTGTCCTCCACATGGGACTCAGTGGCAACCTGGTTGACATTGGTGGTCGGAAAAGCTTTTAGAAGGAGAGATAAAGCCTGCTCCGGGAAAAGTAAGCAATTTGCCTCTTTAGCGCTTCACGCTTATCATGGCATGTCAGAAAATGCAAATAGGCAGGTGTAATAAAATTATATTTCAGTGCTTTTGAGTGATAAACGGGTTTATGAAGATTTAGTTTGTTTGTAATGATGAGGTAGAATCTAGTTACTCTAGAAGAAGAAAGCAAATAGAAATGTTTATGTACGGTCACGTAAATTATTATACAAAATGTTATTGATTAACCACAAGGTTATGCAATATTTTAAACTCTTCCCTCCACAGTTCAATCCAGGTTAACTTAGTACAACAGAGTAAGGCATGTGCATGTGTGAGTGGCTAGTTTTCAATGCGAATGGTCCTAAAATTCACCACGCGCAATATCTCAGTGACTTGTTTAAAAGCGAGTGAGAGCAGTTGAATAGCTCCATCTTTTCTCTGCCTCTCAATTGCTCTCTCTAGATCAAATCACTGTTCTCTTTCATCTGTCTTGCTGGCATAGTCTCAATTTATTTGTTTCACTCATTCCTAGCCCCTATAAGACATATACACTAAGATTTGTAACCCTTGTGGTGTAGTGGTTACATATTGGCTTGAGAATCCCATGGTGGGCAGTTCAAAACCACCAGCAGCTCCAGGAGAGAAATACTGGGTTTTCTCCTCCCGTAAACAGTCATTGTCTCAGAAACCCACCCTGGTTCACTTTGTGTCAGTGTTCGCTCCACGGCAGCGGATCAGTTCATGTAATTGCTTAACATAACTCTAGTCACGCCACCCTGTTGCTTCAAATCTTTAACTGATATATCTGTGCCTTAAATTCCTATTCTTTATTTCAGTTTACAGTCTATTCTGTAACATGCACGAGTAGATGTTCCATACTCCCCTAGCCTCCCCTTTCAGTGTTTATCTCATTTTTGTGAGTTTTGAAGCCTGAAGCCATCCCCTGTACTTCAGTTCACTAAGGTTTAGGCCCCTAAAATGATATTTCTGAAATGCAAAGGAATGTTATCACTCTGCAGCATCAGAGCCTTCGTGAGTGGAGGGCGGTATTACCTGTAAGGGAGCCCCGGTGACCGAGTGGCTGCTGCAGCAGGCTGCAGACCACCAGGTCTGCAGTGGGAGCTGACCTGCTACTCCCAGGGACAGAGGAGATGCGTTTTTTTTCTGTCAGCATGTACAGTTCACAGTCTTGGAGATCCTGGAAGTAGTTTGACTCTGTCCTACAGTGTCACGATGAGTCAGAATTGATTCAACAGTGGCTGCTTTGTTTTTTGGATTAGTTTTAAAAAGGATGAAACAGACTATAGGAGAAGCAGGATGTGTGTGTGTGTGTGTGTGTGTGTGTGTGTGTGTGTGTGTGTGTGTGAGAGAGAGAGAGAGAGAGAGAGAGAGAGAGAGAGAGAGAGACAGATATCAAGGTATCAAGGTTTGGTTTTAATATGACTGATAGATATTTGAGTGGAGGTATCAGTTGGCAGCTGCATTTACAAATCTGAAATTGTAGGGAAAGTCTTCAGTTTTAATATCTGATAACTAGATATGATATATGATTAGCAAGATCTTAAGTGTAGACAGCCTGTGGAAGAAGCCTATGGCTTGCAATCCGGATCTCTCTACCATTGAGGGAAGAAAGAGGAGGAGCCAGCCAAACTTGGGAGTGCTTAAGTGGGAATAGAAGTCAAGTAACAAAAGTGTTTCAAAGAGAACACATGATCGCCTGTCCCAAGCACTGCTGACAGGGCAAGCATGCATTGTGAAGTCATTAGTAGGGTACTTTTGGTGCGTCTAGTTCTGGTAGACTGTTGGGGGCCCAGGTGGTGCTTTGGGCTGACTACCAACCACAGTGTCAGGGCTTCAAACGCATCAACTGCTTCATGGAGGCAAGTTGAGGCTTTCTGCACCCTTGAAGATTTACAGCCTTGGAAACCCAACATGGAGTTGGAATCAACTCAGTGACATTGGATTTAGTGTTGGTTTTCTGGGTATAAAAGCCTGGTTAATGAACTGTGAAAAGAATTGTATGAGCCCCAATAAATTGTTAAAATTAAAAAAAAAAAAAAGCCTGGTTGTAGTTCATGAGCAACTTAAAAGCAGGGGATATACGTTTCAAAACACCCCATTTATAATTGTCTCTATATTATATGCCCACTTTCATGCTGGTTCATATTACATTTTATGTTGTTTATTATAATATAGGAAACTCTTTTGAGTATCATTGATATAAAAGGGAATGGAAATATGGGACAATAATTGGAGGAACAGAGGTTAAGGGGTTTTTCGGTTTTTAATTTTAACAAAGGAGACAAAACAGAGTATGTGCCTACCGAGGAGAATGATCCAGGAGGCAGGCATCAGTTGGTGATGCAGGAAACGGGGAAGGCATTTTGGCAGTGACGTCTTTGTTCAAGTAAAAGGGGATGGAATAAGGACTTGGCCTTGGACAAGAGATTAATCAGTTGATCTGTTGGAATGAGAGGAAAAGCAAAAGATGCCCTTTTGATGTTCATATTGTCCTTTTGCTGTTAATCTGTGTGTCATTTAAGATGCCGTGAAGAGTAGTGGTGCTACAACACAGCTTAAGCACCGGGATGGCTTTGACAAGTTCGTTTATTTTCTCATGGTTTCAGGGCTAGAAGTCAGAACTCAAAATGCCAGATCTAGGGGAAGGCTTTCTTCCTCTGTTGACTCTAAGACAAAGTCCTTGTCTGCCCTCAGCATCTGTGGGCTTGGCATTCCTTGGAGATTTCCATCTGTATGGACATCCCTCTTTCCCTGAATCTAGGCTCTCAGGGCAGGGATCCCGGTGAAAAAGACACACTCTGCTGGCTTTTCTTTCACTGTGGTGGGGAGGGTCCTCTCTCTCTTCTTATCTCCCCGGAGGATTCTCCTGACACTGGACGAGGGGCCTTATCTTGACTAGGGCTGTTGCCTCCCACTGAATCCTGCCTCGGTGACATAACAAACATAACATAATCCTCATCACCATGACCTAGTCCAGCTTTAGCTATACATAGAAGATCACGAAGTGGGGGAGTAATAAAATCACAATACAGGAAATCATGATCCAGCCAAGCTCACCCATCTTTTGAGGATACACAACTTAATCCATGCCATTACTTATCAACATCTAGGCACTGCTATGAAGTGCATGGTATGAATCTAGTCAATTCTGACTCACACTGACCTTATAGGACAGAGCAGAATTGCCACTTTTGGTTTCCAAGGCTGTAAATCTTTACAGGAACCAAAAACTTATCTTTTTTCCATTGGAGCGGCTGGTGAGTTCAAACTTCAGACCTCGAGGGCTACGCACTCTGTGGTCTTGTTTTATTTGTAGGCTCCCGTAAAGTGCCTGGTACACAGCAGGCATGCAATACATGTTGGAATGAATAAATGAAGACACTGCTTCTATGTCTTATTTCCTCACCTGGAATTGGATCATTTCCATCAATTCTTAACAACCAGATTGACTCAATCATGCTTTTCTTGTCTGGTCCTGCAGATAGCTTGACAGACTGGTGGAGTTGATTGATAGAAATAGCTGCATTTTTACCAAAATCGGTGATGGTGCTTAAGATTAAAATCAGTGACCCTTACTCTGTCATTTTGTAGTGGTCCTAGTTATAGTTTTAACTTGAATTTATTAGTTACTTCATTTCAAACCTTCTGAAAGCTATATATTTTTCTCATGATACATTTGCCATTTATATCACAGGAAAATGTTACTTGTACAATGTGTTTGCTGGACAGAGTGGATTCCAAGGACACTCATATATGTGTAAGAGAGAGATTTATATCAAGAAGTAATTCTGCATAAATAAAATATCCCAGTATAGTCCTGATAAAGTCCTTATGTCCAATACTAGTCTGTAAGTCTGATCTTAGTCCATAAATTCCTCTTCAGACTCACACAGCTGCAAGCAATGATGCAAAATGCAGGAAGATCACAGGCTGGTAGGTGACAAGTCTTGTGGATCAAATGGTGGTAGAAGCATCACAGGGCTCTGGAAGGTCTCTGAGTGGCTTGCCAGCAGGAGGGTAAAGGCAGAGGGAAAGAGAAAAAGAGAGAGCGAGAGAGAGCGAGAGCGAGAGCGAGAGCGAGAGAGAGAGAGAGAGAGAGAGAGAGAGAGAGAGAGAGAGAGAGAGAGAGAGAGCGAGCCCAGGATCCTTCATATGAGAAGACCATGCCCAACAGGAGGCATCATCAGGCTGTGACCTGATTGACAGACTGGACTCCACCCCTACATTTTCATATCTTCAAGTTGATATGAAAATAATGTAACTAAAAAATACAAATACTAAATTACTGAATATATGTTAAGCTTTTTAATAATGATGATTATATTATCTCTGATCTTTGTACCTTAATGCTTTGTACCTCATTTAACTAGAGACCATGTTTTCTTCATCATTAAATAAAAAATACTTAGCCTTGACCATGGTACAAAATTCCCCCCAAAGAACAAAACACCCACTGCCATTGAGTCATTTCTCTCTCTCAATCTCTCACACACACATGCACACCTGCTCCTCCTGTAGTCTTTTTCATCCCTATTAAAAATAATCAAAAAACTAAACCAACTGCCATTGAGTAATTCTGATTCATAGTGACCCTGCGGGACAGAGAGGCAGGCAGTGTCCCTTAGAATTTCCGAGGCTGTAAACCTCAATGGAAGCAGATGGCCTCATGCTGCTCCTGAAGTGTGAGTTTGAAGTGGTGACCTCTCAGTTAGCTGGTGGCTTTGAACCACTGACCTTTTTGTGAGCAGTCCACCACTTCTCGGATTATTATGGCACCGAGCACGTGCTAATTAAATATCTGTTGACAGTGAATTAGTTTCTATGACAGTTGCTGTTGTATAGGCTAGATCCCCTTCCCTATTTGATGTCCCTATTGCTCCGTTTTAGTGATTTTACTCCTAACTGCTCACACCTGAGAGTCCCAAAACACGAGCAATTGACTAGGGGAGCTCCTTGCCCAGCTGTCTCAAGAACAGGAAGTGCCTGAGGTTTTATGCCCGCCCTTAGCAGTGAGCAGCCAATGAGGCCTGGTCCAGGCTCATGGGAGCCAGCCAATCACGCAGGACACACTTTCCAGATCATCGAGGCCCTTGTGGGTCAGTCTGTGCTCCAGATTTCACCTGAAATTGCAGCCTCGCTTGGATTCTCACGTTTCTGGATGCTGCTTTGCCTATTCCCTCGGAGGTATCTCCTGGGCACGCCTCTTTCCTGATCACCCACACACCCTACTTGTCTTGTGGCCTATCTCTTGGGAATTCCACCTAAAATACCGAATGTATACAGAATAGTTGATGCCAGGCACAGCAGGGACTCAGAATGACTGCATCTCCCCGAGTGTCAAGAGTGGCATGTGCTGCTCTTTCAGATGGGCTTTCCTGAGAGTGTCGGCTTTCTACCGCTGCCGACTAAATCTGTGGTGACTGGACCCAATTTTATATCTAACTTAGTTGCTGCATGAGAAGCAGCTTCATCATTTTAGTAGTTAATTGTTATTGAATTCATTGCAGATATCTTGACTGATTTGTGGAATTGATTGATGGAAGAGGTTATATTTCTGTCAGCCATTTTTGTTGGAAATGTGTTAGTCAGTAAATCTGGTATTGAATTATAGGTCTTTCAAGCTAAAGTCAAAATGTGTTTTCCTCGATTTTCTAGGCTTTTAGATTGTACTTATATCTTGACTGTACAGATAGTTTGCGATTGGCTCACCCCTACCCAGAAATTCTGTTGAAGGAAGTCCCGAGGAACGACTTCCAGACGAATTACCGTGATACACTTCTATGGAGCGGGTCTGCTCTGGGACATATCGAGCCGCTGCTTCAGAATTGACTTAAGAGCAGCTGCTTTGGTTTTCCCTTCTCTCTCCTTTTAATATAGATGGTAAAGAGTCACCTGTACAATCATGTGTTATATTGCGGTGGGGTAGGCTAGGGTGTCTAAAGAAACAAAACCAATGACATAGATTGTTTATGGATTTGAAATCAGAAAAAAAAAAACCCTTGATATCAAGAAACAATTTCACATCAAGAATGCATCCCAGCTGAGGCAGGCGGATGAAACAGAACAAGTACCTTTAGCGGAAGCAGGGGGATCACAGGTGGGCGCAGAGTCCTGTGGATCCAGGGTTGGTGGGAAATGGCAGGGTGTTGAAACATGCAGGGTCTGCAGTCCACATGGGGCTGACGCTAGAGGCAGACACAATCTTGGCAAGCAGGGAAGGCTGCGGGCTTGAGAAAGAAGTTCTTGCTGTTCGCTTATAAAAAGCCACGCCCCCAAGGAGGCGTCACTAGGCGACTACATGATTGACAGGTTTGACTCCACCCCTGCCTCCACAAAAGTACCAAGTTAGTATAAGATCTAACCATTACACATGGACTACAGTTTTCCTTTGTAGTCTTTATGAACATAAATATCCATTTACATATACTAAATAAAATATTTTATACTGATTTGGGAAAATCACCAGTAAGAAAATAAATCCTTTTATCTGTAAAATGGGATTGGGAATAGGTGTTTTAGAATTGAAAAACACTGTAGAACTCTCTGGTGGCAAACACCTTTATTTTATAAATGAGAACATTTGAGACCCAAGCAGGTTAAGTAATTTGCTCACCAGCATCCCACGTTCTTAGTGGCAGAGTTGGACTAAAATCCAACTCCCAGGACACTGCTCTCCACTGCTGTACAAAATACACATTTCTTATTCACACAATTGATATGAGGATTAGGGACCACATCTGTGAAAAACAGACTTAGCCTTTGGAAAGAAGGATGCTGGATAGCTTTATGAAAGCTTTATGGAAACTAATCTCATTTTAGCCTTTTCTGTACAATTGTTAGTTTTGTTCAGTTTTATGTTACTTGCCTTAGGATCCTTCTTGGCTGAGGACTAGATAATATACAATGCTTGATTTAAAATCCATATTAAGGGTCCAGATTGTGCTGGAATATGAATGATGTTCGGCTGGGTTTGAGCCAGGAGCACTTGCAGAGTGCCCACCAGAATGAGGATTGTTGATGTCCAGGCAAGAATTTTCTATCCCTGGTTTGCAGATTGGGAACAAGACAGGTTTTTTTCCAAAGAAAAGAAGGGGGCATAAATTATATTTCTGCCCTGCTCAGTAATACTTTCAAAGTTTGTTATAATATGTCTTTAACAAACCATGAATTTTCTCTCCTGCTGAGCCACCGTATCCTGACTATTTTCAGCATCGTTAGGGACCCATTATATTAATCCACCATACCTTCAAATCTCTAACAGGCGCACATAAGTGATCACTTTGAATATTTATTTTGAAGCAAGGTATAGAATTGTTCTCTTTGTCGTCTTGCAAAGGGAGGAAATTATAACTTGCTCACCTTGGTTACTTCAATTGTTGTAGTTTGATTCTTTCAATTACAAAGTGCCTTGATATAATGGACAAAGGATATTGTTTAATTTTTGTAGTCCTTGAAGTAATTTGTGTAGGTTCATATTTGCACGATAGATACAACTTGAGACCAAAAGGCTAAAGTGCTGCGTCTGCATATGTTTTAGGTGCGGTTGTATGCAAGACCCGACGCCATCAGAAGAGGATCCGGGCACTACGCCCTCCATATAACAAAGAGACTAATTGAGTTTTATGAAGACTACTTTAAAGTGCCCTATTCTTTGCCAAAACTCGGTAAGAATTTTCTTGTTTATTTTTTCAGAAGGGCTCCTTGAAGGTGGAGTTTATTGGTTAAGATGCTTAGGACGCATGAACAGTCTAAGGGTTATATTTTTAGAGGCTATGATTTCACAAGAGGTAAAATAAAGTTTGGTGCTTCTGGATTCTTGCCACAAAGTATGTGTATAATTATTTAAGAACTGATGTAGGTTTAGCATTTTAAAAGATAGCCAAAATAATTCTACTTTGTTAAAAACATGCGTAAAAGGTTCTTGGCAGTGTCACACTTCATGTTCTTAACTACCGTGTACAGTAGGCACTGCTACACGATTATTTTTTATATTAAGGAAATTGAGACCATGAAGTTTCCTATTCCTGCAGACAGCCATTAAATGAAGGAGCTGGGATGTCAAACACATTCTCTGTGATTCCCCAAAGTCTTCACTGTGACACTATGAGGAGGTGCCCATTGATTAGTGCTTGTTTCCTAACTCTCACATGCCGGGCTACAGTGTGTAAGCTGCCCCTCGGTTTTTTTCATTCAGCCACATGTTGGATGCCGAGTTATAGTAAGTTAAATAAAGAGAAGAGAGAAAGGAATTGCACTGGTCATGGGATTGTGTTCTCGAGTGTTCTTATGTTTCTTCCATGCACGAAAGTAGTATACTCAACACTGTTGGTTGAATGAATAAATTAATTACTTTTATTACTTTAACTTCAATGAGGCTGCTTTGGCAACGTCATTCTATGACTTTCCAGAAAGGTAGAATGCATACCCATTTTGAATGCTGAAGGTATTTTTTCTTCTGAGAAAATCTGTTTTGAAATCTCACATCACAACACTCCTTTGTTCCCCCCTCCCCACCGCTACACGTTTTTCCTTCCCAAGGGGATTTTTGATCAGGATCCACATCAAAAGTATTGCTCATTGGCAAGAACAAAGTGCTTTCATGATCACAGTGCTAGCGTTTCAACCACAGGTTCTTGTCCCCAGAGAATAGGCCTGTTTCATTAAAGTACCTGCCTGCTGTGTAGCTTTACTGGTCATACAATGAGCTGTTTAGAAAATAGACAGAATAGTTGACACTCTTACCACTAGGTGTAGCATGTGATGGAAAAGAATGAGATTGTACATATTTGAATTCATTTTAAAACATAAATAACTTCAAATCCATAGGCAACGTGATTTTTTGTTTTCTGTTTTGTTTGCGTTTTTGTTTTATCCTCTCTCTCAAGTCCTCAGTTAGCCCCGGTTACACTGACATCTCCCTGGTGGGAACCCAAGGCAGGGAGGTGTACCTGACCTTATTTGCGCGGGAGGTGACACCATGCTCTGTACTTGGTCAAACAAACTGGAGCTTCCCAGCTTGACCCTAATGTCCCATTCACGAGTGCTTGTTGCAAGTTCAGCAGAGAATAAAATGTGGATCATTCTTTGTCTCTTTCAGGCCGGTAATTAGCAGAGGAACTCAATTTAAAACTTCAGGGGTCCCATGTAACTGTCAGCTTGCAGCAGGGAGCATTTCTGCTGCTCTGCTTCACTCCCAGCCGAACCATGTACGCTTTCTCTGTAGAAATGGACGCTGTTCACTGTGATGGTGACTCGCTAACATACTTTAGGGTGTATGGCATGGAATGATTTGACTTTACCCCGGCACAGTCAGTGTTATCTTGGGAAGATATCACAGCCCATGTGCTTTGTAAAATTTCTCTCAGTTTCTATGCATTCTATAGATATTTTCATATGTCTGTTAATGACATTATAAGTACATTTTCTATATAAAATCCTACATAAAGTTTGGTAAAAGCAGAAGTAGTTTGACAAAGTCTTAGCTTTTGTTATACATTGTGAATTGTATTTTCAAAAAAGGAATATTTTGGAATCAACTCGGTTTTTATGAATGACCCAGGCAGACTCGTTTTGGGTATTCGCTGTGGCTGTCTTACTATAGAGTCTATTTCACCCATCCTCTCTTCCCTTACCTATCTTCCCTTCCTGCCCTCTCTTCGACCTTCCCTCCTCCTCTCATTTCCTCTGCAGGTGTTCGTTGGGTCACTCACCTGTTGTAGACACTTAACTTTCTGATAGCCATAGAGTTGTGGATAAAAAATGCAAAACTTCATTCTATACTAATATTTAAAACCTATTAATTTGAGGCAAGTTAAATCATTAAGTAAAATATATAGCCTATCAGCTACAGATTAAAAGACAAAACAAAAACAACTCAATGCCATAAGATTGATGCAGACTCACAGCGACCTTGTAGGATAGGGTAGAATGCCCCTGTGGGTTTCCCAGACTGGAGCTCCTTACAGGAATGGAAAACCTCATCTTTTTCCCATGGAGTGGCTGGTGATTTTGAACTGCTGACCTTGGGGTTAGCAAAGGCAGAAAGGATGAATGGAAAGTGTGTGTGTGTGTGTGGCACTGTAGATGAAGCTCATATTTTTACTTGTTTTACTTTTTTCTTTTTGTAAATTGATTTTGTTGTGAATTGGGTGACGGTTTACAGAGCAGATCATCAGTTTTTTTCAACAATTAAACACATTTTGTTTCATCTCATGTACCATCACATATGTACTTCCTTTCTGTTACCCGTTCCCATCCATGCTTCTTTTCGAATGCTCTGAAATTTGTCCTTGGGGAAATGCTGCCCTTTGGGTCTTAATTGGTTGATTATACTCAGGTGTGCCTACCACACTAGCGCTGTTATCCCTCTTTGAGACCTGTCTGATGTGTGACTGAAACGTGAACTACAAGGGTGAGTCCAGTTACAGACCTGAGGAGTGACTAAGGATCATAGACTTCAGGGTGCCACCAGTCTCTCTCCAGCCTGTGAGCCCGGTCTCTTTTGTGATTCTGGAATCTGTACTGTATTCTCCTCTGCTCTACCCGAGCCTTCTGTGTAAGCCTTTCCATAGCAGGTGGAAGTGGTAGCCAGGCGCCACCTAGTGCTTTGTGTTTCATGGATGTGAAGGCTGATGTGTGCATGCCCCATACAACTATTAGACTAATTGTTTCCATGAGAGTTTCTATTTTTATCAGTCTTCTCTCCTCCCAGTGGGGGAGCAAAGGAGACCAGTAATTGTACCCTAGATGGCCACATGAGTTTTTCAGGCCTCAATCTCTACTCACCAAAGTAGGCCTTAGAACATCGCCTTCATGAATTACCTATGTCACCCTAACCATTGCTAATAAGTGTTTGGTTATGTCTAATAAGGTGTTGAGGTTTTTAAATGGGAAATCACAGAAGACACCATTGGGAAAATGGTTTTTGAGCAAAGGACTTAGGGTAGTAGAAAAATTAGCCCAATACATGGAAGAAATGATGGACACAAAGAGATGAACAGAAAATTCAAAGGACAGCTTGAGAAGACAAAATAAATTATTATGATTAAATGTGCAAAGACTTAGAGTTAGAACACCAAAAAGAAAGAACATAGTTGGCATATCTTTAACTGAAATAACTCATTATTAAAAAAGTCAAGCCTTCAGTTTCAATCTTGAAAGATTCTATCTGCAAAATATTGAATGATGGAGAAAGCATTGAAAGAAGGAATACACAGTCATTGAACCACACTAATCAACATTTGTCCATTTCAAGATGTAGCATGTGACTAAGAACTAATGACACTGAAGGAATAGATCCAAGCTGTCCTGAAAGTATTAGCCAAAAACAAGGTTTCAGGAATCGATAGAATAACAATTGAAATGTTTCAACAAAGTGATGAACCACTGGGAGCACTCCTCTAGAAATTTGGAAGATGGCTGCTTTGTCAACTGACTGGAAGAAATCCATATTTATAATCATTCCAAATAAATGTGACTCAACAGAATAAGAAAATTATCCTTGATATCAGATGCAAGCAATATTTTGCTGAAGTAGTAAACAACAGCTGCAGTAGTTCATTGATTTGGAGCTGCCAGAGGTTCAGGCCAGATTCAATAGAGGATATTGAACAAAAGATATCATTGCTGAAATCAGATGGATTTGGCTTAACACAGAGAAGACCAGCTGTTGTGCAGCGTGTTTCATTCACTATGTGAAGGGATTCCACTGTATGAATCACTGCAAACTATGGATTACCTTGAGAAGAACAGGAACTACCTATTATGCTCATGTGAAACCTGTACATGGATCCAGAGGACATTGTGTGCACAGAGCAAGGGACTACTACTTGGTTTAAAATTCAGTAAAAGCGTGTGTCAGAATTGAATCCTCTTGTCCTACTTACTCAATTTGTTTGCACAGCAAATCATCAGAGAAACGGGATTATGTGAAGAACTCAGCATCAGGATTGGGAGGCAGGCTTATTAACAACCTTCAATATGCAGATGACACACCTTGCTGGCTGAAAGACAGGAGGACTTAAAGCTCTAGTTGTTAAAAATCAAGGATTTCAGCCTCAGTATGGATTACAACTCAATGTAAAGAAAACCAAGATTCTCAAAACTGGACTAATAGGTAACATCAGGAAAAACAGAAAGATTGTAGTTGGCAAGCATTTCGTCTTGCTGGGATTCATCATCAACACTCATGGAAACAGCACTCAAGAAATGAAGCAACACATTGAATTATGTAAATCTGTTGCATAAAATTTCTTTCAAGTATTGGAAAGTAAGAAGGTCACTTTGAGGACTGAGGTACAGCGGACAGAAACCATGGTATTTCAGTGACTTTTTGTGCGTGTGAAAGTTGGATATTGGATAAGGAAGCAGAAGAAGATTCTCTGCATTTGAGCTACGGTGTTGGCAAAGAAGAATGAAAGTCCCACGGACTGCCAAAAGAGCAAACTGGTCTATCTTGGTGAAGGACGGCCAGACGCTCTTTAGAGGAAAGATGGTAAGACCTTGTCTCACATACTTGGAACTTATTATCAGCAGAGACCGGTCCCTGGAGAAGTCCATCATGCTTGGTAAAGTGGAGCAGCAATGTAAAGAAGGAAGGCCCTCAATGAGAGAGAGGGATTGGCAGTGACTGCAACAGTGAGTTCAAAGTGAAGGACAGGCGTGACGCTGGGATGGAGACGAGTGCTTTGTTCCGATGTGCATAGGGTTACTGTGCAGCACCGACTTGATGACAACATTCAAGCGGGTATCCAAAAATAACCCAGGTTTTTTTTTTCTAAGCTATGCATTTAAATTTTTTTACAAAACAACCTTTTAACCTTCAAAGTATTATCCATTATACTTAATACATTAGTCAAATCTGTGATTCCATTCTTGGAAACATTTTCAAACTCATCTGTTTGGATGGCTGAGAGCACCTCCCTCGTTATTTTATTCTACTGGACAACAAAGTGAATCACGGCCCATTCCTATGTCATCCTTGCCAAGGCTTTGAGGTGTGCAATGTTTTAGTCTGATTAACAGCAACAAGGCCAGTGAGGTTGGACTAAAGTCAGTGGGGAAAGGGGTAGCAAGAGATGAGATCAGAAGGGGCCAATTATATATGACTTTAGGGGTTTTCACTCTGTGTTTTTTTAAGAGTTTGGTTTTGGGTGTTAGGAATGTGACCTCAAGATAGGCGATACAAGAAGAGATGGTTTTATTTTCTTGTTTGCAGCTCGATTTCCACTGCCGAGTGCCGTGCCTGACCCAAGGGAGGTACTTAACAAATCTTTCAGTGTTTTCCCATCTTCCATTTTAACCCTTTGTATTATGTGGAAGATAAGAAGCAAACCTTTTCTTTTACTGTTGTTGAAAGTATATACCAATTCCCCATGTTGACCTCAATGCTAGTGAGTACATACCCCAGGTCTGCAACCTTCCTCATTCTCCTTTGCCGAGTCATTCCCCTCCAGGAACTTGAACGTTTTGCCCCTGAGGTTTCTAGTTAATATTTCATGTTGCTTTGGTCAGCTTGATCTCATGCAGTTTCAAGGGCTCCAGGTAGTGTGAAGCCTATGAGCATTTGAAACGCTGGTACACACTTTTCTCCCGTTTGGTCCAGTTATTCCACAGAAGCTTTGGTCAAGATGTTCAGTAATGGTAGCTGGCTACCATCTAGTTCTCGTGGTTCATCTTGTTTGAGAAAATGATGACGGTTTTCCTCATAATTGCCAAAGCTGTGCCTTTTCGGTAAATAAGATGTCAATGAGACTAAAGATGTGGTATCTCTATTTGCAACAGCCCTGCCATTAGGGCCCCCAAGTAGAGTTTGCTGTGAAGACTGGGGGCAAGTGCATTGAGCTTTGTTTACCATCAGAGCAGTGTGAGGGTGGAGCTGTTAAGAAGGGTGGTTTTGCATGAAATGCTTTTTTCTTCTGAAAATGCAGAATCTCGCTTTTCTTGGGCATTAGAACCACATTAATCAATGGATTTGACATATGTTTATTGGCTGTTTACTAAATACTATTCTGCCAACTGGTGGAAAATCAGCAGTTAATGAAACAGATATTCCTGTTCTCCTGGAGTATACTTTTTAATGGGAAAAGACAGGTCGAAAACAAAACATTTATGATGTTAGAAAGTGATAACTTATATACGAAAAATAAAATGTTGGCAGGTCGGGCTGTAGTTTTAAACAAGGTGTGTGGTCAGGAGAGAAAGCTGCTCAAAAGGCATGGAGGAGGCCCCACCTAACCCCTGGCCTGCCTGTTGACATGAGGCAGACGTCAGCCATGCCTCGACCTTCCGTCCTTCTCTATCCTATGCTGACACGGACCATTCCTGCCATGACACTCTACGTTCATGCTGCGTTTCATGCTGAGGCAGAAGTCACACATAGGACCCACAATTGTGTATTAGGGGAATTGGGAGGTAATCCCAAGTCAGGATCAGCAAACAATACAGTTATGGTCATTGGTCCACAGCAGCATCTTCATAGCCAATAGCCAGCTCTCTCTATAGTATCAGCCTCTCGCCACATGATCTCTTGGCCTCTGGCTCTTGCGGCCAAGAAGCTGACCTGCTGCTCTGCCTCGCAGTCTCAGTGTCTGCTCTCTCTCTCATGATCTCTCTGCTTCAGCCTCTGATGTTGGGTTGGTTTCTTTGCTAAGTCCCATGGTGTCTACATCATATCTTCTGGTGTATCTGGTGTCTTTGCTCTTGGCTTGTGCTACTTTAGAAAGGGATTTCAAACATACTCCTTTGGTAGTTGTTCTTCTGATGGGTGATCCTGGGACTTCTCTCTCTGCTCCTGCTTTTGAAGTGTCTCTTATATAGAGAAAATGATTTTGAGGTGTGGTGTTTAATCTTTCAGCAGACCATAGCCCCAAGGAAACAGGGTGCTGGCTTGGTTCACCCCCTCTGCTGCAGTGGAGACTTCATCCCCCTAATCTACTGTCAGTGCAGTAGAGAGCTCTCTCCAAAACGGAATTCGAGCCAGCAGCGCAGAGGCCAGCAGTTTTAGTACATCATGTAAGGATTGTGGCCAAAGGACCATATTCATTGATGCTATCTCAAAGGCCTAATGGTGAAATGGTTCATTATTCAGCTCCCTACCAACTGGTTGGCAGACGGAACCCACCCATTCATTCGGTAGAAGCAAAAACTGGAGATCATTTGATTGCAGCTAAGATCATTCTAGTGCAGGGGTTCTCGATCTTTCTAATGCCATGACCCTTTAATACAGGTCCTCATGTTTGATACAGACCCCCAACCATAAAATTATTTTTGTTGCTACTTCATAACTGTAATTTTGATACTGTTATGAATCATAATGTAAATATCTTATATACAGGATGTATTTTCATTGTTAAACAAATTGAACATATTTAAAGCATAGGGATAATCACTGTAGTAATTATATATTGTGAAACATTTATTTTTAATGACAAATAAAAGAAATTTGGTCTTGAAGCATGGTGTAGCATGGGTAACAGTCTTCATGCCCAGTACTTGTATGTGGGTGTATCTGCATGTGGGCGGACCTGCCTGGAGACAGATAGAGAAGGGTCTCGGTTCCTAAGACCATTGGAAATGTGTTGAGAACCGCTGCTCTAGAGGGTAATTTTACTTGGTCACATGGCATTACTGTGAATTGACATGGACTCAATGGCACCTGAGAGAAGCCTGAAGGAGAAGATTGTCTGACTCCTTGGAGAAAAGTCGGGGGACCGGGTCAGACTGCATGGACCTGAGAGTAGGATTTATAAACTAACTGTTGCTGACAATCAAAGATCTTCCATGGTTAATGAAAGGCTCACTTTCATTTTGAGCAGAGGAGCAATTGAACTCTGCTTTGAGTTAATATTAAGTGGTCACTTAAATAACCCTGATAGCATGGTTGTTACGCATTGGGCTGCCTAATTGCTAGGTCAGCAGTTCAAAACCACTAGAAACTTGGTTTGAGAAATATAGGGCTTTCTACTCCCATAAATAGGTCCAGTCTCAGAAACTCGCAGGGGCAGTTCTACTGTGTTTTCTAGGGTCATTGTGAATCAGCATAGACTCAATAGCAGTGAGTTTCAGTTTTTAGCTGCTTCATATAATATGGCTTTGGGGGATAGAGGAGAATCAAGGGCAGAAGCTGAGAGGCTCCTGCATTAATCTGAGAAAGAATGGAATTTTCTACAAGAGTGCTAGCAGTAGAGGTTGACAGAGTGAACTTATTTTGGATGGATTTTGAGAGGAGACCCACCACAGTTTGCTGCATTACATCTGGAAAAAAGGAAGTTGGGTGCCTCTTTCTCTGAACTGCTTTTTAGTGTAATTTGGTGGCAACTAGTTTGAAAAACGATGCTCTTTCTTCTTTCCCTTGTAGCTTACACTTCTGCATAGCTACAGTGAAGGGGCGCAATCTTTTCATGCTTCCTTATTCCCTCGTGGTTGTTTGAAATTAACATAGTGGGATAAGTCATTTGTATTTTCAGTTTTGTCCAAACAGAGCAGCTGTACTTGGAACAAAATAATGGTTGTAATAATCTTTTCTTGGAGTAAATTGTTCTTTCACTGGCCATTGGTCAATCCGGAGTTAATTATAACCAAATAGCTATCCTAAGCCTCAGAGGACAAGCGCAACATTTCATTAAAGTCTAGGCTGGGGAGTACTGCTGACAGAAGCACTGCCAATCAGGCAATTTGAAAAGAAAGGTGACCATTCCTATAAACTTGAGAGCTAAAATAGCTTATATTGAGATCAGTAGGTTTTTCAAAATAGCTTCATTACAAGAAACTGAGACTGAGGGGTCGTTATGTAAATTAAGGTTACCCTTCTAAAAGCCAATAAAGGCAGAAAGCTCTCTAAGAGAGAAATAGTCAAAATATATTTTTTGTCTCCCTTTTCCCAGTGTTATTTTAAGCATTCTTTATCCAGTTCTGAGCTTCTCAGAAAAAAGACAGGGACTACTTGTTGATTGATGATCCTTTCTGCGGTTTAGGGGCTTCGAATGACCATGATCATGGCTTTCCTTTACCTTCAGCATTTAGGCTGTCTGATCTGATGCAATAAAGAAGAGTAACAAAGATCTTTGTTGTAAACCATGGAATATTCACTCCCAATCTTGTGGAGCGAAAAGCAGATGTCCCTCTCTCACCTGAGTGAGGTATACTTTGTTTACTTTTTATTTTTTGTAATCTCAGAGGGGATTGTCTCTCAAACCATATTAAAATTAAACTGGGATGGATATGAGGAAATTATCACAAGAAAAATAAATTGAAATATTTTTCCAGTTAATAACAAAGGTACAGTCTTCTAAATAGTGATCGATGTTGTCATCATTAGGAGTCATTAAGTTGACACTAACTCAGAGAGAGTGCAAGTATGCTGTTAGGTACATGGAGTCAGTGACCACCCATAGTGACCACTATACACATCAGAATGCTACACCGCACGGCCCTGTGCCATCTGCACAATAGTTCCTACCCTTGAACCCATTGTTTCAGCCACAGTGTCCGTCCATCTCCCTAAAGACTTTCCTTTTATATTGATGCTCCTCCACTTAACCAAGTTTGGTGTCATTCTCAAGGGACTTGTTTCTTTTGATAATATGTACAAATATGTAAGATGAAGTCTCTCCTTCCTTGCCTCTAAGGACCACTCTTGGCCATATTTCTTCCTCAACAGATATTTATTTCTCCTTTGGGCAGTCCAAGTACTTTCAATATTCTTGACCAGCACCACAGTTCAAATGGATCAATTCTTTTTTGGCCTTCCTTATTGCATATCCAACTTTCACATGCATATGAGGCAATGAAAAATACCATTGCATGGGTCAGGCACACTTTAGTCCTCAAGGTAACACCCCACTTTTCAAGACTCTAAAGAGGTCTCGTGCAGCAGATTTACCAAATGCAATGCATCAGTTGCTTCCATGAGTAGCGATTGTGGATCCAAGCAAGATGGAATCCTTGGCAACTTCAGTTTCTACATTTACCATGTTGATACCCGTCAGTTCAGTTGTCAGGATCTTGGTCTTCTTGACATTGAGTTGTAATCCATACCATAGACTGCAGTTCTTGATCATCAACAGCAAATACTTCAAGTCCTCCTCATTTCCAGCAATCTAGGTTGTGCCATCTGCATGTTGCAGGTGCTCGAAGCCTTCCTCTACTTATCGCAGGGGTTAATAAGCCTTCCTCCAATTCTCATGCCACATTCTTCTCCTTATAAGCCAGCCTCTCATGATTTTCACAGCATATATATTAAACAAGTATGGTAAGAGGATACAACCCAGACGCATAACTTTCTTTATAGAGAGAGCAGAAGGAAACACTGCCTAGCTACATCCTCCTATCAGTTTTTGTTATCTTGAGCTTAATGTTGAAGCCAGGGTCAATCCATCTTGATGAGGGTAGTAATATTTTTGTGCTTCCTTCTTCTTTAGCAAACATGAAGCCCTTTTCCAGGGGCCAGTCTCTCCAGGTAACATGTCCAGAGTATGTGAGATGTCTCACCATCTTCGCTGCTGAGGAGCATTCTGTTCTTGAGCACTTCAATCTTCTCTCTGTTTCACATGATGTTATGTATTGATCCAATTTTAAGCACTTGGGGTTTTTGTTTCTTTTTTCAGATTGAGTTGAAATCCATAATGGAGTGAATTATATTTATAAAATAAGATTTTTGCAAACTACATTTTTACTTGATTGACTGTACCACTGCAGTATCTGAGACTGAGATTGAAACATTATGATTTTCAAATGGAAAATATATTACTACGTCAGTTTTAGCCTTACAACCTCTTTCACGATCTTTGAGAACTGTGATGCAGCTGCAGCACATGTAAATGTAAAACAGACTGAAGTGTAAAAAAGAGAGGTGGCCTGCATGGGAGGTTGCCATACATAAGCAGAGCGGATCCAATATGGCAGTCGTAAATGATGCCCCTGGGGCATCTCTAAAGCTTTAGGGAGTCTAATTTTGAAAGAAGGAGTGAGTTCCAAATGCCATTTTTCAACTGGAGGAATTTTAATGGTTTATAGTTTAGATTTATTCTTTATTGGCTTTATTTTCTCCTATGGGTTTAGTCTCCTTATGAGAAATAATTCATGAATGACCTAAAGTATCTCTTCAATAAGATAGAATAGCATGTTTTTTAGCTTTTAAATTGTTTAGCATTTTCTTCTATTTTACAGACTGGAAAAACATTCACTTGACTGTAAAATAATTGGTAGGTTTATAATGTTTAGGATCATTTAGCTTAAGTACATTTAGATAGACCCTGCAAGTTTTTATTAATATTAATAAAACTAGATAGTGAGTGGTATGAATCCTGGTGAGCCAAACTTCTCCAGTGGACGAAACCAACACTCTGTAGCTGTAGCAGAAGTTTGGTTATACTTCTATACTTATGCATGGACTTGGGTCACATTCAGTGCTACTTGCTGAGATTTGAGGGATTGTCAAAGACTATATGGCCCAAATGTAGATATGACAGCCATAAAGTGTATAAGGCTTCCCTTTCACAGTTTCACTTTATATTAATTATTTAATCATTTAAGAGATTTAATTGGGTTATCATCTTAATATCTGTTAAACTACCTTACCCTTTCCTGGCATCTGTATTGAGACAATTTATAAGAATAAATTTCAAGGAAATAAATCTCCAAAATCAATATGATAGTGATTAGAGGACATTCACTGTAACAGATCAGACACTAGATAAATATTTTACAGTTTGGGAGCCATAACATGACATCGACAACTACTCAACTTCGTAGAGGTGGCAAGAAAGCAGCCATAAATAATTTATAAGTGAATGAGGATAGGCGTCCCAGTAAAATTTACACAAAAACAGGTAGGCATGTGGATTTGGCCACGGGCTCTACTTGATTGCCTCCTTCATTCAACAACACAAAAACCTATAGTTTCTTTAAACTAAGAGGTTATAATCAGGGATGTATTTTCTTTCTACATTTCTATATATGCTTAAAAATAAAACTCAACTGTCACATTAAAAAGAACTGGTACATTTAGTTTTTATTAAGATAATCAATTTGTCTATAAATATATATAATGGTACCCACATTAATTGAGTATACATATGTATCAAAATTATAATCATATGCTATATTATTTGTATATGATAAATGACTATATTTGTTTCTATATAACTTTTGAAAAGTTTAAATTATATGTATGGGTAAATTAATTTATTTGTATGTACCATATTAAACATATTTATGTACAGTATATTAAAAATCAATATTGCATATTCATCTAAAGACTTATGTTGATACTTTTGTCTAATTTATTTAACATTCTCACCTGGAATGAATAATATCTGGAAACTTCAGGATCGATAAACCCATTTTTCTCACCACTTTGAATAATGCTGAAAATTAAGAAGAGCGGTAGTAAAGCATAATGACTGATTCTATACTGCTGACTCAGGGAACTGGATTTAAATTTCAGGTCTGCTACTCAGTGTCTGTGAGATCTCTGGCATTCAGATATTTAAATCTATAAATGGGAATGTTTCCAAGTTCACAGATTTACTGTGTCCATGGTATGTTTCAAGGAGCCCTGTGGTGTAGTGATTACACGTTGGGTAGTTGAAAACTACCAGCCCCTCCTGGAGAGGGAGATGAGGCTTTCTACTCCCATGAAGAGTTACAGACCCGGAGACTCACAGGGGCAGTGCTACCCTGTCTTACAGAGTTGCCGTGAGTCAGAAGTGACTCAATTGCAGTGAGTTTGGTTTTTGTTTTTCTTTTTGTAGGTTGTAAGTATTTTAATATGTGTTTGTGGTAGTCACCTAATCTGGTGTCAATTTAAGGATTGAGAGTGTACGGGTTAAGTCTAGGTTGTCAATCTGGAGATAGCCAATGAGACTTCTGTGTGGGCATGGGCTTCTCCTGAGAATTCTGGGAAATCTGGTACTTCCTCCTTGGAGAGCTGGAAGACACCTCTCTCTCTCCCATTCCCTGGGAGACATTGCAGAAGACAAGTTACATGGACGCAACCAGACCTCGGAAGCTGGAGAAGCCACAGAGAAACCCCTGCCAGCGCTGAGATGCTTACAACGCCACTGGACCCGGAGACTTTCTACCCGCTGGCTTGTGATCATCCTGCATTTGGCTTCATTGCATGTGTTTCGTGATTCTGAAGAGGACTTTATAGATTGATATCAGACATATGGGCTTATATCAGACTACGGACTTGATCTGGACTGGGCTGGGATGTTTTCTCCATGTTCAATTGCTCTTGTACAGAAACCTGTCTCTTATATACATATACATGTTTGTGAATATGTTTCTCTAGTCTACCCGAACTAATACAGTATTTTTATTGTTAGTTGCTATCAAGACAGTTTTGGTGCATGGCTACTGCATATTTTCAGAGTTAAAAACCCTTTTAAATTTTTAAAGATATTTAAGAGTTCAGAACGAGAGTGCTAGGTTTCTCTTCCAAAATAGCTTTGGGTGGGTTCTAACCAGCAGCCTTTTGGCTAGCACTCAAGATTTTAACTATTTGAGCTACCCGGAGACTTTATAATATGTGCTGTCTATTTTTATTTTTATTGGTTCAATCTTTCTTAAAAGTTTAAGTTCACTAAGGCTCACGCTTAGGCATGTAACGCCCCTGCTTCAGAACTTGGCCATAGGAAGAATAGAGTTCTTCCCCACATGGCAATGGATTTACCCCTGCGAAGTGCGGGTGAAGTGAGGTCAGAGTAGGCAAGGGATGTCTTTAATGCAACAATCTTAGAGAGAACATAACATGTTTCAGAATGAATTCTATTTTTCAAAGCTAGAGGATATAAAAATTGAGGATCTGTACCCAGTGTCATCTTTTATATATATGTTGTCAAACATGTCAGTCATTTGAAATTTAAGATTAAAAAACCCTACAAATAAATGATCACAATAAAGAAAATGTACTGATCCTCATTTTTTGATGGCAGTTGATTTATTTGGGCTGATATAATGCTGTTGTATTTTGTGTTTTTGTTTTATATAGTGAGCCTAGAAAGTGAATCTTTATGGTTGATGTCATGTGTGAAGTGTTAGAAATATAATGAAGATATTACTTTAAACTTCACAAAAATATTAAAGTTTTCTATTTATTAGTCTTTTTGTGCCCTTCAGGATATAGTAGAATCAAAGTTAATATGCAATGTATCTTTCATGCATGTGTTTCTAAAATTCTTTTGAAGACAATGAAAAGGGTTTGGAGTAAAAATAATAAATGTGCACTCCTTTCTTAAGTGAACACACTCAGGCGTGATATTTAGTTATCTGTACTGAGACTGGTAAACTTTTTAAAATGTTAAGGTAGATAGTTGCAAAAGCAGTAAAATTTATATATGTGTCTAAATAAAGAAAGAGACTTTTTTTTTTAATCTTAAGGGAATGATTCATAGTGTTGCTGTTAGCTGTTAGGGGCCATCGAGTTGGGCCCAGCTCATAGCTCCGCCGCCTGGTGCTGCGCCATCCTCCCTATTCTCTTCTGCTTAAGCCCATTGATGCAGCCACTGTGTCAATCCTCTTGCTGAAGGTCTTCCTCTTTCTTTCTGCCTTGCTACTTTACACCAAGCATGATGTCCTTCTCCAAGGACTTGTCTCTCCTGAAAACATGTCCAAATTATGTGAGAGAAATCTCACCATCCTTGCCTCTGAGGAGCCTGCTGGCTGTACTTTTTCCAAGACAGATTTGTTGGTTCTTTTGGCAGTTCATGGTACATTCAGTATTCTGAGCCAGCATCATAGTTCAAATGCATCAAGTCTTCCTTAATCTTCTTATTCACTGCCCAACAGTGCATATGAGGTAATTAAAATTACCAGGGCTTGGGTCAGGTATACCTTAGGTACATAGTTGAGAGGCTTGGAATTCCCAAGTCATGGGTGAAAAGTCAGTATGGCGGCTTCTCTTTACTCATGAAGCTACAGGGTTGATGAACCTAAGATTGGCAGGTCAAACAGACTGCTGACATCTATTGGAAGCAGATGAGTCTTAAGAGCAACAAGCAATACAATAGGCCTCTGGTTCACATCCAAAGAATTAGAAGTCAGATGATGTGGTCCCGATACATGTCCTATACCAGTGGTTCACAACTTTCTAATGCTGCGACTCTTTCAGACAGTTCCTCATGTTGTGGTGACCCACCACCCATAACATTATTTTATTGCTATTTCATTACTGTAATTTTGCTACTGTTATGAATCGGATGACCCTGTGAAAGGGTCGTTCAATTCCCAAAGGGGTCACGACCCACAGGTTGAGAATCACTGCTCTAGAGCGAGAAAAAACCTAAAGATATTTATCTGAATGTCTGTATGTTATTGTTCTTAAGTGCCTTCAATTCGGTTCTGCTTCATAGCAACCCTACGCTCAACAGAACAAAACACTGCTCAGGCCTGTGCCGTTCTCACACTTGTCCTTATGTTTGAGCCGTATTGCTGCAACCAATGTCAGTCCATCGCATCGACAAGTGCATCGCATCGACAAGTCCATATTGCTGCAACCACTGTGTCAGTCCTCTCATTGACAAGTCCATCGCATTGACAAGTCCATCGCATCGACAAGTTCATTGCATCGACAAGTCCATCACATAGCAAGTCCATATTGCTACATCCACTGTATCAGTCCATTGCATCGACAAATTGCATCATCAAGTCCATTGCATCGACAAGTCTGCTATAGTTTATTGTGCCAGCCTGGCTGATAAACACAAGTAGGATTAACTGAAGGGCAGAGGGATAAATGGCTCGGTGACCCTCACTTTGGTTGTTCTGTGCCTCAGTTTAAAGGGGTACACTACCTGTGGGATGCCTAGCCTGTGGACTGTGTCGCTGTAAGTTGAGGTCCCTTTAAGCCCACACGATTGGAATGTTCATCTCTGGAGCGGGGGACTGACAGTTGATGACAGTTCGGGACAGGCCTTGCTGTTTGCTGCCTGGATATATGTAGCCCAGCTCTCTCTACAGAAGAGGACTGGCAACTGGCAGCTCTCAAACCTTAAAGGACTGCTAGTGTCTCACTGCTTTATAATTTAACTGTTAATTTCTTGTATTATATAGCTGTATATAATTTAACGGTTCATTTCTTGAATTATATGTCTATCTTTATAAATATATTTATATATAATTACTAGCAATCTGGTTTGTCTCTCTAGAGAACCCTGTCCAATACAAAGTCCATCGTACTGACAAGTCCATATTGCTGCAACCACAGTGTCAGTCCCTCGCATTGGCAATCTTCTGCTGTCACAAGCATATGCCCTCTTTCGGGCACTGGTATCGCCTAATAACATGTCCAGAGTATATGAGACGAAGTCTAACCATTTGCTTCTGAGGAGCATTCTGGCTGTATTTCTTTCAAAGTTTGTTGGCTTATTTGGTAGTCCATGATATTTTCAATATTCTTTGCTGCCACCTTAATTCAAATGCATTGGTTCTCCAATCTTCCTTATTTAATGTCCAAATATTATACGCATATGAGGTAATTGCAAATACCATAGCTCGGGTCAGGTGCAGATTAGCCTCGAAAGTGACTTATTTGTTCTTCAACACTCTAAAGAACTCCCGCGCAACAGAGGTACCAGCGCAGTGCATCACGGAGCATGTTGAGTGCTGCTCCGTCAACATACATAGATGTGCATTTAAGTCAAATGGAACGCTTGACAATGCCAATCTTTTCTCCGTTTATCACGATGCTTTCAATGAACTCAGTTGTGAGGATTTTCATGGTCTTGAATATCCATACACATATATTCACTAGAACTTTATTAGTAGTCTAGGTAATAGATTATGAAGACATCACTTTCAACTTCCCATTTCACCCAGGTGAGATTATGTGATGTCGCACTGTAATCACTCCTCTGGCTTTTGTCTTTGACTCCTTTGCCTGGTCTTTCATCATAGTCATTATTGTTGGTATGGTTGATTCCATAATTTGTGGCCATTATGTAGTGTTTTCTAGTCTACATGCAGGGAGGTAAAGTTCTGGCAGTATATCAGAAAATATTGTGTTGTGACCCATAGTGTTTTCAATGGCTAATATATGGAGTTAGCTCACCAGACTTTTTCCCTAATTTATCTTAGTTTGTGTGATAGTTAGGTATTGTGTCAACATGGCCAATGAGAACATGTGGGATTAATAAAGTTGCAGTTTGTTTGGAGGGCAAATAGATAAATGGCTCGCCAAACCCTGGCCCCTCTCTCTTGCTCTCTGGTGATTGGACCAGCATAAGGCTGCTTTAGCTAGCTCTCAACTTGTGAGCTACACTACCTGTGGGACAGCCAACCTGTGGATCTTGTAGCTAGAACTTGAAGTTCCTGCAAGACCTGCTTCACCACGGAGCTGGTGTATACAGGGCTTGAGCTTGAGGCTGTTGGATCCTGTGTCTTGCACTGCTTGAGTTTGATGTCCCATCTGGGCCTGCTTCACTAAGCTCCTGAGCTGCTGACTATTGGTGACCCGTCCTGCTGTTTTCTGCCTGATCAGCTGTCTGTTCCTTAACCTTGGACTGAGCAGTGCTCATGAGTTGGAGGACTTCCAGTATATTAACTATTCCATGGAAGTGAGTTGAACTGAGCCCTCTATACTGCTGCACGGACTAATTAGCTGTTATATTCCTTTGTGCTGTATCTAGCTTTCAAATCATAAGTGTCCTGGTTTTGTTTTTTTTCTAGCGAACCCTGTCTAACACAGTTTGAAAGGTCTGCTTAAGTCTCTGGTGACCTTGCTGCTATCTGCAATGCTAATGGCACAACTTACAGCATCAGAAAAATACACAGCCACCGTATTATAACATAATATGACACCAGTCTCAGTTCCTTCTCTGAAGCTTTTTGTTCTCTTTCCCTCGATCTGAAGTACTTTTTCATTAGAGATTTATTTTGGTAATATACTCAAATAACACTTCCTAAAAGGGACCTTCCTATAACCAATCTTCCCTGATTACTTATCAAATACAGCTAAACTTAGACTCTATTGCCTTGTCCTATATAGTTTTTCAGAGGAGCCCTGGTAGCATAGTAGTTCTGAGTTGGGCTGCTTACTGCAAAGTTAGCAGTTTGAAACCACCAGCAGCTCCTCGGGAGAAAGTCAGGGCTTTTGACTCTTGTAAAGAGTTACAGTCTCAGCAACCCGCAGCTGTAGTTCTTCCCTGTCACCTGCGGTTGTTTTGAGTTGACATCAACTTGATGGCAGTGAGTTTTGAGTTTTATATTGGTTTTCTATGCAGTATTCGTTATTCTGTGCTCTTGAATTACATGGAGTAGTGGTTAAGCATTGGACTGCTAATTGCAAGGTTAGCGGTTGGAAACCACCAGCCGTTTTGTGGGAGAGATATGAGGTTTTCGACTCCTGTTAAAAGTTTTGGAAACTCACAGAGGCAGTTCTACACTGGGCTATAGGTTCACTATGAGACAGAACTGACTCAATGGCAGTGAGTTTGGTTTTGAGTTTCACTGAATTATATGCCATTTTATTTATATGAAGGGTCTTTAAAAAGATTGTGTAAAACCGCAATTCTTTAAATTTTTCCTATGTCAACTAAAGCAGAGAATACTAGAATGATTCTAGTATCAATAAAACTTGTGTTGTATTGATTTGACAAGGCATTCAATTGTGTAGATCATAGAATACCGTGTATAACTTTGAGGAAAATGGGAATTCCCGAACACTTCATTGTGCTCACTAGGAATGTATACATGCATCAAGAGGCAGTTGTGTGAATTGAACACGGGACTACTGTATGGTTTAAAATCAGAAAAGGTGTACGTCACGATAATTATTCAAGCTATATGTTGAAAAAATAGAGAAACTGCTTATATGAAGAAGAATGTGGCATCAAGATTGGAAAAAAGGGTTATTAACAACCTGCAATATGCAGATGACACACCTTGCTTGCTGAAAATGAGAACTTGGCGAACTTGTTGATCAAGATCAAGCATTGTAGCTTTCAGTATGGATTATGATTCAATGTCAAGAAAGATCCAAACCCTTATAGCTAGACCAACAGATAGCATCACTAAAAATGGCAAAAGATTGTAGCTGTTAAGGATTTGTCCTTCCTGGATCTGCAATCAGTGATCATGGAAGCAGCCGTGAGCAGATCAAGACCCATTGTATTGGGCAAATCTGCTGCACAAGACCTCTTTAGATTATTGAAAAGCAAGGATGTTACTGGGAGGACTCTGGTCATCCTGACCTCAAATGTGGTATTTTCAGTTGCTTCGTATGCAGGGAAGAGTTGGAAATTGATTAAGGAAGATCGAAGAGAAACTGGCACGTTGGAATTGTGCTGCCAAAGAATATTGAAAGTAACGTGTACTGATTCAGGGACAAACAGACCCGTCTCAGAAGAAGCATGGGAAGCGTGCCTTTGGAAGCAAGGCTAGCCAGATTCCGTCTTAGATCACTTGAAGCTGTCAGGAGAGAGCAGTCCCTGGAGAAGGGCATCCAGCTTGGTGAAGGGGAGCGGCCGGGAATCGAGAAATAACCTGGAGGTGAAGAAACGACACAGTGGCTGCAGCAATGGGGTGGCACAGCTCTGGGTAGAGTTCTGTCCTGTGCATAAGGTGGTTCTGTTTGAAACGGACTTGGTGGTAGCTCACCACAGCAACAGTTTATTACATGTGTAAGGTTCGCCGGGAGAGGGATTTTTACTGGATTAACCATGCATGGTAGTCTCTGTTACAACAGTGTTTGGTTTATAATAAATGCTGACTCAACATGGATTTGGTAAATGAATTATTGAAATGCCAGTGTTTTATTGTAAATTAACTTTCCTCCCTATTATTTTTTACTACTTTTAAAATTTGAATACATTGTCCATTAATTTTAATCAACAGAATCCATTTAAAAAATCTTTTTTTAAGTCCCAATATAGAAAATGAATGAAAGTAGTCCTTATGTGTTTAATGTGGAGAGGAGGGGAGGTTGAACTGCCCTTACTCTACCCATCGTCAGCAGATGAATATTAAAATACTATATGTTTAATGTTATCAAAAACATTTTCTCTAGTCCACTCGAGTATTTACAGGTTAATAGAAAAAAACAAAACACAAAACCCCCAAATCCTCTGGGCATTACCAAAAATCATAGTGAAAAAAATCTTTACAAAATAATTTAGAAAGGTTTCCCCCCAAAATTAGATCATGACATTTAATTCACAAGAGAAGCATTCCTAAATCTTACTGTGAAAAATATAAGCCATTTTGGACAGCAAATGTTATCAATTTCTGAATAATACAAGCTTGAACTTAACTATTTTTGTTTAATAATTTAAAAATATTTCTGTGCTTCTTATAACCATACAGAATATTTAGATGATTTATTTATTACAGTAACATAACTGTCAATGTTGCAATAACATTTTTCACCAAGAAAGAGTTTTTTATCCTGATCAACCCTATAGCTCTTGGTAAACACTCAAATTTGGATGCAGAAAGTTCACATGAAACCCACTTTGTAATTGATGAGACATATAAACTGCAAACATAACTTACTTCCACAAGATTTTAGAAGATTTCTGCACAAGTTTAATTAAAACCACTCTTTTCTTCTGATACTTTATTAAAGTGTAGTTATTTTGATGACTTGTTACGAAGACTACTTTTTTTAGAAAAATGTAAACTCTCAAAGACAGATGACTGACAAATTTCTAGATTCTTTATTGCCTCGGTATCTCAATTGTCTGTCGTCTATTTTAAAATGTAGATGAATAGGCTATCAAGGGAAAAAGTTGGTGCAATGATTCTAGATTTAATTTCCCACACTGCCACTAACTCACTGTTTAATCTTGGGCAAAAATCTCTATGGACCTTAGTTTCTTAATCTAATAAATGGGGATCTTACTCTATGTCATATTAATTTTTGTCCAGATTATTGACAGACAGGTATGAAGCTATTTGTATCAAAATGACTTTTTGGTGAATGTACATTAAATACCTATATTGATTTGTGAATACTTCAGTTAAATCAGATTAGTGTGTTTTCTTGTGTATTAATAGAAATAAATATTTTTACAGTGAAAATCCACTGATAGGACACATAGTTGATGTTCTATTAATATTAAAGTCACTTGTTGATTTGGGAGAGTTTTTTTCTCATGGCAATGGAGAAAACTAGACAGTGGTATTAACTGCTATTGGTATGAAGAATTATTTTGCTGAAAGGATAAATACATTCTCTACAACTTGAAAATTTATTTAATATCACGGTATAACCAAATCATATTTTACACTTTGGGAGTAAAATTTTCAGTTTAAGTCAGTGTTTGGCATGCACACCTTCAGGTCACGGTGAGATGGAAATTGACGCAGTTGGCAGTGAGACAGTTGCGAGCTGTGTGGTGGGGAAGCTTCTATTGACAGATAATGCAGTGACTCCAAACTTTGGAAGAGATAGAACTTTGGGGAGGATAGTGGCAAAAATCCCTTAGGGTTTAGCATGCATTGGTAAGCTGCTTAACTAAGCTGTATACCAAGTTTATAGAGAAGATTTTAAGGGAATTCATATAAGACTGGATTTAAATGACATATATTTTGTTAAATTTCACATTTGTGCTGCAGCGTGCATTATGTGCAATTCGCTTTGAGATTTTTTTTCCTCAAGGAAGTTATAACTACTAAGACACTTTGCTGCCAAGTCACACAACTCTCCTATCTTCTTGTCTAGAATATTTTATTACCTTGCTTGAAGGAAGCGATTTTCAATTAGAAAATTATTCTAATGCACTGCACTATCTTTTCCCATGAATTATATGTCCTGTACAAATGAGATTAAATAAAAACCCCCAAAACAAAACCTGTCAGATTAAATTGAGACTGTGATTATAGATAGCCCCATGTATTCTTGACTAGACCTGTGTTCTATATGGACGCCGTTGTTAATTATAAAAACCAAGCCAAACTCACTGGTGTAGAATTATTTCTGACTCATAGAGACTTATAGGACAGGCTAGAACTCTCCTTCTGGGTTTCTGAGACTAAACCTTTACTAGCGTCGAAAGTCATCTTTCTCCCTCAGAGCACTTAGTGGTTTCAAACTGCTGACCTTGCACCTAGAAGCCCAATACATAATCACTATACCACCAGTTTGTTGTTTAGCAAGTCATTATTATAAAGTATTTTAAGAAAGTCCTATTCACATATTTTCATTCTTTTACATTATGGTTAATGTTATATACTCTGTTTCACTTGGTTTAAAATCAGAGGAATAATTCTATTATTTTATTTTTAAGTGATTTCTGGCTTTTGAAATGATCATCCTTTTTGAAAGCAGACTGCTGTAACACTTTTTACCTTTTAAATTTCTCACAAGGATATTAACACATATCTATACAAATGATACATCACCCGCGGCTGAAACTCACTGAAAACTTGCTCTATATAAAGTGCCTTAGTTTCCTAGCATTGCCATTAGGACCTAGCCGACATCTTATTAACATAACAAAAGACAATCCTCTTTTGGAGCTGAGTCACATTCACAAATTCCATGAGATCGGACTGCAACATGGATTGTGGGGTGATACAATTTGCTCTCGAATATGAAGTAGTTACTAAGCATTTTGCATCCACTATCTCATCTAATCCTGACATTGATATTATCCACATTTAACGTATGAGAACTATGCCTTTACAAGATTAAGCCACGTAAGGTCATGCTCAAAGAAAACTCATAAGGGTTGAAACCAAATTGGGATGCTCCAGAACCTTCAGTCCATCCTTATACAGACAGAAGTCAAATTTTTAAGCGAACGATTGGTAGTCAGTTGTCTCAAACGCTACCTACTTTTACATTTAGGTTCTAATAGTAATTACAGTTGCTACACAGCAATCTCACATACAATTTTAATGATTACAAGGCTTATTGAAGAAGTTAAAAAAGTTATAACACAAGTGATGTACTTTTCTCATCGTGACGTGTTGGAAATTTTTTTCAGGACTGCTAATAATGTGCAAAGGTCATGCCACTCCCCTGTAAGCCTCAGCTCAAGGTCTGTGGGTCAGCAAGCCCAGCTCCCTGAATTGAGTGTCCCAGGCACCTCACTCTAGTAAGCCTCAGCACAAAGGCACTTGGCTCTACTTTTGTGGTGATGAAAGGCCTGCTTCTCCAATTAAGTGGCCAGAGGCACTCCACTCCCCAAGGCAGTCTGTCATACAAAAGCATTCAGCTTTACTTTCTCTGAGGGCTGCCCATCCATCACTCTGTTTCACATTGTGGCTCCTGGTTCTCCTTGTGCTCTTCTGAAGTAACAACTATCTTCTGGAACCACGAGGTTCAGTGCACAGGGGTGTTGGGGTCTACAGGATTCACTCTGTTCCGGACTCTTGTGGACAACCGCATCCCTCCTCAGAAGCTTTTTTATCCTACCTGGATGGTATTCCAATAAATCCTACTCACGATTACTCACAATGAATTCTATCAGTCCCTTCTTCCACCTTCTGCCCCAGACCCAGGCAGGAAAAAAGCAGTTAGGTCAGAGTTATGGACTTGGGCCCTAAAAGCCACATTCAACAGTTCAGTGCTCCTGCAGACCGTTTGAACATGTGACAAGAATGATCGAGTTCACACTAATAACAGTTTTTAAAATTGTTTTACAAAACATTGAAGAACATTATTAATAAGAAATCTTGAACCTTAAATGCAGCGTCACTGAAAAAACACAAATTGTAAAACTACATGCGTCATTACCTATTCTACCTTTTAATAAACCATGGGACTTAAAAGGTCTCCTCAATTTTAGTTAAAAGAGTAGGAATAGGTCAGTGAAAATGAACTGGATATTTACAAAGAGCACTGGAATGATGGAAGATGAGGATGCTAGCCTATTCAGAGGTGAAAAATGAGCTTATCGTTGATATTATTGGCCAGAGATGGGGAACATCTTTTTCTATAATCCAAAGATTCCTTCACCTTCCGATGGGTAAAGTCACTGGTATTGGGTTTGAATAAAGGTTAAACTGATTACATTTATCTTTTTGACTGAGTTATTTTATACCTACTGCTTTTTAAAATTTCTCTGTTTACTGATCATTTCATTTCAATTATTGCAAACTTTTACTTCTTATGAAATAGTCCCACTGTCTTCCTCTCAGTAGAACATGCAGTTTCCACCACTACTTCCTATGCTAGAAGGCAGTTGATTCATGTTGGAGAGCTGACCTGACTTGATAAGGGTGGAGGTGTCAGGTAACTCTGTTTGTCCTTGGAGAGGAGAGGCTGTGTTATAAGATGATGGTCTCTTCCTCAGCCATCATCCTGTGCTTTGCCTAACCCTATGATTTAGTCACTTACCACATCATCATTAGGTGGTATAGGCATAAGATGACCTATTCAGATTAATTAAAATCAGTAAAAAAAACCAAAACTGGTACCTTTGTTGTTTGAGACCTGGTCTCCTCTGCCCTTCACGATCACCTATGTTGGTGTGCTGCATCCATGTGGGCTTTGTTGCTTCTGGGCTAGATGGCCGCTTGTTTGCTTTCAAGCCTTTAAGTCCCCAGACTCTGTATTTCTCAGTAGCCGGGCACCATCAGCCTTCTTCACCACATTTGCTTATGCACACTTTCATCTTCAGCGATTATGTGAGGAAGGTGATCACACAATGATTGTTTTTGTTCCTTGGTGTCTGCTACATGGTCCATTCAACACCTTTTATTTGCTTAGGCTGTGTGCTTGGTGGTGAGAATCACATCACCGTGAAAGAGGGGGAGTGCGTGATAGGGACCCAATGCCCGTCTGTAGACAGCTGGACATCCCTTCCAGAGGGGTAGGGGGAGGAGATGAGTCACTCAGGGTTCAGTATAGCAACAATAAAACTCAAAACCTTCCTCTAGTTCCTGAACGCTTCCTCCCCTCCCAATTATCACGACCCCAATTCTACCTTGTGGACCTTTTTATACCAGAGGATGTACAGCGGTGCAATAGGGATCTGGAAACACAGGGAATCTAGGACAGACGAACCCCTCAACACCCGCGGTAGGCGTGGCGACACTAGGATGGAAGGGACTGTAGAAAGGGAGAACCGATCTCGGAGATCTATGTGTAACCTCCTCTCTGGGAGATGGGCAATGGGGATGTGGGTGAGGGGAGATGCCGGGGAGTGTAAGATAAGATATAATAATTATTTATAAACTATCAAGGGACCAAGGGGAAGGGGGGAGTGGGGAGGGGGGGAGGGGGAAATAAAGGGAAGCCAAGCTGATTCCAGGAACCCATGTGGGAGATGAATTATGAGAATGACGAGTGCAACGAATGTATAAGGGTGCTTTGCCCAATTGATGTATGTACAGATTGTGATAAGAGCTTTATGAGCCCCAATAAAAAGATTTATTAATTAAAAAAAACAAAAACAAAAAACTGGTGCCTATGCTGGTGGAAGAATGCCTGGGTGCCACAAACAGGTACGCACTTGACTACTAATCAAAAGGCGAAAGAATTGAGTCCACCCAGTGAGAGGCCTGATGATCTGCTTCCAAAATATCAGACATCAGAAGTCTATGGATGGGGGCAACACATGTACAAATGTGCTTGAAACAATGGATGGATGGATTGTGATAAATGATTTATTTAAAAAATGTCCTATGGAAGATACTTGGATAGATACGCAGGCTGAACCGTTGTAGGGGGGAGAAGGAAGTGTACCAACAAATTGTTAGGTTTGGCAGCATATTTCTGAATGTGCTTTCACCTTTGCAGAAAATATACCATATAAACTCCAGTAGAAAGCCCCCCAGTTTTTTTTTGTGGTAAAAGTAAGTGCCTCGGCTTATACTCAGGTCTATACTCTATCCATTAATGTTGAATATGCAGGGGGCAAACTTAGGAAACCTTCTTAGACATAAGCAGGCAAACACCTGAGGGAGCGAGTCACTGGGTGTAGGGATTCAGGGTACCAAGGTCGCTGGGAACACCTATCTCAATTTGAAGAACATCATTCCCGAAGACACTGTTCTCTTTAAAAACAAAAATCATTTTATTAGGAGCTCATACAATTCTTATCACCATCCATCCATCCATCCATCCATCCATCCATCCATCCATCCATCCATCCATCCATCCATCCATTGTGTCAAGCACATTTGTACATTTGTTGCCATCATCATTCTCAAAACATTTTTCTTTCTACTTGAGCCCTTGGTATCAGCTTCTCATTTTCCTCCTCCACCCCCTCCCTCCCTCCCTCATGAACCCTTGATAATTTAAAAATTATTATTATTATTATTTTCATGTCTTACACTGACCAATGTCTCCCTTTACCCACTTTTCTGTTGTCCATCCCCCTGGGAGGGGGTTCTATGTAGATCATTGTAATCAGTTCCCTCTTTCTCCCCCCACTTTCACCCTACCCTCCTGGTATGGCTACTCTCATTATTGGTCATAAGGGGTGTTTCCAGCTCCTATGTGTACCCATGTACATGCTCTAGTCTATACAGATTTGTAAGGTAGAATTGGGGTCATGATAGTTGTGGGGAGGAAGCATTGAAGAACTAGAGGAAAGTTGTATGTTTCATCGGTGTTATACCACACCCTGACTGGCTCGAAAGACACTTCTACATTCGGTTTTTCTGAATAGTAACTAGAGTCCTAAAAACTCATGAGTAGACACCTAAGATTCAACTATTACTATTGATCTCTTCTTATCTGGAGGAAATAAATTAGTGTAATCAAAAGTCTTAAGGAAACCATGAACCTTGCAAATATTAGTTTCCAAACTTGAGGCCAGAAGAATGAGATGATGCCCAACCACCATTGCCCAGTTTTCTAAAGGATCACATTAGGGTCCTAGGTAGAGTGGAAGAAAGTGTAGAATGAAACTTGAATGAAACAAATCAGGTGAGACCCTCAAGACCAGAGTTTCTCAACCACTGCTACTTCATCACTGTAATTTTGCTACTGGCATGAATTGGGTGACCCTGTTAAAAGGTCCTTTGATCCCCCAAAGGGGTTGTGGCCCACAGGTTGAGAACACCTGGTTTAGATGTTGTGAAAACAGAAAGGAGGAGGAGTCTTTTCTTTAAGAGATGATGTTTAAGCTGAATCTTGAATAATTTAAGTGATGTAAAAATTGGAAGGACAGTTAGACAAGATGACATAGCAACCTGAATTATCTATTACCCAACATTCATTCATTCAACAAACCTTCGCTTCATTTGCTATGTATCAAGCATCATTCTAAGTGTGTCCCTACATTATTTCATTTTCAAAGAAATTCTATCAAGCAAGTCCGAATATTTTTCCCGTAAGAAATAGGCTGAGAGATTACAATATGCCTACTATCTTTGACCTTTAGTTCCAAGTTGAATTCACTCTAAATATTCATACTAGACTTCAAGGAAAAATGAATTCTATGTAGGGCTTAGAGTAGAATCCCGGGGAACTACATGGAATACTGGAGTAGGGTGAGTCAGACCCCGGAACAAGAGAAACTGAACCCGAAGACTAACCAAAATTTGAAAGTTTGCTTTGCTAACCAACCTGAGGCTGTTTCATCTCAAGTTAACCCTAACTATTTAACAATAGAGCTATACTTCATTGTGTTTTCAATGTTAGTTTAGTTTAGAAATATATCACGAAGCTTTTCTTCAGAAGTGTCTCTGGGTGTATTTGGACCATGAACCATTTGGCTGAAGGCCTAACATGTTACCTGTTAAGACTTTAATCTGAAGATGAGTCAGATAGGCAGAATGAAATAGGAGGGGAACCTAAATACATATCCTGCAAGAGCATGGAGAGCTTGGGGGATGGAGTGGAAAGGTGGGGTTCTCGGGAGATGACTTTAGTAGGTATTTCTCATGTGGACTACTCTGAGAAGAAAGCATAATTTGAAGATATCAAGTTGACTCAGACACTCAAGTATATTTTCTTTAGAGCTAGGCAATGTACACAAAAGTATGTCTGTGTACTTCTATAATGTCAGTACTCAACTTTGGTTTCCTTGTTAGGAGCTGGACTGCCTAAATTAAAAGGCGTATCCATAGCAATGAAGGGTTGAGGAAAGGGTCTGGTGACCATGCCTGACTCCCCAAAGGGGAAAAAGAAGCTGACTTCACATCCACACAAAGTTGATTTCTGGTGGGTGGAAGTCAGACATGCTTCCACCTTCCAAATGTGTTGACCCTGCTCTGACACCTGTCTCACCTCCCAGTCTCCCTTCCCAAGATACTCTACTCTCTGCCGTGATAGTGTGCACCCTGTCTGTGCTTGACAGAATTCAATAAAATACCCATGGTTGTGGGATTTATTGGGGAAACCAAAAGGTTACATGTCAGGGTCAGAAATATTAAGGTTTGTCTGCAATATTTTTTTTTCTTAGCCATGCCCCATAGTTGTAAGTCTCTCTCTGGCCCTCAACTTTTCTGTCTTGTGGCCTGTTGGTCTCTGCTCTGGTCTCAGGACAGCATTGCAAAGCTCCTGGTGTACTGATATATCCCACAGGGTACCCCACTCTGCAAGCCAGCCACTTGCCCAAAGAGATGTAGCTTTATTCATTCTTGGGCCGGCAGGAGGCCTACTGCTCTGTCTCATGCAGTGCCACTAAGGCTTCTCCATGCAGAAGCCTCAGATACATTTTGCTCCTCTGCCACGGGGCTCAAAAGATTCTTTCTTCCTGCTTCTGATGTGACTCACCTTATACTCAGGCAGATGACAAAACTGACTGATTCCCTCCTCAGAGCCCTTCATACTTTCCTGGAATGTTTCCACCTGGTCATTTGGTGCTTGTTACAATGACTACGGATAGAAGATTAATAGCAATTAATTTCCCTTCACTCCAAGGTACCACTGGTACCTACTAACAAAGCACATAGACCAGAGTCCAGTGTATAGTCCGTTTTCAGATAAAAATATATATATAATTAGCTATGATAAGTTATGAATACTTCAGGAGATTTCAACAAAAGAAAACAAACAAACCGCATAACCATAATGAAATGATTTATTATTAAATCCTCACTGTGTTTAAAGCATATACCAAGACCTTTCAGGAGTCATTTTATTCCGTCCTTTACATGTTAGTTTAAAAAATAATTATTTACAAAAAATGTAAAACTGAGACCAAGAGAGCAATATATATGTGTGTGGTAGAGCACCCGCTGAGACCAGCACAAGGGTACTAGTCCGTGTTAGTGGCCTTTTGGATAAGATGATGTTTAATATTTCCTTTGTTGAATTTTAGAAATTGTATTCTGCTTGCTTGTTTATATTCATTTAAAGTGATCTCTCCAGAGATTACCACTAGAGTTTCTGTGTTAGAAATGTCTCCAATGGTTCCCAACTGTGATTTGAGTTAATTCTTCAGTAGCGAGTTTGGTCTCTAATATTGGGCTAATCTGTAATTACACTTTTCCCCAAAGTCATCCCTTATTCAGGCAGCTTTGGTTGAAGGCTTCTGTTATTTCTCGCTTTCTCTATCCAAAATCTTCTCTCACATCTGTTCTCCAAGTGCTTGCGCCTTAGAAGGGAAAATTAAAAACAAGACAAACAAATTCAAAAAGAAAACACTCTACTAATTTGGATGAGGTTTTCTGTAGATTTATTTAAAGCCTGGCCTCTAGGGTCCTTTGTGATGTGTCTGAAAGGTGAGTGTTGGGCCTGGGACAGGAAACAGACCACACTGAGGGTCACAGCTGGAAGCACGCTGGCAGTTTTGCATCAGTTCCTGAGGACAGTGAAATAGATGGCAGTGTCTCTTTAATCCATAGCACTAGTACCTTTGCAGGAATCTTTGCTTTGTGGACCTTAGGAACGGAAACAGCTCTTTCTCTGTCTCATTAACTCCCCTCAATATTCAAACATTTCTTTGCTCACTGGCCCATGAGACTTTTACTTTCCTGCGTAAGAAAAAAAAAAAAAAAAAAAAGGAAGCAGCAGCAGCTTAAGTAAGTAACTTGGCTGTTTTACTGGAAATCATTCAGGGATGCGGGACTCTGAAGACTTGTGTATAAAATAACGTGTTATATTATTTCAAATACTGCATTTACAGAGTTTACAGGGCTGAGGATTAAAGGAATGTGCCGTGACAAATCGGATTTTGAGCAGGATTGCCTCCTCCAAAAGAGATCAGTTGCATTCAAGTAAAGCTTTTGATTTACGAGAATTAGAACTACCCCGGGCATTGTATAGTGCTCCATGTAATGTCAACAGATTACTGTTTCCCGGGGAGCTCCCAGTGGAAGTCCAGCAAAGTCCAGCCACACTTCAGTCTGTAATACTGCAGCATTTGAGCAAGGCCAAGATCTTCAGGCTTCCCCTGGTGCACAGGCACATAACTTTGACAGGAAATAGGGGGTTTGCTAGTAGGTATGAATTGTCTTACTAGGAAATGAGTGAAAGGCGTGAAAGTGTTCCCAGAGAAGACATTAAAATATCTACTTCTTATTTTGTCGTATCTTACACCATCTAACATCTCCCTTCACCCACTTCTCTGCTGTCTGTCCCCCAGGGAGGAAGTTATATATAAATTGTAAAAGGCTCATTGGGGAGGGGAGAGTGGGGAGGGAGGAGAAAAATGAGCTGATACCAAGGGCTCAAGTAGAAAGCAAATGTTTTGAGAATGATGATGGCGACATATATACAAATGTACTTGACACATGGATGTATGTATGGATTGTGATAAGAGTTGTATGAGCCCTCCATAAAATTATTAAAAAAGAAAATTAACCTCAACTACATCATTTAATCATATAAAATTATAATTTTTCAACTTAACATTTAGTTGTCACATATATAATTGTTCAGTGGTTACACATTTTAAAAAATATTGTAAATAGAATTTTTCCACCTTGAAAAAACATCTACGGGGAACTGTAAAAACAACCTTTCCTATCTTTGAGAAAACATTGAAGCTTTCTCCTTTTATTGTCCCTTTATAATATATAGAGTGATTACCTTCTTTTTAACCACTGGAATTTGGATGTTTTCCTAAATGATTGTCATTGGATTTCAAGTGGGCTTCGACTCAAGAGGTCGTTGTGCGAACAGAGCAGGGCTACTGCGTGGTGTCAGGAAAGGTGTGCATCAAGGTTGTGTCTTCGCACCATACTTGGTCAGTCATTATGTTCAGCAAATAATCAAAGAAGCTGGATCATATGATGGATTCAACACTTAAGAGATCAAACGACGTGTCGCATTAGGTAAATCTTCTGCGTAAGACATCTTTTTAGAGTACTGAAGAGAAATGATGTTACTTTGAGGACTCGGGTTTGCCTGATCCACGCCATGGTATTCTCCATTGCATGACAGTATGTGAAAGTCAGACATTGAATATGAAAGACCATAGAGGAAAAGATGCACTTGGATTGTGGTGCTGGAGAAGAATATTGAGAGTACCATGGACTACTAAATGGACAACCGATCTGTGTTGGAAGAAGTAAGGCCAGAGAGTTCATTTGAGGCAAGGATGGCAAGACTGCATCTTACGTACACTGGACATGTTGTCAGGAGAGACCAGTGTTGGAGAAGTACATCATGTTCGGCAGAGTGGAGGGGTGCTGTATACAAGGAAGGCCCTCAGTGGGATGGAGTGACACAGTGGCTGCATCAATGGGCTCAGGCATAGGAGTAATTGTTAGGATTAATCAGAATTGTGCAGTGTCTCGTTCCCTTGTTCAGATGGTCACTATGGGTTGGAGCCAACTACTCCATGGCACCTAAAAACAATAGCATGAACTCTCAAAAGAACAAATGGACCTGTCTTGGGAAAGATCAAGTCAGAATGCCTCTTGGCAGCAAGGATGATGAGACTTCACCTCATGTATTTTGGTCACGTCATGAGACACCATTTCCTGGAGAAAAGTATCATTCTTAACAAAGTAGGGTACAGCAAATATCAGGATACCCTTTGACAAGATGTCTTGCCACAATGGCTATATTGATAGGCTCAAATATGGAAAAAATGTGGAGAGAATGGCACTGTGCTGACAGTGGGTCATTTTGTTGTACATTTGGTCTCTATGAGTCACAACTGGCTTGATGGTACTTAAAAAGAACAACTTATTGAAGGTTGTATTTTGTTTTCTTGTTGGTGCACTGTTTTCGTTTTCTTCACCTTCAACCTGAACTTCCATATCAGCAATTGATGGTCTGTTCCACAGTCAAATCCTAGCCTTGTTTCGGCTGAAGCTATGAAGCTTCTCCATTGTCTTTCCCAGAGATATAATCTGTTTGATTCTTCTCTATTCCATTTGGTGAAGTCCATGTGTAGACTCACCATTTATGTTGTTGAAAAAAGTATGTTCAATGAAGAAGTCTTTGGTCTTGCAAAACTCTATCACGTAATCTCTACCTTTCTTTCACCCAGGTCATATTTTCCAACAATTGGTTTTTCCTTTGTTTTCCACTTTCATATCCCAACCATCAGTCATTATCAAATCATCTTTTTGTCAGTTTGATCTATTTCAGCCTGAAGAAATTGGTAGATTTCTTTGGTTATTTCATTGCTAGCATTAGTAGTTAGTGTGCAGATCTTAATATGGTTGTATTGCCTGGATTTCCTGTGTGTGGATAGATATCATCCTGTCGTAGAAGCACGTAAGCCAGCATAGTGCAATAAACTGACATAGAGCCTTCAGTACTGCTTTTCCTTTCAGGTCTTGAGACATGCTGAGCAGATCCTTCCATTTTGGTGTGCTAACTCTAAATCTTTTCATGTTTCATAATAATGCTTTACTTTGAGACTTTCTCTTCAGCACTTTTATGCCGTAATTGCTTTCATTAGTTTTGGTTTTCTAAATTCAAGAGCTGTTTCAGAATCCCTTCTGATACCCATTTTGGTCTTTCATTTTTTTCTTGTATTTTTAAGTACCTTTTGCTTTCTTCATGTGTGATGTCCTTAATTTGACCCCACAATTCCTCTTCAGTCATTACTTTTTCACATGCCAAATCTGCTTCTGAGATGGTGTGTCTAAATTCAGGTAGGGTATAATATTTTAATTCTAATTGACTTTTAAAAATTTGCTTCCATGTCATCCTGAACTTGCTTATGAGCAGATAATGGTCTGTTTCACTTAAGCTTGGCCTTATTGTGGTCAGTGATAGAGTTCCATACTCTTTTCTCACAGATGTAGTCAATTTGATCTCAATGGATTTTGTCTGATTGGGTTCATATGTACAGTCATTTTTTTACATTGTTGGAAAAGGCAAGTATGTGAATTCAAAACTGTCATTCAAATTTCCACCTTCATATCTATTGCCAGGTAATGGGTTGTTTTTTTCTTTGTGCAACTACTTACCCTTCCTATTAATTTATAATTTATAAATACCAGTAATTATCAAAGCAATTGTTTGTGTTTTTAATCAAATTTAAACTGGAGAAGTTGGGAGATTTCTTCAATATCTTCATTAGTGAGTTTAATAGTGGTACATAAATTTGAATACAGTTGTATTAACCTGACTTATACTCATATAGATATTGCTCTATCACGACACTTCAAATTGATCTTGAAATATATTTTGGTGAGGAATGGAAGAGCGTGAGGCTGATATTCTCGTATGTTTCAGTCCAGGCATAAGAAACAGTGTGACTTCAGTTCAAAGTGACCACTCCAGTCTTTCTCAGTGTCCTCAGGCTCACGATATAGAACTTTCTGTGGCTCGTTTTCTTTTTCACAACCCAATTTCCATAAATTTAGACTTTATTTTTTCTACTTTCCCATTACAAGTGGGATGTTTGCAACTGTTTCCCCTCATCTTGAGTTGGGACCTGTGATAGCGTGGCTAGGTCAGGATTCTCATAGATTGTTGAGGCCTCCCACATGTGGTCTAGGGTTAGATGTGGTCTCACATATCCAATCAAACAGCCAAGCAGTTTTGGGAGGAACCATTGTGGGCAGAAGGCGGCTCTATACCCAAGCCACAGCCAGTGACGTTTCCTTCTGGTGTGGCCTACTTAATATGTAAGTTGACACTGTGGCAAAGCTAGCTTGCGCCTTATTAATTTGTATCCTCCATCTGTCTCACCAACCTCTGGTTCTTTGGACTTGAGCCCAAAGCTTGGGAATGACCTGCTGAACCTTAGAGCCACTAGAATCTGCCTTCAGTCCTGTGGAACTTGGATTCATCCACATCTGGATCCAACAGCCATGATTTTTGTGTGCTGTTTTCCTGCTGCTTGGTTCATCAGCCCCAGCAGAATAGAGTCCAGCTTAACATCTGGCCTGAGAAATTGAAAAAGATTCATTTTACTGGCTTCTATAAGTATGTGAGGCATTTTCTTGATATACATTTATGTGTGTGGTAACAATTTCTTTTAGAAGAATTCTTTGGAGATTAATGATGTCCCCAATTTCCAAGATGGCCATCTTCCATGATGCTATTCGGCTCCATTCTCTCCTGTTCTTCCCTTGGGTGTATTCCCTTGTGTTCGTGGGTTTTGAAAATCACTATAACGCCCCACAAATGCACACCATTTTGTGGAACTGTCTCACACTGTGAAAGGTAGTGCTCAGTCCCAAAGTCAAAGGTCGGGCAGGTCTAATCCAAGTGCAGGATCCAGAGCAGAAGCCAAACATTTCCAAAAGTCACAGCAGGTCTTCTTGTATCTGCCATGACTGAGTCAGAAGGTAGAGGTCTTGTTTTCTAGGTAGGGTTATGTATGTTAGAACCAGCATTTTATGCTCTTCCAAAAATAGTGCCTTAAGTCACACCCCCTACCAAGGTAACAGTCAAAGATGATCCCAAAGAAACAAAGGGTGTGGCCTTTTTCACAACTTCTCCTAAAGGTCTTAAAGATACTCCCAAAGAAATGAAGATCCTAGGACACATCCGTTACTGAAATGGGGTCTTAAAGATAACCCCAAGGAAACAAAGGGTGTGGCCACACCCTAAGGTTAGATCTGAATACCACCCCCCTTCTGTCCATAAACATGATAGAGAATTCTCGCTGTAATAGGCCCATAGACGCAGATATATAAAGGTGAGAATCATAATGTATCATGCAAGGAACCATGGCTAAAAAGGCCATATTAATGGACTATAACTCATTGTGTGTGTGTGTGTGTGTGTGTCCACACACACTGGTTTTTACGTTCTACAGACCCAGCCTGACACAGTCACCACCAAGTAATGAAGGTCCTGAGACCTTTGTTCTAGTCACACCTTTGTATTTTGAGGAAGCAGCTCTTCATCAATAATATTTAGAGTAGCATGAACTATATCTGACAATGTTCTACCGCTATTCATAAGACTTTCATGGTTAATAGTTAAGAAGTAGATTACATTTTATATCTGCCTTGTCGGTCTGTTCTTGAGTCTATTTGTAAACTCAGTTGAACTCTGATCCTCATGGGTGACCCTGTGGCAATAGGAAACACTAGTCACCTATCTTCTGTTTTCACTTCAACATGGAATTCACCAGGGTAAGGCAAACTGACAGATGAGGCATGGTTGCAAGTTAGCAATTTAAAATATATTGTCTATTACAGGTGATGACATCATTCTGTTTTACTTCTATTGAAAAATTAGCGAAACAATTAGAATTGACCACACTCTCTCACCACTAAGAGCAGAGATTGTGGTTAAATGTAGGATTAATTTTTTTTAATTAAAGATCATTTTATCATTATGAAATATAACATCAGAGTCTAGGATGATACTTTATTTTTGACTGATGTGCTAAAATAGTAGATACAATGATACCAAACAAGAGTAGATGTGCTATTGCTGCTATAGAATTTATAGAAGATGAATGGAAAACTCGTGATATGACTCTTGCACAACTAAGCACAATCAGACACTTGAAATGGCAGGCGAATTGACTGCCAACATAGTTTCCATTAGAGAACTCTTGCCACAGGATGAGTTCCTAGTCCGTTTCATTGGATTGATAGATGGTCTATTCATTTTCAAAAGTTAATTAGGAAGAGTTCCCATGAGAGAATGTGGAGAGGTTTCAATGTGTTTCGTGCATCTGAACATTCTAGAATACTCATAGACAACACATGTGACTTTCACGTGAGGTGTGCTGCCTGTGTGAGAACTCTGGAGGTGATAACAAGGTGGCAATTGCTTTGCAAAATATAATCACCTGGTTATGGATTTTGATTGACCCGTAATTCCAGAGTTTTCTGGGGTCAAGGGAAGGGAAGCATTTCCTTTAGTCTACATATCCCCCAAACATGATCGACTAGTTTGTAATTACCTGAGGTTTAGTTCAGTGGTCACGCTCAGAGAACGGAGACTGGAGGTATATCACCAATGAGCAAAATTTAAAAAAAATTTTTCAAATGATCAAAAGAAAGAGAAATCAATCTGTCTCTTCAGGGAACACTCACTGAATCCACAATGTAAAGTAATCCATGAAAGTAAAACATTAACTGTCAACATACATTAAAAGAATTCCATTTTGGAATAATGAGTGAAAGATATAAAATTAAAGTTAAGGATGCTGAACAAAATAGCCTGATATAATGGCATTGTAAGTATGTCCTACTGAGTATGGAAAGGGAGAGAAAGGAACTTTATAAATGAGAAAGTCCATGACAAAAATAAAAAAAATCAACAAGTCAATGAGAACAACTGTATAGAAGGGCCGTTAGAGTAATTTTCAAGGCTAGAATACTAGGAAGCAATGATAGAAAAAATGCACAAACGAGACATTAAACACCACAGAGAACAGAAAGAGAGATTCTAGTCTATGAAACTAATAGATGTGTAATTGGAGTTCCAGAAAAAATCTAGAGAGCAACGGGGCAGAGGGAATTCTTGAGAAGATGCTAGCTGCAAATTTTACACAATAGAAAAAAGATTCCTATCTATACGTTCAAGATGTCCAAAAAAATTCAAGATTTATAATTAGAGCGAGAGACATATCTAGGTATATCCTACTGAAACTGCAGTACACCCAATACAAATGAAGATCTTAGAGGCAGCCAGAAATTAAAGAGTGATAATCTCTGTTAATAATAAAAATGGTACGAGATGAAAGTAGGATGTTATCATTGCTATTCTGAAAGGAAATCTAGTGAATATATACGTTGAGAAGTTACATTTCAAGAGTGTCAGTAAATAAAACACATTTTCCCGACAAACAAATAATTGAGTTTGTCATCCACAAACCTTGTCTAATGAAAATGTCAAAGAATGTTCCAGTAGAGAATATTAATGTCAGTTGGTTTCTGGATCTTTATAACAGGGAACCCTTGCCTTACTGCCATCAGAATGAACATATCACTTTATTTCCCAATACAATGTGAGTGGAAGTGACATAAAATAATTCTGATCAGAAATTTTAAAGCTATTGTCCCAGATAGGGGTTACTTCTACAACCTAGATTCTAAAATAAAGAATGCATTGAATGGGTCTATGGTAACTCTACTATGAACATAGATTTGAGAAAGTAATAAACCTTTATTGTATGCCAGTAGAATTTTGGAATCATTTGTTATTGCAGTATAATGTGGCTTACGTTATTGATACAGATGTCATTCAGATTGGAGGAAAATGATCCCAGATGGAAAGTCTTAAATACAAGATGGAATGACAAAGGGGAAAAAAATAATTCTATCAACTGTGGCATAACATCAATTGTCTTAAAGAACAATAATTATGTAGTATAAAATTTCCAATAAAAGAAGAAAACTGGCAGTTATTTTATATATGTAAATGGGATTATAGCATTTTAAGGTCTTTCATAAACAAATAATTATGAATCTAAAAGATGTGATTTAAAAAGTATTATGAAATAAGGAAAGGCATAAAAAAGAATGAATAATTTTTCAATATGAGAAATAAAAAGCTTATCAGTACAGATATTGTGTGTGGTAGTTAGAATTTATGTCAAATTGCATTTACCATATATACTCAAGTATAAACCAAGCTATTCAGTCCATTTTAATGCAGTTTTTTGGGTAAAATTAGGTGCCTTGGAAAATATTCGGGTTGGCTTGTGCTCGAGTATATATGGTATGTAGTGATTGAAAACAATCTGCCAGTCAGGTCCTAGCCTGATGATGTTTCCTGGGAGGTGTGACATTTTATAAAAGAGAGGATGGACACTGGTACATATAGGAACTGGAAACACAGGGAATCCAGGGTAGATGATACCTTCAGGACCAGTGGTGTGAGTGGCCATACTGGGAACGTGGAGGGTGGGTGGGTTGGAAAGGGGGACCGAGTTACAAGGATCTACATGTGACCTCCTCCCTGAGGGATGAACAACAGAAACGTGGGTGAAGGGAGACATCAGACAGGGCAAGATATGACAAAATAATAATTTATAAATTATCAAGGGTTCATGAGGGAGCGGGGAGTGGGGTAGGAGGGGAAAAATGAGGAGCTGATGCCAGGGGCTTAAGTGGAGAGCAAATGTTTTGAGAATGATGAGGGCAATGAATGTACAAGTGTGCTTTACACAATTGATGTATGCATGGATTTGTGATAAGAATTGTATGAGCCCCTAATAAAACGATTTAAAAAAAGACATTGGGATTCCTCTTTCTGCCCCTCAGTCTTCCTACTGCTGGGGCTCTGTACCTGCCTTAAGGGGTAGCCCATACCCAACCTCGACAACTGTCAAGCCATGCTATATTTCCACTCAGACTGGATTTACATACCCACACCTACCAATCTATAATCTTCCCACGTCCCACTTCAACTTTTTTTGTCATTGGCTGCAGCTATGTGAGTTTGAAGAGGTTTCTTGCTAGCTTCAAACCCAGGCATTTAAGTTGGACTGGGTTGAAATACCTTCCTGATATCAGATTACTTTTTGATATAAAGCTCTTTCCTATACATATATGATTGCCATTGGTTTTGATTCTCTAGAGAATCCAGCCTAACACAAATTCATACCACGGGAATGGGCCTTTAGGGAAATAAATGATGAAGAAGAGTGGAGACTTTCGGACCTCAGCCTCATGGCAATTGGGTGGAATTGGATTTTCCTTCTCCTTCGGATACGCCGAGGAGGTCACATATGGCCACTGTTGTATTCAGTTCATTTTAGGAAAGGCATGGGGATGGAAAATTCTTAGTTGCTCTCTTTGGTGATTCCTGAAATGAAACAAAGGAATGTAACGAATGTTAACTGAAGCTGGGAAAGTATAGCACCATTTGGCTTTATTGAGGTAAAAGCTTTGCTGCTTAGACAGAAAGACCTTTAGCAGGTCAGGTTCTGGACCCTAACACCATGTTGCATATGAATAGAATAGTTTCGACAAGAAAGGATTGAATTAGAATATTTTTTAAAGAATTATGTTTAGGATCTGACTATCCTGGGATTATATTTACTTCCCCTTACTTACAGTTATTGACATAATATGATAGAAATGAATATTTGAAATTAATGACCAGAGAGAGGATTTTTGTTTTGTTTTGTTTGGTGCCAAGGTTGAAGGCTTAGAAAAGGTAACCTCCTCTCAGGGCCTTAAGAGCCAAGCTATTTGCGTTTGAAAATTCATGCAACTAGAACTTCAGTTTGGACACTGGAGGAAGAAATAAAAAGTGACTTTTTAAAAAAAATTGAGCAAGTGATTTTCTTGTGACTATACCTAGCTTGGAAAAATCAGTGCCTATCAGCACTCCTCTCTTAGGGCTGACAATTAAAGGGAGCTTGTGGACAGCCAGGGATGCTCGCTAGATGACCTCTTGAGTTCACCTGTGGAGTGGAAGTGGGGGAAACGCTGCAATGGAGAGACAGGTAGAGACCCTATCTTTGGATAGCCAGAAGAGGTCAAATGTGGCCACATGAATCCCGTGGAATGACATAGGGACTAGAGGAGAAATGAGAACTGGCTGCCTGGCCTATGGATTAAGAGTTGTGTGTGCTCTGAGTCTATGATAGGACCTAGCCTGAGGGGGCTGAGGTTGTTGAGAACTTGTGGAGGAGACAGTGGTCTGAAGTGAGGGGCACTTGTGTGGGGAACTCCCTGACTTGATATGGTACCCATTGACCTAGCATGGAAGGGCTAGGACAGAGTGGAGCAGAAGAAGATGTTTGACCATTGCTTGCTGACTTGATGGATGGTCTACTCTAGATTTGACTTTGTTTATGGATGCAAGCACAAGGTTCCAACTGGAGTGAAGATTCTTCACATCAAAGAACACCTTTGTCTTCTCCAGGGCAGGATAGAATGGATAGTGTAGCAATTAGATATCAGAATGGGGGAAAGTAAAGTCATGAAGTGACTGGCTTACACATTTTGATGGGTGGGAAATGTTAATAAGACTAGGATTAAGGTGTAGGTGTTCACAAACCTGCAATAATTAGGCATAGAATATTTTTGTTTTGTTCATTCATGTAATATATTTAAATAGGGATGGTGCATTTTTGTGTGTATGGTTTAGTTTTACCTTGTTAGGCATAAACATGATTTTATCATTAATTGTGTTTAACTATTATGTATGATTAAAGCATTGCTTCCAGGTGTCAGGTTGACAAGAGGTAGTCTGTGGCAGTTAGTTTTCTGTCTACCTGCACTTGTATAGGGGCAGATTCCACCTGGTCAATCAGGTCAAAACCAGATGGTGCCTACTGAGAAGTGTGATATTTTTATAAGAGAGTTACTGGGGACCCCTCCCCCTGTCTGTATTTTCACCTTCCTGCTTGCCCGGTCTCTATGCCTGCCATTAGGAGCAGCCCCATGTGAGCTGCTTGACCCTGAGAGATGTGAGAACCCTTCCATGTTTCTACTCAACTTGGATCCACATAATTACACTCATGAGCATCATGATTATCCTGTGATTGTCCTGAATCCCGCTTCATCCTTCTAGGTCATTGACCTGCAGCTACTTGAATCTGAAGAGGGCTCTGGCTAGCATCAGGCCCGTGTCTGGAACTGCAGTAGGCTGGGGAACCTCTTTTGGATTTAAAGCTTTTATATATACATATATATGTGCATTATGTGTATAAAATGTGAATAAAACCTTCGTATTATTTTAGAACATATACACCATATTAGGCTGGATTGTCCATGGGGGACATATGTGTCTGTGTGTGTGTGTGTGTGTGTGTGTGTGTGTAGAGAGAGAGAAGTTTTGTTTGAAAATAATATAAAGGTTTTATTAATATTTTATGCACCTACTTTTGACCTTTTATATAAATGGATACATTCGCAGAAAAATAAACTTGCTGATACTGACCACAGAAACCATTCAGCAGTGGATTTCTGACAAGGTGTCAGACTGGGTAGACATGCTTCCCAGACCGTGTATTGCAGAGAGAGGCGAGACTAACTGAAGAAGTTAGGGATGATGCTTCCGGAGCCCTGAGCTTCAGAAGAAAGGATAGAGAAGTGGTGTGAAGACCAATGAGCAGAAGAAGCTGAACTAAATGGCGCGTCAGAAGACCTAAGGAACAGGTGAATTGTCAGCTGGCAAGACACCACATGGCTACTTTGAACTCATGCCAGTCACGTTCTGACAGAGATAGCAACCTGGTAATCCACTTTGCCCACAGCATGAGTGCACAAATCAGCGGGTGGGGACCAGAAAAATGCATGTTTCCGCTTGTTTCCCAAACCCTTCTGAGGACCACAAACCAGGCCAGCCAATACCACCAGTGCCTGAGAGTCGGTGGTAAGGTGCTGTTCAGTTTGACCTATGAAGGCCTGGTAGAGGTGGGACAAATAAAGGATCCAGATTCGAAAGCCAAAAATGTTCAAAAGTCATGGCAGGCCTTCTTACTTCTACCGAAGTTCAGTCAGGATCTAGAGGTCTGGCGTTCCAGGTGAGGTAATATGTCTTAGAACTCCTTGGTAGCCCCATTAACTACAAGGACAACAATGGGTGTGGATGGGTTTTCGCCCTGTATTAAGGTGGGTTCTTAAAGATGCCATCAAGGAAACAAAGTAAGAAAAAGAGCAATGAAAAGTTAAAGACATTCTTAGAAACTCGTTTAAAATGAAGAATTTTAAAAGGCTAAGAGTTTTGTTGTAAATTTTTCTCTGTCTAGAGCCTCAAATTAAGAATGGAGTGTGATAATTGAATAAGGTCAAGAAGAAAGTGACTTAATTTGCAGTTATGAAAGCAGTAGGGACAGGCATCTTGTCAGTGAGTGTGTTAATCACGACGATAATCTAGTAGCGATGCTTGGCTGTAAAATTGCTTTCTTTCCAAGTCTTTAATATGTATAACATATAGAAGCCTAGGGAAGCATTAATTTGACTCTATTTATAATCTGAGGTGGCAGGTGGGGGTAAAACATAATATATTAATTTACTACTCTTTGATGGTTCTTTTACATACGTTAAAATATTTCATTGTTAAAACATCTCCATGAAGGAGGTATTAATATGCTTTTACTTGTAATTACAAAATTGAGACTAAAGAAACAAGTGAATTGTTCAAAGCCTAACAGTTATTAAGGTTATGGACAAAGATTTAAATTTAGTTACTTCTGATTCTGAAGTTGGTGTAGCTGCCTCTATGTACGTGTCTCCTACTGTTATGTTCATTTATGAATCATTACTTCTAAATAAATAAAAACAGCATAGCATAGCTCTGCTTTATATTGTCCAGATTCAAAACTTTACATAGAAATCACAACTATAGTTCATTAATCTATTCCTTAGTTCTTAATTCTTTTGTTTCTGCCACAAAAGTGTAAAAGTGAGGTAGTAACTACAAGGGGACTGGGACATAACTTTGATAGCCTTAAGTTTCAATTGTATTTTTTCAATAGTAAGATAATGGGAATCAGGGGGAGTTTAGCATTGGTGAAGATTACAGAATCAGGCACTTATTATTCTTGTAATTCAGATATATCTGGCTTATCTGATTACTCTAGTTTTCTTTTATGCCCTGTACAGAATGAGGCAAGCCAAGACCTCAGTGACTCTCTTGTAAAACAAAAAAGTGTATTTTCCATATTGGGTTCTTGTAAGCAACTGATATCATCTGCAGTAATATACAACTTATGAATTTGAGTTTGAAATTGTTTTCTGGAGAAAATATTGTACCAGAAGTATGGAGTTTTACTATTTTTTTACAGTTTTATTTACATCAGCACTCTGTGATGGGTTTATACATTTTATAAAGTCACTAGGTTGTGAGGTTCTATTTGGTATATATAATTTCAATTGTTATTAAAATTATTTCCTGAGTTTCCTAGATAACTATGTCCCCTTCTGTGACTAATCCTATACATAAACTTCATATTTCCAGATTCCTATAATTTCCTTTGAACAAATATTAGGATGTAACATATTTTATTTCTTTTGAGTCATCTACCAACTGTAAAAGTCTACCAATTGTAACAATCTTTCTTATATATTTTCTTGAATTTATATTTCTCAATCAAGCAAATCAACGTGTATGTTAATTGTTTACCAAATACAGCAGAAAATGGATATTTCATGTTTGGCAGTTGCTGATTATTTGACTAAGAGAACCCTTTGCCACAGAAAATGAAATCAAGAGGAGGAACCCTGCCTGGTATGCCCAATAATCCAATCTCTGGACACACGTCTTTACGAGAAAGTATATTTATTTCAAACTGCTAAGCAAGGAGTTGGGAGAGGGCAGTTCCTGAGATCTTTGTGAATAACTGGGTGTGTTGGACCAGAGAAACAAATCCAGAGACACTCACATGTGTGTAAGACAGAGCTTTATATCAAAGGGTAATTGTACACTGAGAAAACATCCTAGCCATTCCAGATCAAGTCCATAAATCGAATATTAGCTCATATGTCTGATACTCGTCCATAAACTTCTCTTCAGACTCACATTGCTACTTGCAGTGATGCCGAGTGCAGGCAGGTCCCAGGCCAGTGGGTGACGACTCTTGTGGATGCGGTGCCAGTGTGTCTCTGCAGGTCTCCATTGGATGGCTCACTCAGATTTCAGTTTAACTGCACATGGCTTGTTCACAGGAAGATGAGGGCAGAGAGGAAGAGAGGGCGTTCCCAGAATCCTCATGAGAAGGTCACTTCATTTGGTTGTGACCTTCTCATGAGGATTCTATCAAGGTGACATGAAATTATGTAACTACCATACTGGGCTTTGGCACTCTTGTGGGCTGGTCAAAATGGGAAGCTGTACGTGGTCAGACATCCTTTTTCTAGAAATCTCTGTGTTATGCATTGAGGTGACAGGGAGGATTGAGACCTTGGGGTGTCATGGTTATGCATTGGCTGCTAAACCACAAGCTCTGAGGTTACCTGCTAGAAAAAGGGTTACCTGCTGTCTGTTCCCATCGAGAGTTATAATCGCAGATACTCATAAGGGGAGTTCTCTGCCCTGTCCTATCAGGTCACTCTGAGTTGCCATTGACTCCATGGCAGGTGAGTTTGAGGATTTCTTTCTTTTTTGGGGGGGAACATGTGTGTTCTGGTGTTGGCTAAGAATCTTGAAAGTACCATAGACCGCCAAAGAAGAAACAGACCTGTTTTGCATGAAATACAGCCAGAATGCTCCTTAGAGGCAAGGATGGATAGACTTCATCTCACATACTTGGATATGTTTGTGAGAGAGAAGTCCTCTGAGAAAGGCATAAGTCTTGATATAAAGACAGTGAAACAGACTGACACATGGCTGCAGCCAGGGCTCAAACAATTGTGGGGATGGCACAGGACCAGGTGGTGTTTCTGTGGTCCGTATGTTTGCTATGAATCAGAAGTGTCCGGGTGGTCCCTAAGAACAACAACAGGGACCATGTGTAGCAGTGGCACACCTTGTGTCCCCCAAATACCAGTCTAACTCTATTGGTGGCGGATTTTATACTGGATGTATACGTTAAGGTCATTTATAAGACATGGCCAGATGAGACTGTAGAGGTGGATAAGTTCCAAGTCTGTGGGTGAGATGTCAGTGTGGTACCGTATATACTCATGTATAAACTGAGTGTTCCAGAACATTTTAAATGCGGTTTTAATGGTAAAATTAGGTGCCTTGGCTGATATTTGGGTCGGCTTATACTCGAGTATATACGGTAGGTACATTATCTGCTGTCAGTTTGGGACTTGAGAGGATTAAGAGTGAAGGGGTGGGACTAGTTTGTCAATCAGGTCATAGCCAATGAGGCCTCTGTGGGCATGGCTTTTTCCTAAGGATTCTGGGAACCCATGTATTTCTTCCCTGGAGGCAGGAGACACACTTTCTCTCTGCTCACTCCTTTGGAGACTCTCTCTTGGCTCATTCCCTGAGAGACTCTCTGCTGTCAAGGCTGACTTCCTGTGAGACATCCCTGAGGAGAAGCCACATGGACCTACTCTGATGCAGCCCTGGTGCAGGAGAACCCATGTGGAGACCCCTGCCAGCGCTGAGATGCTCACACCACTCCTGGATCCAAAGACTTTCTACCCACTGGCCTGTGATCATCCTGCATTCGGCATCATTGCATGTGTTTTGTGAGTTAGAAGAAGACTTTATAGCTTGGTTTTGGACATATGGGCTAATATCGAACTTATGGACTTCTTCCGGACAGGGCTGGGATATTTTCTCAATGTTCAATTCCTCTTGTATATAAACCTCTTTCTTATATGCATTTGAGTTTCTATGGCTTTGTCTCTCTAGTCTACCCAGACTAACACAGTCAGGTTGTAGTCTTCTGCTGATTCACACATCTGAAAGCCTACGATCAGCAGGTCAAAGAGCAGACTTTGGTCTGCAGGTGTGGACGAATCCAAGATGGAAAGGTGGATGACTGGGTACTGATTTCTCCCATAATTGTTAGGCATTACAGAAAAGCTCTGGCTCAAAACCAAAGAACTGTTTATTAATGAGCCAAAATCAGGACCCAGATCCAACAAGAACTAAGCAAACTCTCCCACGTGTCTACTTACGTTGGGTACAGGCCAGAGACTTGACATCTCTTCAGAGAGGATTTCTATTTTACTGTCAAAACACACATTCATGACCTGGCAGAGCTGATATAAAACCTTAACTGTCACACTGTGCCTAATGGTGGTTATTGAAAATCTTGAAAGCGATTTCTACAAGTTGAGATTTCTTCATACTAAGTCCCCTTCTACTACAATTCTGAAGGCCTGATCTTGATTCAACTTTAATAAGTGGTGCTTGTGATATATTTCCTGAATAACTAAAATATACCAGAATTTTCTGGATGCATTCCAAGGGGTTTAATTCTTTACTTGTTTGATTACCCATTCTTTAAGCAGCACACATTTAATCAAAGCTAGGTCAAAACCAGAAAACAAGAATTATTTCCAAATATAGAACCTGATCAGGACTCAAGCCACGCCTGTCTGGGGTGAAAGAGATAATGGATATCCTTCTTGGGCTCCAACTCAAAAATGGGTTCAAGGAGATGTCTATAGTCTAGTCAAGGATAAATCTCCAATGTATCACATAAATGGTGGGATTCAAGTAAACTAACAATTAGTGCACTGCCCTAATGACTTTTAATTATACAAAATCTATTTAATGAAAGATAGTTCATTATTTCATACAGTTAATACTTACATAAGAACAATAAAAGAGGCACACAGAGCTAGGTTGTTATAAAATTTTGAAAGTATTATTGAAAAATATTAAATAGTACCTGACAAATAATTAAATTGTAATTTAAGATATTTTCATATTGCTTCTTTAATAGCGTCCTCATTTGCAATATTCTTCACTTTTATACAACCATCATCAGCTGTGTGATTTATCCTTAACCGTCTTTTCAATGTAGAGATAGGATTCCATTCTGTTAATGGTAGGCCAATTAGACAATAGTCGTTTTAATTGATATACTATAAACAGGCAACTTCTGTTTTCTAAACATTATGTTCATCTTCGAAAAGCTACCTGTTTCTGCTGAGCTCACAGCAATTATTGTGACAATATATTTTGCTCTGTGAACCCTTTCAGGAATTGCATAATTCCCTCACAATGTCTCATGGGAATTAGAGGTGTAACATAATGCTGAAATGAAGGACCACGTGTCGCCCTCTGGTTGGTTTGTTTCTCTTTATGCTACATGTTTGCTGAAGTAAGAAACACAAGGGAATAAAAAATGCAGCATTTTATCAAAAGCATAATGAGTTTTATACAATGAATAAACAAATGTTACAAGCATAGTTCTGTCTATTTTTTATAAGTATGGATGGAATGAGCAGAAGGAGAAAATAAATGTGTGATTTCCGCATCGAGTGACAGATTACAAGTTTTTCTCTTCGAGAGACCCCTGATCGCACATGCCATTTAAAAACCAGTTCCACAACTCAACGGCAGCAACAAATGGGGACCGGTCCTCCTGGAGTGGTGTGGACTGGCTGAATGAACTACATCCCTGGCATCACAGTCACGTCTGTTGCAGCACCATGAATCCCTATGAGATTTTAAATGGGTGACTCTTAAGACAAAATGACTTACCCAAATGTGGTAGTTATATCATCTGGTGTCAGTTTGAGACTTGAGAGGATTAAGAGTGAAGGGGTGGAGTCTAGTCTGTCCGTCAATTGGATCATAGCCAATGAGGCCTCTGTGTGGGCATGACCTTCCCCTGAGAATTCTAGGAACTCCTGTGTTTCCTTCTTGGAGGCGGGAGACTTTCTCTCGCTACTCACTCCCTTGGAGATACTCTACTGAGAAGATGCATGGTGATACACCCTGGGAATTGAAGAAGCCAAATGGACCTACCCTGATGCTGCCTTGGGAAATGGAGGAGCTACGTGGAGACCCCGCCAGCGCTGAGATGCTTGCAATGCTACTGGATTCAAAGACTTTCTATCCACTGGCCTGTGATCATCATGCATCCGACATCATTGCATGTGTTTTGTGAGTTTGAAAAGGATTTTATAGATTGGTATTGGGCAATATGGACTAATATCAGACTTATGGACTTGGACTGAACTGAGTTGGGATACTTTCTCAATGTCTAATTACCCTTTATATAAAACTCACTCTTATACACATACGAGTTTCTATGGATTTGTTTTTCTAGTCAACCCAGACTGACACATCAAAAGTCATCTTTATTCAGGCTAGTTTTGGATTCTCAAAACATGTTGTGTTTCAGACTGTAGACTGCCTCATTTTCAGATGGAAAACTCACCTGTTTCTCCTGAACAGAGGGATGACTTACTTTTCACACTATGATTTGGTATGCATGCATTGATCTTGTCCCATGTTCAGAAAAATGGCATCTTGCATGATCAGTAGGGAAGTTTTCATAGGGGATATATCTTAAAGTCATCGTTAAAACATAGCTCGTTCCAACTGTGCAGGCTTGCTGGGCAAGGAATGGATAGAGCCAATTTGAGCTGGTCCTAATAGCCACTGTTTCACCAAACAACTTGGATAAAGTGAGTTTAAACCTATCTGAGCTGGCTTCACTGTCAAGTTGATTGCAACTGATAGCGACCTTACAGGACAGAGTAAAACTGTCCCCTAGGGTGTCCTATGCTGTAAACCTTTAGGGAAACATGATACCACTTTTTCCACCTGTGGAATAGCTGGTAGATAGGAACTTCCAACCTTTCTTTTGGTTAGCAGTCATGTGCACCAGTTCTCAGTGGCTAAATGTTAGAAGTAGATGCAAGAAGCTTGAAGGATTTTTTTTCCCTAAGTCCCTAGGTATTTTTAAAATGTTACTTTAGAACTTATGCTATAGTTAAAATTTCTAGTTTATCTTCATAATTCCTACTTTATTAACTCTTGTTCTAAAAAGGCAACTATCATGGAGAGAGTATTGCTCACTTTCTTTAGGGCATAAAGATATAAATCAAAAATGATTCTCAAGAGAAAATGTTAATTCTCACACTTATTAAGGCATGGCTTAACGTTTATATCACTTAAGTATTTTGTATTAGATTTTAGTGGCAAAATATGACAAATATTTTCATGAATAAATTAAAAATATATAATATTTACTAGCGAATGCTTGCTTATATAGAATATTTACATAATAAGGTAAATGTATATTTAACATGTTTAAAAGCTTTCAATTGCATGCAGAATTTATAAGTAGATCCAATATGTTCGGTGGTTTAATGACAACATATGGTAAGTACAATGTCATTGAGGTTGTCATTTCTTAGCAGTTTTCCTGCCACATAATTCACGTGTCACACAGTTTAATAATTCAATCATATTAAAGAATAGTGGTGTAATCACCACCACAATCAATTCAGAACATTTTCTTCTTTCTTGTATTCATCGTTGTTAGGCCCCACATTCCCACAGACCCTCCCGCCATGACCCTACATAATTATTAATGTAGTTACTCTCTCTATAGATTTACCTGTCCTGGGTTTTATATACAGAAAATCATACAAAATAAAAATAAAAGACAAACAATAACAAATGCAAACAACCATGACAAAAGAGGGAAAAATTTTGATCCAAAAAAGCAGAAACTATTAAAAACTGAAACAACCTTAAAATGGGTCAAAAGGGAGATCAAATGATAAAGTGTTACGTTTAACCTAACTACATCTACAATAATTGACTTTAGGTTCTATGTGTCTGATAATAAGGCTATGGTCAGCGGGTTTTCATAGAAGGCTTAATCCTTGCAAATGGATTTTGGCATCCAATGTCATCCATAATCTTCTGCAACTGGGTAGTCAGAATTTAAGCTCTTATATCTCCCTGCCTCTGGATTTCAATATTATTATTTGTAACCCTTGGATCACACAGCCTGGTGTACACCTTCCATGTGGATTTAGTTTGTCTTTCACTTAGATTTTTTGTTTTAAAACAAGCCTTTAAGACCTCAGATGCTGTTCTTTCTGATAGCTGGGCACCATTTGCTTTCTTCCTCACACTTTTCTGTAGCACCCACATCTTCAGTGATTCCTTCTTGAGGGTGGTATCCAGTAAGGCAATGTCATAAAAATGGATTGTTCTTAGATTAGGGCTAGAATTAAGAGAGAACCGCAAGTACATTCATATAACTATGGTTTATATGTATATATATCTGGTTCATTGTAGAGATATCATTTTATAATTGAGAACAATTATAAATCATCCACATGGGGCATAAAGCAATTCTATTGAAAGTGTCATTAATTTAGCCAATGATATAGAATATAAAGCACTGTTGAGAAAGGAAATTTTACATGTACAGGCCTGCCTTTCATACCGCAATACATGAATTGTTGACTTGTACCGATTAAAAGCATGAGTTACGGGACACAACCAATAACTGTTGGATAAAGGGCAAAGTTTTCAATAACACCCATTTGCAAGAGCAGAACCCAGCCTGCCAGACTAACACATCATAAAAAAACAAAGAAAGTACAACAATAGTAAATACATGGTGATTCCAGACTGCCTTCCTGGAGCACCTTCAAAACAAGCAAGGGATCCTAACTAAAGTCCAGTGAGCAGCAATTCCAAATTCTTGAGCTAGTGGTCTGCTTCTTACACTAAGGCAGTCCAGCCTTCAACCTAGGGAGGATGTCAGGTTCTTCAATGTACTACAGGTTATTTTAAGTGAAAGCTCAGTTCGCTTAGTGGATTTCCCCATTGAGTCCTTCTGGTGTGGCCCATCAAGGATGCTGTGAGCCTGGAAAGAACAGACTCTAGAGTCCTACTTGTCTATAACATTCAACTTGGGTCTCCAAGGTTTGGAGAAAAACTAGATGGAAAGTGTCCCATTGGTTATATAATACTGGGTAAATTCTCCCCTTGGGGTTCTATATAATCATTGTTACGCATTATTCACAATGTCAGGTGGTCCCACCCAGTCTTTGCACCAACAGAATTGTAATCACCTTCTCTGAGACAGACTTGTCCACCTCCAACATGCCTTGACTTGAATGCCAGTAATCATTCTTTTAAAAGAATTGGTGATTTGGCATAACCTCAGAATAATGTATGACAGCAACTGATTGGCATTCTCCTTCTCCCTCTACTTTGAGAAACTGACCCCCGCTGAGGCAAAATCTCCCGTGATCAAGTGATTTTTTTAAGATGTACAAATAAAGGCGGTGTACAAATAAAGATGTACAAATAAAGGGAGATTAAGATGGACAAATAAAGGGGACTTCGTGGTCAATAGGCAGGTTCCTTACTTGTTGCTTAGGAGACAGGATTAGAAGATCATACGACCTAAGACCAAAAGCCTGCCTTGGTCTTGGTGTTTATTCTTACAGTAGGGAACTCATAAGTCATTTGACATTTTGCAATTCATTGATTTCATTCAGCATAAAGGTTTCTATGTCCTTTCTTGTCACGGGGTGTTTCATTGATTTTTTTTGTTTGTATTTTTAAGGAATACAGAGGATGCCATTGTGTGTATGTATCAGAGTTTCTTTATTCTACCGATGGGCATTTGGGATATTCCCACTTCCTTGGAAATGTAAACGGTGTTGCTATGGACCTGGGAGAGCATACATCTGTGTTGTCTTTTACCTCTTTGGAGTATATTCCCAGTAGAGGTATGGCAGTCTTCTGGTATTTCTCTTCCTAGTTGCTTTAGGTACCACTTATAATACTTTTCACAATGGTTATTTATACGTATTTGCAAGCCCACAAGAAGCAAAAAAAAGTTTCAATCCCTCTCAACCCTCCCCAGCATTTGCTGTAAAGTTTTTTTTTTTTTTTTTGAAATTGGGCTTTCATTGTGGGTGTAAGGTGGTATTATTGTTCTGATTTGCATCATCTGGATGACTAGTGATTGTGACCATGCTCCCATGTGTCACCTTTGTGAATTGTCAATTCATGTATTTCACCTCCTTTAAATTGGATTATTTTCTTTCTTCAAGTGATGCAGAATTTTATAGATTTTAGAAATTATTCCCTTGTCTGTTTTGTCATCGCTAAAGATTTTTTTCCCATTCCGTTGGCTCTAATTTCACTCTTTGATGAAGTCATTTGATGTGCATTTTTCCCCAATAGGTCCCAATCATCACATCTGTTTTCCGTTCTGTGTGCTGCATCTTTTATATTTAGTAGTATATGTATTCCTGCAATAGGGACCTTAAATTCATCCCAATTTTCTCACTGACAAGCCAGCCCTATAGCTCTGGGGTTAGTGTTTAGGTCTCTAATTCATCCTGAGTTCGTTTTGTGCATGGTTGAGGCATAACCCCCTTTCATTTTCATTCTGTATCATTTTCTATGTGTTTCCTTTATCCTTTAGCTCTGTTTTTTCCCAAGTAAAGTGGATTTTTTAACGTTCCAAAGAGACTAGTGAATTGATTTCTCCATCCTTTAAGGGGAAATCAGACTGACAATGAACAACTTTCTTTGGCGACATATAAAGCACCTTATAAACATTGCCTCATTAATCCTTATACCAATAATGGGGAAACATTAATGTCCCAGTATTTCAAGTGAGACAAAAATCAAGAGATCTTGTTTCAAATCACGTGCTAACTCAGCGATCAAGTCTATCATAGAATTTTGTCTTTTGTTTCTGTTGCCAACGAGCATTGCTGTCACCTGGGCATTCTGATATCAAAGTAAGAGAGAGGTCTTCGGAACAGTCACTGATTATTAAGAAGTTATCAAGGAAACACAAGGACAGTAATGCTAACTTTTGGCTTCCATGGAGTCAAAGGGACAAGACTTAACCTTGGCAAAGGAGCCCCCACAAGTAAAGAGGAAGGAACTGTAGGAGCAGATCACAGTGGCATCCAAGAGTTAATCAAACATGAGATCTTTGGGTACATTACAATAAAAATTATACAAGAAAAATACTTAGAATTATTTTGATGGAGACTTTAGGCATGAGATAAATCTGGAGAAGTGGAAAATACTCAAATATTTGACAAGATAATCATAAAGGATTGTAATGAAGTAGAGAATCTATCAGTGTTTGAAGAAATTAATGTGTCTGTTTGGAAAGCTCCCTGATGAATTTGTTTGCAAATAGATGAATTGGATATATACATATGCTGAAAAGAGATGGGGATGACCGATGATGACAGTAGAAATACTCGATGGCGTTCATTTCACCTTACTAGAGCTACAACCTGGCTAATATCTCATTGCACACAGTAAATTGGTTACTATTGCTACTTATATTTTAGAGATGAGACAGCTGAGCCACAGGGAAGTTAAGCAACTTAATTAATTATGTGTTAATCATGTTAGTCAAGTTAATCATATGTAGAAAGATAGTATGAACTTATGAGAACTATTTCTGAAAGATAAAGTTCAGAAGCTGTCCAGATTTTTTAATAAATAAAAGAAGTACTAATAATCAAAAAGGCAAATCATGTGGAGAAAGAAGAGAAAGAGAATGGCCAAATCTTTTTGGGAAGATGGAAGAAAAAAAAGGAAGTTCTTAACCTGAGCTAAGGGAATCAGATAGATAACTGATATAAAACTAAATCCAACCTATTGTTATCTAATTTGGACTAGCCACCCTATGTCAATTTGTACAGGAATGGGCAGCTGGTTGGTTTGATCAGCTGAGCTTATCTACTTCACAGTGTCACCAGTGATCCTTAACTGTTATAAAGGACCTGGCCAATAGTGGCTCCTTAATATTTCTGTCTAACCAAACTCATCGCCATTGAGTGGATTCCAACTTAGAGACACCCCAGAAGACAAGTTGGAATTGCCCTTGTGAGTCTCCCTGATTGCCACTCTTTATGAGAGCCCTATCTTTCTCCCAGTGGAGCAGCTGGTAAGGTTTTGAACTGATGACCTTATAGATCGCAACCTGAATTGTAAACACAATGCCACCAGGGGTGCTAATATTTATGTATATTTCTTTCTAAACAATTAACTCACTGCTATTGATTGATTCCAACTCATTGCAACCCTACTGGACAGAGTGGAACTACTCCTGTGGGCTTCTGTGGCTGTAAATATTTAAGAGTATGGAAAGCCTCATCTTTCTTGGGTGCAGCAGCTGGTGGGTTTGAACTGCTGTCCTTGTGGTTAGCATCCCACTGTCTAAGCCACAATGCCAGCATCCCAGTGAATTGAAGAGGATGTCACCAGCTAACATAGAAATGCTTACAAAAATAGGTAAAATTCTACAGTGTCTAAAAGACTGCCACTTTTGAATGCACTTAATTGTCCATTAGGGCCCCTGGTGGCATGGTGCTTACAATTTGGGCTTCCATCGAGCAGGCCATCAGTTCCTAGCCACCAGCTGCCCACTGGAGAAAGACAGGGCTCTCCTAAAGAGTGACAACCAAGGAGACTCACAGAACGAGGGGACAAAGCTAGCTCGGGGGAAATCTTGAAAGGGAATGGTCACAGTCTCTGGAATGTCCAACCTGTTGCCATAAGCAAGTCTGATAGATTTAGGACCTTTTTAGCCAGAGCTAGGATCGCAGTCCATGCTAGGACAAAGTACATTATAGTATCAATTTTCTTTCATTCAGTGGGCTATTTATTGTCATAGATGAGGGCACTCGAATGCCTTCTTGGGCAGAGTTCAGCCCTAGAAAATGGGTCCTGAAAAGAGTTCCGCAGATTGGTTGGGTACCAGAGATTAGGGCATAGAGCCAATCAGGGACTAGCCAGGACAAAATGTATATAGCGGATTTATAGCTCAATTTCACATATACTGAGATAGATTACACATTTAAGTTATCAGATGAGGAGATCTCACTATTTAGGAGGGGAGGAAATCTCTAAAATCTCAGGCTAGGCTCTCAAACCCAATCTATGGGCTAGCCATGGCTCTGAGCCTGTGTGCTATATTAACTGGTATTCTGGGTTCTAGTACTCATTGCATGGAAGAGCTATATAGAACTCACAGATTCAAGGATTTTTTTTAAAGGACGTGACCATGCAATGTGATAAAGCAAGTGAGAAATGTCCAAGACACAAAGTCTTCCATCAGGACATGTTACAAAGTTTGTTCTGGGCTGCTGCCTCAACCCAAAAACGTTCAGCTCAAGTTCTGTGGGTCAGCCAACCCAGTCCCTGAATTAAGTATCCAGAGGCAGTCTACTCCTGTAAGCCTCAGCACAAAGGGACTCAGCTCTACTTTATTATGTCAGCAAGCCCAGCTCCCCCAAATAACAGAGACCCCCCCCCCCACTCTACAATCCAGTCTCCTGCCCTAACCTTTGTATGCTCCATGGGCTAGGAAGTCCACCGCTCACTCGTGCTGTGGCTTCTGGCTTTGCTGCTGCTGCTGCTACTGCTACTGCTACTGCTCTGCTCTGATGGTACAGCTGCCTGCTGAATCCAGAAGGTTCGCTCCACAGGGGTCTAGGGGCCAGAGGACACTGCTCTCTTGCTTCTTGCTAGTGGTGAGGTTCTCCCCTTCTCTGTCTCAGAGGGCTCATTTTATGTGCAGCAAAAAAGCATTTCAGTGCATCTGTTCACAATTACATGTGAATCCTATCGGTATCTTCCCCCGTCTTCTTTCTAGACTCATGCAGGAAAAAGTGGGAGTTAGAAACTTCGACTAAAAAAGTCACATTGAACAATTCACTGCCCCTTCATACGTAGGTAGTACACCTTCCTTAGTACGTGCGTTGATTTGGATATTATTGCAGTCTCTACACCGAGTAGGGAATAGATAATGTAGTCTAATTATATGATGCTGAAGAAAGCACTCAACAACCAACCATTGTATTATGCTCCTGGGTTTTGTGGGGACGGTTGTTATCTCCTTAATGCTAGTTGAGGCTGGTTGAGAAACCCGAGAGCTGGAAGTGATTCCTGGATGGTTGGAAAGTCGTTTAGAGGCCTGTGTACACACAGATCCAGGATTACAGCATTCACTATCAATTACCACTCATTGCGAAGACCAAGGTCCTCAAAACGACCACCAGGTAAAATCATGATCAGTGAAGAAGAGATTGCAATCGTCAAGGATTTTGTTTTGCTTGGAACCACAATCAGTGCTTGTGGAAACATCAGTCAAGAGATTAAAAAATGTGTCTGATCAGGTAACTCTCTTTAGAGTGTTGAAAAGCAAGGATGTTTCTTTAGGGACCAAGGTCCAGCAGCCTCAAGCTGTGGCATTTTCCTTTGCTCCATATTACGTGACAGTTGGGTATGAAATAAGGGAGACTGAAGAAGTCATTTGAATTGCGGTGCTGGGGAAGAATATTCAAAGCACCACAGAGCACTGAAAGAGGAATACAGATCTGTCTCGGAAGAAGCAAGGCCAGAGTATTCCTTAGAGGCAAGGATACTGGATTTAAGACTCTTACATACCGTGGACATGTCAGAGGACACCAGTCTGTGGGAAACAAAGATTTTTCCCAAGTTGTCTTCCCCAAATATATGCAAACCCAAGACTTTGCTTGCTACATATGGTAAATGACAGTACACTAGGAGGTCAGTGAAAGTAGGTCAGGGGTTATTCTCCTTAAGGGTATCTAGAGCACCCAGACTGTATAATCTGCCCCCTCTCTAAGTAGGGCCCACTCCCTTCTGATATTATTCTCGAAGGAGGGCTCGATGGCAATCCCAGGACCACTCAATGATGACTAAGGTTAGGCTACTATATTGAGTCTAGGGTAAGGTGACCAGATTTTAACATTAGTAAAGCAGGACACCATTGATGGGGGGGAGGAGGGGGGTTCTTGATTAAAAATTTAGTTTATATGGAGCAACAAAAATTTTCATAGAATGCAAAAATAGTATTGTAATATATTTTTAAAATTTCAATGTAAGTACAATTTACAAATGTAATACATTAAAATTATGTATAGTATTATTTTATTCTTTCGCATATTTCTCATTTGAGTGAATTATTTTTAGTAGATTGCTGTCGTTGTTTAAAAGGTCATGAAATTTTTCACAAGAATTTGTTAAATTATATTTAACACAAAATAACTTTCAATGTCTCAACACTTAATTGTGATTTTTCTGATGTTTACACTTTATTTACCGTAGAAAAATGCGTTCAGTCGCAGCATTAGTTCCTGGTAAGGACAGCGCGCATTCCACAATTTTTAGTGCATTATTGTATGGCACATGGTTTGTTTCAAAATGATGAAACATTTCTAACCATTTGTTCTCTATTGTGACTTTTGCTGATGCCCAAGATTTAACCTTTTCCTTATCAATATTTTTTAAAATAATGATACCTCATTAAAAAGATCATTTTAGGAAATATTACTTTTTGGAAATTTTTTAGTAATATGATCGATTGAGTTTTTGCAAATCATTCCAATTAAGTTCTTGTTTTAATGTAACCCAATAAAAATGTTCAATATCATTGTAATGTACCGTCCACTCTTCTAAATAATCTATGTAGTTACTATAGAACTTTTTAATGTGATTCATGATTTCTGCATGATTTATTGTACCTTGTTCTTCTAGCTGGCTTATACTATTATGGATAGTTAATGGAAGAAAATTATTTTCTAATTGCTCATGACACTGAAATTTTAAATTATTGTCATTTGCTACTTCAATTACCAAAATTTTGTCACCTTCAATAAGTTTTATTGCATTTTGAAAAAGAGCTGCTTGATTGTGTACAAACTCTAGCCAAATTTTTGAAGATTCTTTTTCAAAACACTCTTTTAAAATTCTAGGACATTTATTCTGTGATAGAAAGTAGGATTTCGAAGGATCGTATATTTTCAAAATTCTTTTGATGGCTGGCCAAAGAGCTAACCAGCGCGTTTTACTGTACCCAAGTATTTTCTAATATTAGACTTCCGTAGTTTCACAAAATTCTTTAAGCATTTCAACGTGCACAGTGTATATATAGAAATAAAAATATATTTTAATAACAATATTTCCCACATTTCGGGCAACAAATCAGCCGCTGTTTGAAAAGTATTATGTATTATGTGCACTGCACAACCAACACCAAAAAAGTTTGATCAAGGTTTTTGTTTAATTTATTAAAAATATTATTTGTACCTCTTCTTGCTTTTCCTCCAAAATTTGCATCCGTGTTGTCTGCACAATATGCAATCATTTTATGTTTAAAATTTTTTCCCAAAATATTAATAATGGAACTGAAAATTATTTCAGAAGTTTTGCCCGCCACAGAAATGAAATCTAAAATTCTAATTTTTATTCCAGTTTCTGAATAAAAAAATCTAATAATGGTTAGAAATAACTTTAAATCGTTATGATTCGATGCATCAGAATATATGGATATAAAATTAATTTTTTTCTAGATTTTTGTTTAATTCTGAAAATGCATTTGGAGAAAGCACATTACACACAATTGCTTCAGATTTTGTTCTAGCATAGGCAAACTTTTATTGATTAACACTTTGACAACTTGTGATGTACAGTCCATAGATCTGAAGGAATAATTGTGATTAATAGCATGAAAAGACATAAGTCCTTCTGCTAATGCTAATTTCTTTTCTTTGTCTCCACAAGTTGTTTTTGAAAAAAAATTCCTGTATTTTGGAGGAAGATGCAGCAGTATTTAAATATCTTTTATCTTTCTGTTCTCCAAGTGCTTTGAAATATCATTCTTTCCGCCTGCAAAACAGAAAATTCACCATTACATTTCTCACACTCTACCATGTAATCGCTTTTGGTATTTCTAATAAAAGGAAACTTACTTCTTAGATCATTGTTGAATTTGCATCCTCTTTTCTTACACATTATGTTAAAAATCTAAAAAAATAATTTAAAATTATATTAAAATTATTATATACATATTGCTTAAAAACACAGCAAGTAGGTACATAATTATATGAACATATTTTATAGTTAGTTTATGAATTAATTTGATTGTTTAAAGTAACTATATTTTAAAAATTATTTTAAATTTAATCCTATATATTCTTATTTTACCATAGGAGTGAGTTCAATTCCAGATGTAAAAGATGGCTAGGGGCTATAATCTGGTGGGGCCCACCGGTTAATTATATAGAAATGTAAACCAGAATGCCAAATATTTGTATGGCCCAGAGGTGATACTTATGTATGTCTACATGTATTCCTTAATAATACTGACATAGATTTGTTGTTTTACACTCTCTAATATAGAGTATTTTTTACCTTGTTCATAGCTATGATTCATTATTTTTCATTCTTAAGCAACTACTTAAAATACTCCAGAGCTACTGCTGTTCAATCTCTTATATTAAATTTTTATCTCTAGAAATAGTTCCTTTTTCAGTTGGAATTTTAAGGTTCTTAGAAATAAAGATTAGAGTGTGGAAACATTGCCAATTTAAAAGTGCATCTTAAAATGGGAAGAGTTTCAAAATTGGTTAAGAAGCAGCTCGTATCCTGAAATGGAAAGGGCTATCATATATTACAACATCTACAAGTGAATTTGGCATTCCCTATACAATTCTCCAGGTCTAAGAAATAGAGGACTCTATTTCTATAATGTGTTTGATTTCTTGACCTTTCAAGTAAAGTTAAATTTACTTAGAGTGGTCATCAATGTTCTTTAGACTCTATTCCTAATCTTATTTCCAAACTTATTTTTATGAATATCTTTGAAGCTAACCTTTGCTATAGTGGAATTACACCATGTACATTTCTATAACCATAATCCTCACTTCCTTATTTCTGTACATAGACTTGAGCTGCCCCTTCCATTTGGGACATAGTCCTCTCTCAAGGTCAAAAATCTCACTCAACTCTTAAGGTAGGTGGTGTTTCTGTACCAAGGGAGATAAACAACTCTTTTTTGACAGCTACTAAACAATTTATAATCAAAGCAGTCTGGATACCACGTTTTGCAAAATACTGGTTTATGAACTTTTTCAGGCAAAGTAATAGACACCCCAAAGAGATCCCTATCCTAATCTTCAGGACTAGTGAATATGTTACACTAAATAACAGAGAAGAATTATTTTGAAAATGAAATGTTTGCTGTTGACCTGGATATAAAAAGATTACCATAGATTATCTGTTTTAAAAGATTAAGGAAAAATTCATCTCTGAAAGTTTCAGAGGGACACTGTAAAGATTTGAGAGTCAGAGAAGGACATGTGATGATGGGGCAAGTTACCAATAGACAAGATAAACACGACGTGTGTGTGTGTGTGTGTGTGTGTGTGTGTGTGTGTGTGTGTGTGTATCTAGGGAATAAATGTCATACCTTGGCGACAGCGGGAAGGAAGGGGTTATAGAAAGGGGGAACCAATCTCGGGGATCTACATGTAACCTCCTTTCTGCAGGATGGGCAACAGGATAGTGGGTGAGAGGAGTGTAGGATAGGATAAAGTAATAATTTATAAGTTATTAAGGGTTTGTGAGGGAGGTGGGAGTGGGAAGGGAGGGGGAGGGAAAAAGGAAAATGAGGAGCTGATTCCAGGAACCCAAGCGGAAGGCGAATTTTGAGAACGATGAGGGCAACAAATGTATAAATGTGCTTTACTCAATTGATGTATGTATGGATTGTGATAAGAGTTGTATGAGCTCCAATAAAATGATTTATAAAAAAGAAACACACACACACACAACCACATCAAAGATTCTGCGTTGATGACTGGCTGGCATCTGTCTCTCTCCCAGTCCACAGGACCATCTTACAGAATTAATGTGTCTTCAAATGTCCAATTCCTGACAGGGACTGGGTACCCAGTGAAGACGGTAAGCATGGGTTTATTTGCTCACTGAAGAACTCACAGCCTGTGCTGATAGAAGCAGAAATCCGAGTGATTTGATGTGAGAAGACATAGTCCACTGGCTTGGAGTTGGAGGAAAAGGGCTATTCACCAAGAAAGGCAGGAGGCCACCCTCATTCGCTGCCACCAAAGTGGTTCCACTTGTCACCACCCTGTAGGACGACGGGGTCAACCTGCCCCGCGTGTTTGCAAGATTGTAACTCTCTGCAGGAGTAGAAAGCCTCATCTCTCTCCTGTGGACCTGCTGCCCACCAAGCCACCCGGTGGTCTCTAGAAGCTGAAAAAGGAAGGGCTTTCCCACAAAATTTATACTGAAAGCCAACCTCATTACTCCTTTAATCTCCAGACTGAAGGAAAAGGAATCTGTGAGGCTTTTAACTACGAAATTTGTAACAATTTGTTACACTCTTCATAGAAAGCTAATATATGCACTAAACAAGTACAATCGCCCTTATAAAAGTTCTTTATCTTCCCTTATTAAATTCCAGCTCCCAGTATTAATTTGTTTATACTTCTCTAATAACCACGAATCATTTGTTATAGTTTGTATTGCATTAATACTAAATTTTTGTAGCGAGGAGGCATTTTGTTCTTAGTTTTTATACCTGCTCCAATAGCCAGCAATAGCAATAGCTAATAGCCATTCAATAAATACGTAGTGAAAGAGTGTTAAATTCTTATTTAAAGACTAATTCTTTTGTAGAGCATAATTTCCTTTGTCAGAGTGTGAAGTCATTCTTTCCAAATAGTAGCTACTTTAAAACTAAAGTAAAATAGAAACAAAAAATGAAGAAAGGAAAACTTCCCTTAAAACTTAACTGAAAAGGCCTTTTATAGTAACTTTTAAAGCAACTATAAAATCTTTATTCCTATAAGAGAACTGAAGGCAATATTAGCCTTGTGTTTTACATTAAATTTGATCGTGGGTTGTGGATACTTGACAAAATAAAGGGCAATCGCATATGCATTTTGCTACTGCTATTGTGGTTAAAGAGAGCTTTCTGGCATAGTGGGTCTTGCATTGGCTTGGTAATCAAAAGGTCAGCATTTCAAATCCACCGGCCTGTGTGAACGAGAAAGATCAGCTTTTCTACTCCCCTAAAGATTTCGAGCCTCGGAACCCCCCTGGAGCAGGTCCCCTCTATTGTATGGAGCTGCTTTGAGTCGGAATGAACTAGATGGCAGTGTGTTTAGAGCTGTTAAAACATTTTTGTCTAGACCAAGAGTGCTTTTCAAGTGTGGCCCCAAAGGGTTTCTGCCCTGTTAGCCAGCCAAACTCTTTCTCTTTCTGTTTGAAAAGCTACTATGGGCCAGCTTTGTTTTTCTGTTTGAGTTCTTCAGTTAATATATTCTTGATCAAATATGCTTAAAATATATAATGCTGTGGATTGAATTGTGTCCACCTAAAATGTGTATTAAAATCCTGATCTCTGAACCATAAGTATGACCTATTTGGAAATAGGCTTTATTTATCAAAGAGATCATACGAGAGTCATGCTGGACCTAAATCTAATCAATTTTGAGTTATATCAGAGCAGAATAAAAATAGAAAGACACACACACGTACACATATGGAAGAGGAGAAGAAGATATCCGGCTGAGCTAGGTGCATTTAAAAGTCTCGGAATCCAATGTTTGCTGGAAGCAATTAGAAACTCATATAGACCGGGAACGAACTTGTGTTAGAGTCATACCTGGAATTCAGCTGCCAGTGTCCTAAACTGTGGAAACTGAAAGTCTAGTCTTTGCAGCTACCTGACTTATGATATTCAAGGTACCACTATTGTAACTAAGACAGTTAATGCCAATAATTTTGTTTTATAGTTGTCAAATATTCTGTGGTACATTTAGATATTTTAAAGTTCTTATTTATAGCAGAATTTGAAAGATTTGTGAACCAGATTGCCTGTATGTGTGTTGGCTCCATTTAGTTTAAAATCACACTTTAAGTTATCAAATCAGTTGAGTTTCTGTAATTTATGTTCACTTTAGATTCCTCATAGTGACAACTGATGGATAGCCCTTGAGTGATTTTTATTACAAGACAAGATTGAATATGACTTGAAAATCAGTATTTTTATCAAGTCTGCACAATACCTTTTTTAAATTTGAAAATTTTGTTTAATTTTTCTATTTCTAATACCAGTTGACAGTAATTATCTTAAGGTACTTAAAGAATAAGCCATGATACTGTATCATATGATGGATGAGATCATTTAATGGACTAATTATTATTATTATTATTGTCATTTTTTCCCTTTACTATGGCTCTGTGACAACCATACTCATTGATGTGACTAATAACATCAACAATAAATATATATTTCCATTATATAATAGAGGCGCTGTAAAGGAGAAACAAGATACTAAGTGTTCATGCCAATAAGCATTTGTGACAGTCACTATCAATTGAGCTAGTGGTTAGGATGAAAGCTATTGTTTCTAAGGAATCTTGCTAATAGGGTGAAGTAAAAGCAATTACACAGCAGTCACATGTAGTGTGCATCTTTCCTGAATAATTAAGGATACACTTGTTTTTATAGGTACAGGTAAAGTGCTATGGGTGATAACTAAATTTATTTTAGTTTGGTAAAAGAAACAGCCAGATTGGCAATATATATTCTCGCTGTTTAATACATTTTTTAACAGGCAAAATGGTAAAATATCTTCAGAAGAATGAGTACTGTTTTGAGTTTTACTGCTCTATAATTTTATAAACTGTAAACTTTAAAATCTGTGAAAGAGATTGAAGAGGAAAGTTTCAATATTTCTAGGGAAAAATACACCCATTTTAGTAGTTGTGTTAGGCAGGGTTCAATAAAGAAGCAGAACCAGTGACATAGATATATGATAGGTAGATAGATAGAAAGAAATATAGAAAGAAAAATTTATATCAAGGAAATGACTCACACAGTGTAGAAGTGGAAAATCCAGTTGACTCAAGTTCGTAGACCCAATGCTAAGCTAGAGACTTTTGATTACTCATATCGTTGCAAGTGATGATGATGAACCAGGAAGTAGGAAGATGAAGTAATCACAGTCTGTTGGATGTCAGCAGGTCAGGCTTGTGCTTGCAGAGGCAAGTAAATCCAAAGTTGGTAGATCAGATAAGAGATCAAATGGCACATCACTCATAGCTCCTGGGATCATCAGGCAATATGGCAGACCCTTGCCTAAAGTCCAAAGAACCCAAGAGCAACAGATAAAATGCAAGATGTAGGCTCAGCAGAAAAAATGAATGTGCTTAGCATAGCTTCTATTTATATATCAAGTAGACTATACCCCTGAGGAAACAACATTTGGTCCTGTAACCCAAGTCAGGGGTTGCAATCTACTCTCATCTCATAGCTACTTTGCTGCTCACTGCAGATCTCATAATAGAGTTGATTACATTATGTTAGGTAACATGGAAAAGCCTTACTGCCAAATCATGGTGCAGCCAAGTCGACACAAAACCTAACAGTAGTCATAGTCCTTGAAGATTTTCCTTGAAGATTTTCAGGACACAAGAAAACAGATGCACTACAATGTTCCAAACACTATTATAAATAATCTACATATATCATCACAATTTATTCTCACAATAATTTTTTAGGGCAGTGGGCTTTTCTTGTTACTGGATGTAATCAAGTTGGCTCTGATTTGTAAAGACCCTGTGTACTGTCAGCCCTGTGGACCAATGGGTTTTATGTCCATGAACTCTAGAAATCAGTGATCAATCACATAAAGCAAAAGAAATAAAAAGGAGGAGCAGAAAAATAAAAACAAATAAATGATCAAAACAATCCCTCAAAAGCTAAGAGGGAGTTTAAAGTTCTATGCTTATTAGTAGTAGTATTTATGCTATATTATATAAGTAAGCTAGTGATGATTTGAAGAATACAGGAAGATGTGCATGGGTTATATGTAAGCACTATGCCATTTTATATCAGGAACTTGAACAGCCACAGCTTTTTGCATCTGCAGGTATACTGTAACCAATCCATGGAGGGGGAGGACACTGAATGAGAACTGGACAACAGAAGGACACATTTCTGGGTCCTGCACTATTCCTACATCACTGCTATGTTTGACCCCATTGTTTCTGCCATTGTGACAGTCCGTCTTGCTGAGGGACTACCTCTGTTTTGCTGCATCTCTACTTTACCACGCATGATACCCTTCTCCAGGGACTGGTCTCTCTTGAAAACATGTCTAGGACGAGTCAACCAGGGTGCCCTATAGCACTGAGGAAACACACAACATTCCTCTAGTGCTTTAATGCTTCCTCCCTTCCCACTGTCATGACCCCAACTCTACCTACTAATCTGGCTAGACCAGAGTGTGTTCACTGGTATAGATAAGTGTTTTCAAGACATGGAATCCAGGACAGATAAATCTCACAGAGACATTAATGGGAGTATCAATACCATGAGGCTAGGGGGAAGGTTGGGGGAGAATGGGGAGAAAGGGGAATAATCACAACAATCAACATATAACACCCCCCGGGGGTGGGGATAAACAACAGAAACATGGGTAGTAGATGGTGTAAGATATGAAAAGAATAATAATTTATAATTTATGAAAGGGTTCACCGGGGTTGAAGGTTGGGGGAGGAAGAGAAAGAAAACTAGCTGATACCAAGAGCTCAAGTAGAAAGAAAATGTTTTGAAAATGTTGATGGCAACATATGTACAAAATGCTTGATACAATTGATGTATGGTTTGCTATAAGAGCTGTAAGAGAACCCAATAGAGTGATAAAAAAAGAAGAGTAACCTTGAAAAAAACAAAGTACATGAGACAAAGTCTAGCCATCCTTGACTCAAAGGAGCATTCTGGCTGTACTTCTTCCAAGACAGATTTATTGGTTCTTTTGGCAGTCGATGATTCTTTCAGTCTTCTTTGGTGGGGTTGGTAGTGGATCCAGGTAAAATAAAATCTATTACAATTTCCCTATTTTCTTGTGATGGTTTGTGTGCCCATCAATATTTTGCCCACATTATTTTCAATATTGCCCCTTGAGGCTTGAGTATTTTTTTCTGCTTCAGAAAATCTGAATGAATGTTTCTTTACCCTTGATTTCTATATACAGCTCTTTAACATTTTGCTATAATACTCTGCTTTTTCTTTTGTATTTTCTCTTTGGAATCTCTGTTTAGCTCATGTCCTCCAGTTAGTTTAGCGAGTCTATAGCCAGGAGCAAGTATGGAGGCATTTTCTTAACTTCCATTTGTTCTTTTCTTTCTTTGCTCTTTAGTGATTATTTCCTTCCTTTCTGTAGTATGTCCTCAATGTTTATTTGGTCATCAGTCAAGATTACTCATCATGTCAGAGTTATTTTGTGTCTGGACATGAAATTCAGGTAGGATATATTAAGGGCTCTGTTTGGTTATCTAGATTTATTTTGATTTTCATTAGCTTCAACTAGAACTTGCATGTGAACTATGTGTGTTCTCTGTTGTAGTAGGCCTTTGGCTTTGTTTGGACGGATGTATTAAGATTTTCTATGGTCTCTTGTGACAGATAGAACTAATTTTATTTTGTGTATTCCATGTGTATCTGGTGTGGTCCATATGTATGGTCATCACTCATGTATTTGAAAAGAAGTTTCCAATGTTTTATGTCATTCATTTTGAAAAAATCCTATCATGCAATTTCTGGCCTTGTTCCTACCACTAACATGATGTTTGCTACTTACTGATCTTTTTATTTCCACTTTTTCATTCCAGCCATCAATGATTATTAATGCATCTTGATTGCATGTTTGATTAATTTCAGACGGCAGAACTTGATAAAAACTTCCAACTGCTTCACCTTTAACATTAGTGGTCGGCGCATTCATTTGAGTAGTGGTATCTTACCTCATTGCCTGCAGGTGTATGAGCATTGTCCTGTGACTACCATGGCTGTACTTCAAACAGATCTTGACGTGTTCAGTTTGACCATGATTGTGGTACAATTCTGCTTCAATTTTGCATCCCAGGCACAGTAGACCATGAGACTGTATGATTGAAAATACTCATTATCAGTTCATTTAAGCTTAGACTATTGATCGTTAAGAATGCTCTTTTATCTTTTGACAAGTTCTAGTTTTCCCGGATTCATACATTCTATTTCCCACTTTCCAATTGCTCATGGATTTTAGAAGAGATTTTTTTTTTTTGTTATTTTGAGTTGTGCCACATCAGGGAATGGCCCCAAGGCTGTCCTCCATCCTATTGTTTGTTATGTGTGGCTGAGCTGTGAGGAAGCATCTCTTCCCCAGTTACATGGTGAATGCTTTTCAACCTGAGAAATGTATCTTCTGACAAAACATCAGACAATGCTGTACTGCTTATTATATGTTTCAATTGGTCACATTTTCAGAGTAGACCATTATATCTTACTTCCTCGTCTGTCTCAGTCTAGAAGCTCTATTGAAACCTTCCACCATGTATGATCCAATTGGCAGTAGAAATAAAAGTGGCATAGCTGTCAGAATCCCAACAACAATGATATTTTGGGACTCCAAAGTGACCAAAGGAACATATTTTAAAGACGTTTTAGGAAAATAAAATATTGCATGAGCTAGCCAGACAAGCTGGATTATATGATTGGAAGATTGAAAATGAGGAGGAATTGAAGCACTTGCTGATAAAAATTAAGGACTGTAGCCTTCATTACGGATTGCAATTCAATGTAAGGCAGACCAAAATCCTCACAGCTGGATGAATTGTTAACATCATGGTAAATGGGGGAAAGGTCAAAGTTGCCGAGGATTGATTTGACTTTGATCCATAATCAGTTCTCATGGCAGCAGCAATCAAGAAATCAAAAGATGTGTTACACAAGGCAAATCTGCTACACAGACCTCTTTAGAATATTGAACAACAAGGATGTTACTTTGAGGACTGACCCAAGCCATGGTTGTCCATTGCCTCATATGCATGTGAGAGTTGGACAATGAATAAAGAAGCCCATAGAAGAGCAGATGCATTTGAAATATGGTACTTAAGAATACTGCTGAAAGTGTCATGGACTCCAAGCCAGTCAAACAGATCAGTCTTGGAAGAAGTAAGGCCAGAGTGCTCCTGAGAGGCAAAGATGGCAAGTCAAGTCTTGCAAACTGTGGCCATGTTGTCAGAAGAGGTACATCCCTGGAGAAGAACATCTTTTTTAGTAAAGTAGAGGGGTGGCTAGAAAGAGGAAGACCTTTAAGAAGATGGCGTGACGCAGTGGCGGAGTCAATGCGCTCAGGCAGAGGAACAATGGTGAGGATGACACAGGACCTTGCAGTGCCTCATTCTGTTGCTCTGGGTTGGAGCTGACTTGATGTCACCTAATGGCAACATTAGCAAGTTAAAGGCTAAACAATCTATCAGTAATTTATTTTCCAATAGCATTATTCACCTGTTCATTCTTTGTGGCTGTAAAAAGCTTTCTTGATTAATCGTTTTTTGCACTGGAAAATCTTTCGCCATATACCCTCAGCCTTGATTTTGCTCTTTCAGTCTTTTTTATTCCTCAAACTGCAGAATATTGAAAGAGAGTACAATTCAATCCTCGTGGATACTGTGGTACTAATATTTTCTGCCATGGTGACACACCTGTGAAAAGATATGGGTAATGTCTAACCTGTCAATCAAGTCATAGACTAATGATTTCACTTTGACAATGTGTCCTATTTATAAGAGACCCTGTGGATACCACATCCCTCTCTCTTGCCCATCTCCTTCCTGCTTCTGAGGCTGGTGGCCCATGTAAATGTTAATGTAACACTATTAGGATACAGGTTCTGTATCATTCATTTCATCTATTTAAAGTGTATGATAAAATGTATTTTAGTATATCGAAAAGTTATGCAGATGTTGTCATGGTAAAGTTTATCATATTTTCAGCCAATGCAGAAGTCATTTTCCATTTTGCCCAAGCATTTTCTCCTCACCTCAGGCAACTACCTATCTGTTCCTTAATTTTTTATGAGATTTTCCCATTTTAGATATTTCATATAGACATACATTTTTGGTGTCTGACTTCTTTCATTTAACATAAAGTTTATGATTCCCCCATGTGTAGCAAGAATGAGTACTTGATTATTTTTTATTGCTAAATAATATTCTGCACTGTGCACATAGCATATTTTATCTGTCCATACCTTTGGGGATAGGTATTTTGGCTATTTCCACTCTTTTTGGTGCTATCAACGATGCTGCCTCAACACTTCTGCACACATTTTGTGTGGAAATCCATTTCTTTCTCTTGGTCTATAGCTGGAGGTCGACTTTCTGGGAAACATGATCGCTCTATCTTGAACGTTTTTTGAAGAACTCCGAGGATGTTTCTAAATTGGTTTCAACATTTTCCATTCTCCTCAGCAGTGTATGTATGAGAGCCAAATTTCTTCCCATCTTTGCCAACACTGATTACCTACCCTTTCTATTATAGAGCTTCTGTTTAGTGGGAAAGGGTCCTGCTAACCTCAGGGTCAGTTGTTTGAAACCACCAGCTGCTTTATGAGGGAAAGATGAGACTTTCTACTTCCGTAAAGATTTACAATCCGAGGGACCCACAGGGAAGTTTCACCCTATCCTTTAGGGTCACCATGAGTTGGAATCTCCTAGATGGCAGTGGAGGAGTTGTGAAATGGAATGTGATTTACATATATCCCTGATGACTCATGATTTGGAGAATATTTTCATGTAATTATTAACCTTTTTGTATGCTCATTTAAGAAGTACCTATTCAAATACGGTTTGTTTTAAAATTAGGTTATTTTTCATTTTTACCAAGAACTTGTAATAGTTTTGGCATACTCTAGTTACAAATTCCTTATCAGATACAGGATTTGCAAATATGTTCTTCTGTCCTGTGGGTTATATTTTCATTTATTTGGTGGCACCCTTTAAAAATAACATTTTTTTAAAGTTTGATCAGGCCTAGTTTTATCTATATTTTTATTTTGTTGTTTTTGCTTTTATTACTATAGTGATAAAGCTTTGCCTAATTCAAGTACACTATTAGGATTTACTCCTTTTTTATTTTCCAAGAGATTTATACTTTTAGCTCCTACATATAATTCATTTTGAATTTTTGGTACAGACAGTCTACAAATTGTCATAAACATACAGAAAAATTTAATCCAGGGCTTTAAACTTGCTTTGTCATTGCTGTAGGAGTTAAACAGGAAAAGATCAGACTTTTTATAGCATGCATGACTAGTCAAGGTGACCAGAACAGGAAACATTACAGGTGGAAGCCCTGGAGTGGGAGACTTGGAAGAGGTATAGGGAGGCCTTCTAGAAGAGAACCACACATAGGAAGCATCACTGTCTATTGAGATCTTTGAGTAGGGCACTGCCTTGTTTGAAGCTCTGCTTCAGTGTCATGTCAATACCATCACTTTGAAATCATTGGACCAACCTCTAAGCACAGTACATTCATTACCACAATCACCTTCAGTTGCTATGAATGCAGCTTTTAAAATATTGAAAATGCTTCTAGCTTTTCCTTGCTCTAAGGTTGAATAAGAACTATATACACCTGTTTCAACTGACCTACAAATTCTAAAAGAAGCAATATTAATGGGGTTGCCTGTATACCGCGAGAAAGTGATCCAACTTCATTCTTTTGCACGTGAATATTCAGTTTTTTAAGGATTGATTTTTTTATTATTCTGTTTCCCCATTGGATTTTGCACTCTTGTTGGAAAATCAAAAAATATATAAAAGTAAATGTGATTTTTAATTTATCCATATATATATTTGACTATCCTTTTGAGTATGCCACAGATGTGCTAATTAGTGAAACTTGGAACTACATCTCAGTTATCTACTGCTGTCATAATAAAAAATATAAGTGTGTAGCTTTAAAGAGTAGCAATTTATTTTCTCACTATTCCAGAGGTGAAAAATCTAAATTAAGTTCCTGGTTGATGACTTCTGTAGGCCTCCCTTCTGACTTCTGGTAACTGCCAGCATTCTCTGGTTTTCCTGTGTGCTTCCAATGCATCTGTGCTTCATTCCTTTCTATTTGTGCTCCTGGCTATTCTGTTTGTTATGTAAAACATGACTCCAATGTGATTAGGCTTAGGATCCATGCTATTCTGATATAATCTCACTGACGTAATAAAAGAAAACCTCCTTTTGATGATAGACAATTAGCTGGTGATCAGATTGAATGATGGAATTTTGCAAAACCATCAATTTCTTCATTTCCAGCAACTTAAATGGTTATTATTCATGTAGGCCTCGCCAGATGGAATACACAGGTATCAAATTAACTACATCTGTGGGAAGAGATAATGGATTAAGCTTAATATGAACAGCCAAGATGAGAACAAGTGCTAACTGTATTTATATGTTAGCTCACATTGGCATTGAAAAAACAATGAAAACAAGTCCATGACAGCCAAAATTCAACTGTGAGTATATCCCACCTGAATTTAGGGACCATCTCTAATACAGAATTGACTCATTGAACACTAATGACCTGGTAAACTGTGGGATGGCATCAACAACATCAAACATGAAGAAAGCAAATTTCATTAAAAAGACAGGATAAAGAGAAAAGATCAAAGTGGATGTCAGAAGGGGCTCTGGGACTGGCTCCTGATAGAAGAGTCTCACTCTCAAACTCACTACCATCGAGTCAATGCTGACTCATAGCAATCCCTGTGGATTTCTGAGACTGTAACTATTTATGGGAGTAGAAAGCCCAGTCTTTTTCCTTTGGATCTGCTGGTTACTTTGAACTCTCAACCATGTAGATTACAGCCCATTGCGTAATCACTACACCACCAATGCTCCATTGATAAGAGAATACAAAGTATTATAAATAAATGAGCAAAGACAAGAAATTAGAAAACAAAATGGAAAAATATGCTTAGCATATCTCTATGAAATGGAAAAAACTCACGTCTTGAGTTTTAATATTAAATATTCTATGGGGGGAAAAATCATCAAAAGAATGAGGAAGGCTCAAGTACTCCCTCAATGCAAGAATGCTTTGTTCTATGAAACAGGCATTTCATGATGCTCACCTTCCCAACGTGACCACTAAAGACAAAGTGGTGCATAAGCAAATGTGAAGAAAGCTGATGGAGCCCAGCTATCAAAAAATATAGCATTTGGGGTCTTAAAGACTTGAAGGTAAACAAATGGCCATCTAGCTGAGAAGCAACAAAGCCCACATGGAAGAAACATACCAGTCTGTGTAATCACAAGGTGTCAAAGGGAACAGTTATCAGGCATGCATCAAAGAACAAAAAAATCAAATCATTGTGAATGTGGGGAGTGCAGTTTGGGGACCCAAGACCCATCTGTAGGCAACTGGACATCCCCTTATAGAAGGGTTGCAGGGAGGGGGCAAGCCAGTCAGGGTGCAGTGTAGCAAGGATGAAACATACAACTTTCCTTTAGTTCCTAAGTGCTTCCTTCCCCCCCTACCCTCCACTATCATGATCCCTATTCTACCTTACAAACCTGGCTAGACCAGAGGATGTACACTGGTACTGATAGGAACTGGAAACACAGGGAATCCAGGACAATGATCCCTTCAGGACCAGTAGTGAGAGTGGCTATACGGGGACGGTGGAGGGAGGGTGGGGTAGAAAGGGGGAACCAATTACAAGGATCTATATATAACCTCCTCCCTGGGGGACAGATAACAGAAAAGTGGGTGAAGGGAGACATTGGACAGTGTAAGATAAGACAAAATAATAATAATTTATAAATTATCAAGGGTTCATGAGGGAGTGGGGAGCAGGGAGGGAGGGGAAAATGAGGAGCTGAAACCAAGGACTCAAGCAGAAACCAGATATTTTGAGAATGATGATGGCAACAAATGTACAAATGTACTTGACACAATGGATGTATGTGTGTATTGTGATAAAAGCTGTAGGATTCCCCCAATAAAATGGTTTTATAAAAAATGTGGAAGGAATACACATTTAATGTATCAAGAAGAACTGGTCAATATTAAACCATTTCAATGATACTGAAGGAAACAGTCCAAGTTCTACTGAAGGCATTAGCCAAAAACAAAGATCCAGGAATTGATGGAATATTGAAACAAATGTCTCAACAAACTAAAGAAGCACTGGAATCAATCTCTGGCCTATGCCAAGAAATCTGAAAAACAGTGTCTTAGACAAGTTATGGGAAGAGATCTGTATTTGTGTCCATTCCAAAGAAAGGTTATTTAACAGAATGCACAAATCAGTGAACAATATCATTAACAGTTGTAGAAAAGCATTGTGAGGGAGCTACCAGAAATTCAAGTCCATTCAAAAGAGGACCTGGACTTAGGGATATCATTGCTAACAGCAGATGGATTTGATTGAATGAAGAGATCAGCAAAAATTTTAACTTATATTTTATTGACTATACAATAGTGCATCATAACAAACTGGATGGATTGTAACAATCTATGGATAATATTTCCAAGAATAGAAATTCCATAGCACTTCAACATGCTTCTGTATAATCTGCAAATTGACCAAGAGACAATTGTTTGAATAGAACAAGGATATATTATGTGTTTTAATATCAGGAAAAGTATGCGCGAGGGTTATATACTATGAGAATTTCTGTTTGCTGTTAAGTTGGCTGGGGCAGGATCCTCCCATGATGTGATAACATAATGTAATAACCTTCCTGATGGAGTCTTACGTGAACAGCCAAGCAGTTGTGGGAAGAATAAAGTAAACTCTTTCCCCATTAATTAAGCTTAAGATCTGACCCATGAGCTTGAACTGCACAGGACCTACCTGCTTCTATAACTGTATGAGCCACCTTCTTGATATAAATTTCTTTTTTTATATACACAAAAATAAGCATCATTGGTTTTGCTTCTCTGATTTATATCCCATCACTGTACCTATTCAACCAAGAAGCTGGATGATATGAAAAAGAATGAGACACCTAGATCGGAGGAACACTTATTAACAACCTTTGAGATGTAGATGACAAAACCTTGCTTGCTGAACTAAAAGAGGACTTGAAGTACTTGCTGATAAGGCTCAAGGACTGGATCCTTCAGTACAGAATTTAATTCTATGTAAATAATACCCAAATCCTCACAATGGCAGCAATAGACAATACTATGATAAAGGAGGAAAGATTGAAGCTGTCAAACATTTCCTATTGCTTGGATCTACAATCAATATCCATGAAAGCAGCACTCAGGAGATCCAATTGTGTATTGCATTGGGAAACTCTGCTGCCCAAGAGCTCTTTAAAGTGTCGAGAAGCTAGGATGTCACCTGGTGGAGTAAGGTGTACCTTCCTCAAGCCGTGGTTTTTTCGGTTGCCTCATGTGCATGTGAAATAAGAAAGGCTGAAGAAGAATTGATATATTTCAATTATGGTGGTGGTGAAGAATATTAAAGTACTATTGTCTTTCTGAAGAGCGAATAACTCTGTCTTAAATCAGAATGCTCCTTGCAATCAATGCTAAGACTCTGTCTCACATCCCGTGCACATGCTATCAGGAGAGACCAGTCCCTGGAGAAGGATGTCGTGCTGGTTACAGAGGAGGAGCAGTGGGAGAAAGGAAAACCCGGGAAATGGATAGACACGGTGGCTGAAGGAATGCACTCAGATGTAGCAGCAAGTGTGAGGTTGGGGAGGACCGGATCATCGAATGCACTGTTGTATGTGGGTCATTAGAAGTTGGACAACCTCACTGCACATAACAAGCTAACGACATCATCTCCTCCCAAGGAAAGCCTGCCTATCTACTTTTGAAAAATCATTGAGGGTAAACTCTTCGACACACAATCATATATGTACTCACTAAAATGACAATGAGTCAGCACTAATTTATGGTAATTAGTTAGGTTAGGTTTATATATAATTATTTTTATGGGTTTTTTTTTTTTTTTTGCTCGGGGTTCCATAGAACTGCTCAAGCTGCCATATCAGAAATGGAATTTCTGAACTAGATTTTCAGTCCTTAATGAAAGTTTATCAATGATTCTGAATCTGATAATAGCCTGGTGTGGTAATAATTTCTTTCAGAAGAATTTACACTAGACTAGTCCAAATGAGGTGGAAATCATTGGTGTGCCTAATAGCCAACTCTTCTGAGATGCTGATCTACTCCATTTTCCTCCGCCTCCTCCTTTGAATAATTCCTTAATGTCCCTGGGGCCTCCCATTTGCTGCAATGCCCACAGAGCCTTTTAGATCTTTGAGCACGTGTCTCATGTGGTTGGTGGGTGGCATTTAGTCCAAATCTGAAGGTCAGGCAGCAGTGAGCCACAGGCAGGGTCCAGAGCCAGAAACCAAAGATGTCCAAAACTCACCACAGGTTTCTTGCTTCTACCAAAGCTCAGCCAGCAAATAAAGGTCTGATTTTGCAGGTGAGGCTATGTGTGTTATAACTGTATGATGGAACCAGTATCCCTATAACGCCGAGTGTGACATTTTCGTAACCTTTAATTAAATGTATATAGATAGATAGATAGATAGATAGATAGATAGATAGATAGATAGATAGATAACTATGAAAGTAAAGAATAAAAACAAATTTTTTTCCTGAAATTAAAAATTCTTGTGTTTTATGGTTAAATATCCAAGGAAAACAAAGGATGTTTTTAAAATCACACTCTCCATCAAGGTAGAGTAGGGCTCAAGGAAACCAAGGGCATGGCTTGATTCACCCCTTCAACAAAAAGCCAAGTCTAACTCCCACTATAGTACTGCCCCCTGGTAGAGAGAAGACCTCCAACAAGGGACCATGACCACAGGCATATAAAGTCCAGAAGTGGGAATCGTGGCTAGAAGTTACCATCTTAATTGACTACAACTCACCCTGTTTGGTGGGGACTTGGACTCAGTAACCTTATAGGTTATTTATTTCCATACTAAGGAAACCATGGGGAGAACTAGCACCCAGGCAAACAACACAACAACAACAGCAAAAGGAAGCAATATTGAACCCTACCTACCTAATTACTCTTAATCTCAGCACACCTTCACACTTTTGGGGGTACTTGCTTTCAGTTTGATGAGCTTACATGTTGCTCTTTAATTAGACAGGAATCCCTCATGAGTAGTGGAAACATGAACATTAATCTCCATGCTATGTAAAGGACTAGTATATATTTAAATATGCTTACAGGAATGCCAAGGAAACAAAAGATGTGGATTCATACCCTGTACTAAAGTCGAGTCTTTTTTTAAAGATAATTTTATTGGGGGCTCTTATAGTTCTTATAACAATCCGTACATCGATTGTATCAAGCATATTTGTACATCATTCTTTTCTAAACATTTTCTATTTGAGCCCTTGGTATGAGTTCTGCTTCGCACCCCCCACCCTTGTGACCGCTTGATAAATTATAGATTATAAGTATTTTTATACCTTACAATGACCAATATTTCCCTTCCCCACTGTTTCTGTTGTTCCTCCCGCTCTGGGGGTGGAGGGGGTGATTTTATGTCAATCATTGTGATCCATATTAATCCCACCCTTTTAGGCATGAACTGGGACCTGGAGACTTAGGGATGAAAGAGTTAGATTCTTTTTTGGCAGTAGCTGGTCATTTCCAGATGAGAATGTCTACCATTGTTATTGCTTGGCATTTTAAGACACGATGTATTTTTCAGATGAAAACACCTAAATTTTTAGCTATTGTCAGCAAACTTTAAAAAATAAATAAAACTTAACAAATGCTTGAGGTTTAGCACAGCATGCTTGTCTTTTTGTCTGCCCAGGAGATAAGTTGAAGATGTAATTTAATAATATGTCTTCCTCAAAGGAGGGAAATCATCTTTCAGTGGGCAACAAGTGGATAGCTTGCATGAACTCAGGAAGCCTCTATAAACCGGGGTGGGAAGATAGGCTCCCTATTGGGCCACTAAGCACAAGGTCAACCGTAGAACCCACTGCTGCTAGGGGCAACCAGGAGCCTTTCTGCTCCTGTCAAGATCTGTGACCTCAGAACCCCCAGGGGCAAGTCTACTCTGTTGTTAGGGTTGCTCTGGATTGGAATTGACTTCAGGGTAGTGAGGTTTGAGGTTGTTTTGGAAACTGGGGTGGAAAGCTGTACAGAACTGAAGGATTGTCTTACGTTTTTCTAAATTAGGTTACAGGCTTGATTTGAATACTAAAAATGAACTTTATGATACAAGTAATTCTATTGTGCTTTCTTGGACAATCATTTATAATACACTAAATTCAATATTGTGGATAAAATATCTGAATAAAAATATACTCAATGTTGAGCTTCTTTTCTTGGTCAAAATCTCCCCCATTCTACTGTTGCATTGTATATGTTTTGAATGAATTGACTAGTAGGCATTTTTTCATAGTTCTTTTGGGATGTAATATAAGAATTTATTATTATCAGTTGTTATGAGAAAAACATATAATTCTGAACTAATGACCTGAGAGCTAAAGAATAAATAGCTACATTATAAAAAACAAGTTCCCAAGGACATAATTATGTTATTACTTGCAAACAGAGAGTTTCTGGTTCATTAAGTTAGAAAGGGGAAAAAAGTATAAATGATAAAGGTGAAAATTTTATTTTTTCATTGTTCATGTCTTTTTCCCCCTTGACCAATAAAAAATAAGCAGGAGGTTTTTTACACTAAATGAAAATGTAAATGGTGAAGCTTTCTTAAAGCCAGCTTCATGTGTCTGTTCCCATAGTTTGATTATGTGGAATTTGACCTTTATTTAAAGAGCATCTCTGTTGAATGATAATTGATGGTGCTTTGAGTGAGAGTTTATGACAGTACTTCTACTTATTAAAAATATTTTCCTTAAGGTGAAGATGTTTCTTTTTAACTTTTGTCCTAGCTTAACCTTTGGAAAGATCATGTGAGCTCAGTTGCATTTATAGATTTAATTAGCATATTGTAGGCTTTTCCTGGTCATTAATAAAGATTTGGGGGATGACTAGATTTAGTCCTAATCCTGATAACTCACCAGTTTATTTCACTTGGGAAGTCATTCATTCATCCTTTTTATCTTGCTGGGTTTGAGCTTTATTTAATTATAGTAATTCAAACCCATTAAAATTTTAAAATTTTCTTTATATAAAGGTAGTCTCCTAATTACTAATTTACCGGCATTACTTGTGACCCTATTAGAAAACAACAGTGCTTTGTTTTACTTATTCAAGCACGTACCCCCTGTTGGGTTTTGTAGTCTTATGAGGTTAAACCCAATGGTAAGATAATGACTGACTAAAAGTAATAATATAAAAAAAAAAAGATTCCAAGGCAATCAGCCCATTCTGCTGCCTATAATTTAGAACACATGAACCTTCTGTAAGGTTGAGGTATCGATGAGCATAGTAATTTATCTAATTCTTTTGCTGTGTGACTTCTCTAAGCATATCTTATTTGATACTACACAGGCAAGAAGGGAATTTATAGTGTAGTTAACCTATCCATATGCTTCCTGTGCAGTATCAAATTAACTCTCTATTAATATCTGCTTGACTCTACCCTGAAACACACACTCCATTATCTATTTTCAAATATTTCTGAATTAAGCTTGTATACAACCTTATCTGGTTAATTCCTTAAGCCACTTGACATTGGAAGGAAGAAAGGTAGTAGAGGGAATAAAAGTCAGATTGTGCACAATTCCTCTCTACAGCCCTTAATAGCTGTAGACTTCCTAGCTGTATCCTTGCGGAAGTTGCTTAGGCTCTTTGTTCCTCTCTAAAATGGGAATTAAAATAAGAGTTGCTGTTATTTCCCATTGAGTCAAGGTATAACAGAATGATACGTAAACATGAACGATTGAAGCAGTTCCGGGTTTTATGCCATCTTCTTGATCATTGATATATCTGAGCTCATTGATTAGCAATTGTGTCAATTCTTTCTGTGTTGGTTTCCCTTGTTTCAGTGACCCTCTGTTTACCACACATGACTTCCTTTGGCAGAAACTAGTCTTTTGATATTGTTATGTCGGCAGTGAGCAAGCTATGTGCTATGTGGCCATTAGTCATTAGAGAGCTGAGAATCAAAATAATGAGATCTATCTCCCACAAGCAATTATAGCAAAGTTCAAAACGAAAAGCAACAAGTACTGGTCAGAGTACGGGGAGATTGGAGCTCCTCACAGCCTGGTGGTGAGACTATACAATGGTGCGAGCACTGTGGAAAAGGTCTGAATTTTCCTTCAAAAGAAGTAGAAATATCAGATGATCTAGCAATCTTGCCACTAGATTTATATACCGGAGACATGAATTGATATATGCATGCTAATACTCACTGTGTTATTCACAGTAGCAAAGATGGAAACAACCTAAGTGCCCCTTAATGGATGAATGGATAAACAATTGTGATACGTACACACAACTCTAAGATTGATGAATCCATGAAACACCTCATAACACACATCAACCTGGAGGACATCATTCACCAAAGGACAAATATTGTATAAGACCACTATTATAAAATTTCAGGAAAAAGTTTCTACACAGAAAGCAACGTTCTTTAATAATTACCAGGGATGGAAAAAGGAAGGAGGGAAATCACTAGAAAGTAGACATGTATTAACTTTGGTTAAGTAATAGGTGATAAATTTTGTATTGTTATACTTTGCAATTCTCAACAGAACTGGGTTTGTTTTCTATAATTAGAGTTATTATGAGAGTTAAACAAGTTAATATGAGTCAGTCACTCACTTAAAATACTGTCTAATGGAAAATAAGCACTCCATAATTATTATTGTGCCTTGTAGACTTATTCTTATGTCACATCAAAGTAGACGCTTCCCTGTTCATTTGTCACCCATTTCTCCATTGTGTCTCTCGTGGTAATTCAACTTTATTCATCATGGACAGTTTCAGGCTGTTGAAAGAGGTCTGTAATTCTACCCCTATTCTCCTACCCTCCGGACTCTCCAGGTTTAATCCAGTCATACGACTTGTCATGTAAGTGTTTCACATTATAGATTGTTGGAAAGAACTCCTTAGAAATCAGAATCCATCTAGCTTTCAACTATGATTGTCACTTTTAGGTCATTATGTGGTTTCAAAATTTGTATGGACTAACGGGATGTTGGACATCTCCACAGCTTAAATCCTAATGGATCCTTACATGCGTACTTCACAGCCTACCTCTTCTGGTTGCTTTTGGCCTTGCCACCCCTGCCTTGGATGGTACTGTATTCACTTTTCACATACATGTTTTTGAGAGTAAGCTGATATCTGACATGACTTGACTTTTTTTGTAACATTTTTTTTCCCTTTTAGAGGGGCCAGAAATACATTTACCTCTCTACAGTCATGTTAATACTGCCAACTAAGCTGTATGGAGCATCCATTATATGCTATCACATGTATCGACTTAATCTTCATAACCACTCTACAACATACATATAATGTACATATATATAAAGATAATTTTAATATATATATACTATACATATACAACATACCTACTAAATATGGGAACTAAGACATAGAGAGAGAAAGTAGCAGCAATAAGAGGTGGATTCAGTTTCCGTTCTGGGCGGCCTGACTCTAGGATCCAGAGATGCAGCTTTGTCTATTTACTTGGCACAGCTACTGGGTGCCGTTGTACCATTAGGAGGCGGTCTAATGCAGGGTTAAGTGTATCTCAGATTGTTGCTTCATGTTTGTAAGTGGGAGCAAGCAGGACATGTTACTGGCACTCCGATGTTATGCCTTCACGGCGTCTGTAAAGCACAGAAGTGTACATATGACACAGATTTAATCAAGGAACTAATAGAAATTATTTAAACCAGTAAATTATATACACTTAGTGATTGTGAAGGGGTGAGGATATTCATGGCTGTTACTAATCTCTGAAATGAGAAAAATTCAAAATGAATAAAGAAGCATCAAAATGCTATGTTATTGTTAGATATTTATACTTTACAAGAGGGCTCTGAACTTAGTAAAAAAAAATAAATGATGGCCAAATTGTATCTATTGAACAAGGGCTGTGTTATGCTGGGCTTCTTTCTCCCTGACTTTCGTGGCTATTTTGTTTAGTTTCTCAATTGGTACTGCTCCTTTCCCCAAATAACTGGCTTTACTTCTATGTAACTGAAGTTACGGCATGTCGTCATTTTGGTGGAAAGAGATAATTTGTTGTTTGGATGAAGGAGGAATAAAGCCGCTTGATAATAGCTTTTCAGATTACCTGGGAAAGGCAGTCCTCAGAATACGAACACCAACTTACTGTGCAACCTGCAGTCACTAACAGACTATAAAGCCAGTGGATTTAAATTTTTGACTTACATACAATAGTTCTTGGTGACAAATGGCCACTGCTTTGTGATGCTCATCAGAGCATTCTTTGTTTTATTAATTTACTAATATGTTCAAGATGTTGTAGTGTATCTGGAAAGTTTCTTTTGTGTTTCTATATAAGAATACAATCATTTAAAGTACTAATGTTTGATGATAAATGAACATAACTTTTATATAACTTAGACTTAAAGAGATTTAGGAGCAGAACTTGGTTCAAACAGTACATTTTTGCTCGCCTCACCCCTACTCCCATAATGACTGATTTTCACTTTCCAGCAAAACCTCTTCTAATGAGTATCTCTGGATAAGACACTCCATCATTGCTGCACACAAGGTGGTGACATCCAGCTGGACAGCTAGGATGGGGGAAATGGCAGAAGGTGTTGGAAAAGTTTGATGAAAAGTACAGCTTCCTGTTAATCCTCCTGGAGGAGAATGTCTTAAAACTCTTAAAGTGGTTTCCTGTTGCAGGTAAACTCGTAAAATGTAAGTAGCACTGGGTTTTGATTGAATGAAGACAGATGTTACAGATGCAGTCTCATTTCCAGACAACCCGCAGCTATTTCGTTCCTCTGGCTGTCAGTGGGGCAAACACAGGACATGAGTGTTAGTTAAACATCAGCCCTAACATGTAGGTATAAGCAAGATAGTAAAGCCAATGCGTGTGACCAATAGAAAGGAAAGTTATTTTCGAGGCAATGCTTGAAATTTAAAAAATGAAGTGGGTTTGGATGAGAATCCTCCCCATGTCTTCTATTTCATTTGTGGTTTTTTTAATACACATGGGTTAAATATAGTGTTAGACATACCTAACACATTCTTGTAAATACTAATGATGTGATGGGGTGGCCCAAATAAAGCTTTAGGTCGTTTTACAGTCGTGTCTTTTTACTCTTTGACATATGTGTAGGATAGCATTCCATCCCCACAAAGATCTTGTCATTTCTGAAGTGATTGTTGGTTGCCGTTCAGCCAGTTTGGGTTCAGGGGTCTTTACATGTGGGGTAGCCCTGCTCTACGGGGTTTACCGGCTTGTCTGTGGAGGGGCCTCTAACTGGGTTTAAAGCAGGGACTAAGACTAATTTCAAATGGCCTGTTCATGACCCATGAAAATAAGGACAGTATACAGATCGCAGAGCAACCAAATCTCTCAAGGTGTCAGATTTTGACCAGAGTGGAAATGGAACGCAATGGCCCACTCAGACCTCACAACTTTGAATGTCTGGGCTGGCTCCTGTCTGAGCTGGGCAAAGCCACCTTTCTTCAGTTCAGGTCAAAGCATTGGGCACAGAGGTATTTGGCTGTTAAACAGTATGTATGCAACCCTTGTGTCTGTGAGCCTTGACCAAACTTTTCAAACTGGTTCAAAATCCTGGTTTGAGCTGCCAACCTTTGGTTAGTAGTTGAGCGCTTAATGATCGCACCACTCAGGCATGTGTCCCAAGCACATTCATTTAGGAGACCTATGGAGGTACTTCTCATCCATAATGCCTTTTTTACTGTGATTGAAGTTCTATACTCAGGCTGAGGAAGATGACTCTATCTTTGAGCCATTTTGATAAAGATCATCAGTGATATGTGCTAAAAGCATAAAGGCTATTTCTGCTCCATAAAAATAGGACAATTAGATTAGGGCAAATCTACCCCATCCACGTGGGTTTGCAGCCTCAGGAGGATGTGCTGCTTGTTCTTCTCTACTGCGTCATTCTTCAGGCTAGTGTTTGTCTGGCTCTCACCCCCAGTAGTCTATTCAAACTGCCTGGGAAAGGCAAAATGACCAAAGACAATAATTGCTTTCTCAGTCCTATCTAACTGCATCTCTGTGCTGCATTTGGATTATTGATCCTTTCTTTATTCTTGGGATTTTATTTCCTCTGACTGCACTATCTGTCGATTCTCCCTCTACCTTTTTGATGAATGCCTGTTGGCTGGCCACTCATGGATTGTGACTCATGTTTTTGCAACAGCAAACAAAACATTGCTTTCCGTTGTTTGCCTCTTCTTATTCATTCAGTATCAGTTGTTTGCGCGCCCACGTAAAAACTTGTCTGCGGACAATAAACACAGGAGGAGCCTTTTACATTCTTCCATGTTGCAGCTCTTCATAACGCTCCTTCAGGTTCACATATTTTAAAACACTTCTTCATCTAGTCACTGATTTTATTCCTCCTGCCACTTTCATCAGAGATTTGTTTCAAACCTCAAAGCTACAAAGCTGGTCATGTTGATCTTCTGCATCATTTCTTTGCTTCCCATTGCCCCTGAAATCAAATCCAAGCTCTTTCCGTGGAAGACACTGACCCCTGTGATGAACCATGGACATTCATTCCTTCAGCCTTGGACTCTCATGCTCCTGGCTTCCAAGTCCAGACTAAGATAGCAATCGATAGCTTGTTTCCCACAAAGACTGTGCCATTTCACCCACCGTGTCCTGGTTTGCCGCATTCCATCTGCTTAGCTTAACCCATTCCAACGTTCTCCAGTGGCTCTTACTCCTGCTTCATCTGTAGAGAAACTTCCTCAAGTGCTTCTGAAAAAATCCGCCATTGAAACCCATTAAACAAGGTTCTCCAACACATGGAGTTAGTTGTCTACTCAAGGCCTGATGCTAGCTTACTCAAGCATCATCTACTACAAGAAGCCTTTGTCCCACTCTCTTACGGGGCAGAGCTCAAACTTTATGTTTTCTTATCATGCTGGACATTTTTCACTTATGTACTTCAGCTATTTGATAATCATTTGAATAACAAGCAAGGGTTTGAATAGAATATTTGCTATTTCTTTATGTTGCTTAATTCTTCAATATTTATTTGCGTTTTAGGAAGCCTTTGCTCCCTCAAACCACCTGCCCCCAAGGTTAAAAATGCAATTTCAGTTCCATAGAAAATTATCCTAGTGAAAAATAGAAAATAATGAACAAGATGATGTGATATGGTAAGTGTGATGATAGAGCTATTAAGAGGGCAATATGGAGCTGTGAGATGCATCTATTTCACCCTTTTTGATTTTGTCTTGGCAAATCATGCTTGGGGTTTCTGGGATGGTGCCATCCCAGCATACCACCCTACCCCAGCATAGGGGTGTGGGGGGGGGAACCACTCGGTGTTTCTTGTTCTCCTCTTGGAGCATAATCTTCTGATGGCGATGGCAAAGAGATATCAGGAAAGCCTGGATGCTCAATCATATTTTTTCTTGCCTTCGGAAATTCACTGGCCAAGGCAAGTTCCAAATGAAGAGACAGCCACATATGGAGACGTCTGGGAGGTTGCTAACAAGAACCTTCTACATCTCCACAAGGGGCAAGCTGCACTCTCATGCATATTAATGCCTTTCACAAACCAGAAAGCCCTGCATTTTATTTCTTCCCATATAACTAGATATGTAGCATGGTAGCTGGGTATGAACACAACAGTGGCTAATGACTGAACTATTAAAATAATATTTTTGAATTTGTGATAAAAAATGAAGAATATGTGAAGTGAAACATTTTGCATTAAGCTCTGTGTATGAACATAAAATACTATTTTCCTCCTCTGTTTCTCTCCTCTCTTAGGTTCTATTTTTATCATGTACTATGTCAACATAGTCAGGATGAGACAATTGTTGTTTTTCTACTGCATATCCTTTCTGTAGTTTTGGATTTAAGATTAACCCATAGGTAAAGGAGTTTCTTTTTGTAGAATAATAAGGCTATAATTGACAGGCAATTAATTCTAAGTCACAATTAATTCTGTGACTTACTGTGGTTAGGATTTACATATCAAATTGCTCAAATATTCCACAGAAAAGAGAGAGTTTTAATTAAAGAGACCATAAAGCTTGTCTCCTTCAACATCCCATCAGACTGGTGATTTTGTTAAGCACAGGGCCTGAGAGATTTTAGGCCATGATTAAATGTTACTGTCTTTCTTCTTCTTGCTTATAAAGAAACATAAGAGGTGAGTGCATTTTCATCTAGAGCAGCCGTTCTCAACCTGTGGGTCACGGCCCTTATGGGGATCGAATGACCCTTTCATAGGGGTCTGCCCGAATCATAACAGTAGCAAAATTACACGTACGAAGTAGCAAGGAAAATAATTTTATGGTTGGGGGGGTCATCACCACACGAGGAACTGTATGAAAGGGTCACAACATGAGGAAGTTTGAGAACCACTGACATAGAATAACTGAAAAAGTGAAGGCATTTTAATATAGAGTGTCTTTAATGTGTTGTACTGTGTATTGTGGCTTCTCACAGGCACAGGTAAACACAATGGACTTCGGATTTTCAGAACAATAATCTACACATCATGCACTCAATTTGGCCCTTTATAAAAAGACTCCCAAAGTGAATGCTTATCTTAGAATCCGTATTTTCCACAGTGGGAAGACTGCCCCGGGGGCACTGAAAGTGTCCAGAGGGCGGTGTGGGCTATAAAAGTAGATGGCTATACTTTGTTCTGGGTAAGGGCACTGATAGCTAGATCTGGATCTATACCTAAGATTTCATTTTCAGGGGAGGCGTTAAGGAAGGGTTTTTCCTGAGAGTGGGGCAGTAGGACAAATAAGTGTTGGAACCTGTGAGGTTGTAGGATCATTTACACTTGAAGCCGCTAATCATGGCAGCATCAAGTGAAACTCCCTTTATGTTTGTAGAACTGTCAAAGCCTATCTGTCTTCTCCTATTTACTATTCTATATGATGTGCGTCTTCCTTGCTAAAGGAAATAATGTCATCTAGTATATGTTTGCCTCATGCGTGTGTCTTGAATATTCAACTTGAAAAATAATGAAAACATATTGGTGTTAGAATCAACTATGAGATAATAGTAGTTCTTCAAATGTTGACCCCAAATCATCCTGCTAAACTTTAAGGTTTACTTCATTACTCCAATGGCAGACACTTGCCCGTTTTAAAGATATGTCTGTAGCGTGCAGACAAGGACCTATTGTCTTAATTGCTGGGCTAATTGGAGGGCTTTGGAAAGAGATGAGTTAATGCTTTCTGATTTAAGAGGATTAGAGCTAAACTGTCCTTGTATCGTGAACACCTTTTATGACAGACTAAGAAATGGGCTTGTGATCCGGGAGTGTCATTTGAGATTATGGAGTAAAGGGTCACTTCTTTAAAAAAAAAAAAAAAAAAAAAACATTTTTAGGGTCATTTCTTTAAGGAGATATAGTCACAAGCAGAGCCTACTGAGAGGTGACTGGAAAGTTTCCTGAGCCTTTTCTGTTTCATTCCATGTGTTTAGGAAACTTTGCTTGTTTACTCCTGTTCCAGGGAAGTAATAAGCAGTTCTCAACACTTTCCTGTTCGCCTTTCTCCTTCTCAGACACATCATTTGACTTTCATGGTTCTTTTCGGCGGCTTAGCTGCCTGCTGTGCACTTTCTAGTCCTAACTGACCTTGCTGAAAGATCCCTTCTTGTTATTTTCTAGATGGTTTACAAGTTTCTAAGGTATCTTTAAAAAGGGATGGCATGATGACGGCCCAAGATCCTCACAATATAGTGCTTTGAGCCTATTTGTATATGTCGATTGTAGTTTTTCCACCCCCTAAACTACTTTTTCTTAAAAGGAAATGATAAAATTCAATAATTTTATATAAAGATGGAGAGATACTATGGAACTGATATTACTTTGGAACTGATATACTTACTTAATAAGTGAGTATAAATTCTACATCCATAAGGTGGCTGTTCTTTCATTCCTAAAGGCTTGTGACTAAAATATTTTCCATGCCCATGGTTGTATTTATTAGTAAACATAATCAAATGCCTCAAACCTTCTCATTTGAGATGGATTGCTCTCACATCTCATGTTCTCAAAGGCCCTCCCGAGGCATTGGGCAGCCTCTCTTGCTTCCTGCCTTAAAGCTGCATAAATTTTCTCCCATAACTTATATTTCAAAGCTGCCCTGTCTAACATTCATTTCTACTGCTTTGCTGAGTTCTTGTCAGACAAACTATGCCCAATGGAAAATAATTATGTTACCAAAGATACCATTTATCTAAAGCTTTTAAAGAGAGTGTTCTAAAGGCATCTCCAACATTTTCCCCCAAACTAACTTAAGTTACGATCGACTTTTTTTAGGTTAGGGGTTACATTAAGGCGGTGGGCGAACTATGGCCCACGGGCATGTTTTATTTAGCCTAGAAGACGTTATGAGACCTTTGAATTAATTGCCAATATTTTACAGTTGGGAGATTTCACATAAGCATCCAGATTCACATTTTTTGAGATATTGGAATACCTGGCAACACGAGGCTTGAATTTCTGCACGACACTGTTAGTGCTGAAGGGTTTCGAAGGTTAGCGCTCAAGTTACCGGCAGTTCCAGATCCTGTTCCATCCCATTCCTAGTCCTCTTGGCCAAAGTAGGGGTATAATTTACACCACGCTTTCTGAAATGTTAATTTCTCTACGAATCACCAGAGGGTTTTGTGAAAATTCAGATTCTGATCCAATTGTTCTGTGCTGTGGCTTGAGATTCTGCCTTCCTTCAAAGCTCTGTGGGAGGTCAGTGTGGCTGTCCCCGACATTTGAGTAACTGGTTGCTCAAGAGTCGGGCTCAGACCAGCAGCCTCAGCATCTACAGACTCATGCATTTGGGAGGAGGCCCAGGAAGTACAGTTTTACTGTACCCTCCTAGTGTTTCTTATGATCAAGGATTGCAGCCTTTAGTATGGATGGCAAGTTGATGGAAAGAAGGTCAGAATCCTCCTCACAATTGGACCACTAGGTGGTGTCATGATACGTGGAGAAAAGTTTGAAGTTGCCAAAGATTTCTTCTTGCTCATAAGCACAGTCCATCAGTGCTCATGAAAGCAGCCATCAAGAGATAAAAAGACACATTTGTTTGGGTAAATCTGCTGGACAAGATCTTTTTAGAGAAATGAAAATCAAGAACATTACTCTGAGTACTGAGGTGCGCCAGACCCAAGCCATGGTATTTTCAGTGGCCTCATATGCATGTGAAAGTCGGACATTGAATAAGGGAGACTGAAAAAGAGTACATACATTTGAATTGTGATGCTAAAGAAGAATATTGAAAGTACCATGGACTGCCAAAAGGTCGACCAAGCCTGTTTGGGTCAGAGACCAGCTTGGCGAGACTTCCTTATGTGTGTTGTATATATTGTCGGAAGAGACCAGTCCCTGGAGAAGGATATCGGACTAGGTAAAGGAGAGGGCCTCAAAATAGAGGAGGGCCCTCAATGAGATGGAGTGACACGGTGGCTCCAACAATGGGCTCAAGCATAGGAGCAATTGTGAGGCTGGTGCAGGACCAGGCAGGTAGTGTCCCTGTTGTGCATGGGGTCACTCTGGGACAGAACCAATTAGATGCCACGAACAACAAGGCATTCTGATGACACTAAAATGTAAAGACCAATCTTCTGGGCTCTTTCAGGATAGAGTATTAAACCTAAAACCATCTCTTGAAGAGTTTCTAATCTCTGAGTTGGTATCAGGAACCATTTGGGGAAGTTTCAAAACCACTGATGCTTAGATTCAGAGATTCTGATTAAACTGGCCTGGGGTAAGGCATCAATATATTTTTTAAATGCTGTAATTGATCCTACTACTCAGCAAAGCTAAGGACCATGGCTAAATAACAAGGCTGTCCTGACACATTACCTGACATTCAATAGCTCTCGTCAGAAATTTATATTTATAGCTTATGTCCATTTGTGTTTTGTTATATTTGTTCTCAAGCAAAATGTAACTAGTTTCCAATTATGTGCTTGATGATTATCATGTTGTTTGATCAAAATAGGATAGTTCCCAAGTTAACGTGTGTACGTATGTGTGTGTGCTTTATTGACTTGAAAACCTATCTCAAAACCTCTGGGTTGTCATTGTTGTTAAGTGCCAGCGAATTAGCTTCCACCCATAGCAAACTCACAAACAATGGAAGGAAATGCCGCCTAGTCCTGTGCCGTGGTCACATGTGTTCCTTTGCTTGGGCACACTGTTGGATCCACTGTGTCAATCCATCTTGTTGAGGGCCTTCCTCATTTTCATTGCCACCTAACTTCCCAAACATGATGGTCTCCTCCGGGGACTGATCTCTTCTGACAACATGTTCTAAGTATGTGAAGGCAATGTTTTGGCATCCTTGCCTCTGTGGAGCACTCTGGTCATACATCTTCCAAGGCAGATCAGTTTGTTCTTTAGACAGTTACTGATACTTTCAATATTCTTTTCACAATTCAGATGAATCAATTCATCTGTAGTCTTCCATATCTAATGTCCAACTTTCAAGTGCATGTCAGGGTATTGAAAATACCCTGACTTGAGTCAGGTCCACTTTATTGTTTACTCAGTTCTCTCTAAAGAGGTTTAGTACAGGTGCATCTTTGTTGCAGGTTCAGGTGCATCTTTGTTGCAGGTTCAGGTGCATCTTTGTTTCAGGTTCAGGTGCATCTTTGTTGCAGGTTCAGGTGCATCTTTGTTTATTCAGTTCTTTAAAGAGGTTGAGTACAGCAGATTTACCCAAGGCAACACATCCTTTGAGCTCGATATTGGGGCTTCCATAAGCATTGATTGTGCTTCCAAGCAGGATGAAATGCTAGACAATTTTAAACTTTTCTCCACTTATCATGTTACCTGTTGGTCCAAACATGAGGATTTTCATCTTCTTTACTTTGAGTGATCTATACTAAAGGCTGCAGTCCTTAATCTTCATTAGCAAGTGCTTCATCCCAAGGGTTCATGGGGGAGGTGGGTGTGGGGAGGGAGGGGAAAATTGAGCAGCTGATACCAAGGGCTCAAGTAGAGAGCAAATGTTTTGAGCATGATGATGGCAACATATGTACAAATGTGCTTGACACAATGGATGGATGTATGGATTATGATAAGAGTTGTACGAGCCCCCCAATAAAATGATTTAAAAAACAGCAACCAAAAAACCAGGCTACTACTAAGCCATCCTCAAATTCTGCTTCTGCTGCTTTTTTTCCTACAATCCAGCTTCTTTGAGTGTTACCTCAACTATTTGTGGAGAGTGCATTAAACATTTGATCTGAATGGATTGGAAAATTTATCTTCTACAAAGTTTTGGCATAATCTAATAGGTTAAGTTATACATTGTGCAACACTAGAAATCATGTTCATAAGCATAGATTTTTTGTGTGTGTGTACTGATACTGGTTTCAGATAACAAGCAGAACAGTGCTCGGAGGGAGAGGTGATGTTTTCTAAATTGTACAATGATGCTATTTGGGCTAGCAATAGGGTATATATAATTGCACTGATAACACCATTATAAATTCACGATAAAAATATTTTCCTTACATGAAGATGCATGCTAAGAAATCAATTTCTTTGAAAATAAGAATTGGTTCAATAGAATTTTAAGGCTAAGAAGTTAAGTGTTTTCATTTTCTAATGGTCCATTAAATTTAGGGTAGTAGTATCCCAGTACAATTTATTTAAAGTTCAGGTAATGATTTCTAATTGGTTTAACTACTTTAGAATGTCTAAAAAAGCCTTTGTGTTGCGCATGGGCCAAATGTTTATAGAGTTAATCAATGTTCCATTTAATAATTTTATACACATTTTGTTTCATCCCATTGGTTGCGATCCCGACAGTGTAACATCACTCATCTCACTTTCTCCCTGTGCTCTCTGTTATCCTTCCTCCTCCTTTCTCAACGTGTGTGAGCTTTGTTTTTGGCTCAATGGTGCCCTTTGGACATCAACTGCTTGATTCCTCTAAGGAGTGTGTGCCTCCATGGCGTTCCTATTTTCCTTAGAGATCGATTTAGCTAAAAAATGGAGTCTGCGCTGAGTTCATTTCTAGACTTGAAGGGAACTGAAGACCATAGTCTGGAGGCAGGTGGGGGCAGTAGTTTCCACCAGTCTCTAGTCAGCTACTAAGCTTCTTTATGATTTTTAATTTTCCTCCCCATCTATGTGGAACCCACTAATGTGACCCTTTTAGCAGCAGGTGGCTGTGGAGGCAGAGCACAGTCTAGTTCTCCTTGTGTCATGATTGTAGAGATTGATGTTGTCATGACCTTTAGTCTAATGGAATAACTGATTTCAATTTCTTCAAGCTTTTTCCTCTGGGGAAACCAATATTTGCACCTTACATGGCTGCATACCAACTTTTTAAATCATTGTCAGCAATCGCCGAAGTATGCCACAAGGACTGTGTCATGCCAGTTGATCTTGATGCCCCTTGAGATGATGGGCCTAAGATACTAGACCTGTGACTCAAGGTGTTCGGTGTGTGATTATGTCTAAGACATTTCAGAACCCTGTCCACTTTACTGCATTTCTAACTATATTTACAGCAAAGATATATAATCAAACACGCAGCTTCCAAGTCCATGAGACTGATAGTAATTGAAGACTGTAAACCGTCGCCAGGGCAGGCAGCTTCCTCTATATCCTATGGAGCAGCTGGGAGGTTGAGCCTCCAACCTTGTGATGAGCGGTCCAACATTTAGCCAGAGGACTATTAGGTCTCCTTGTGAGAGACAGTATCCTGTGTCAAGCCCGTATAAAGTTGTGGCTATACTTCCACTTTCCCTCCCATATCCATCAGCCCATGTGCCCATCTATAGATCTCTTTAATATCATTATTGCAGGAAGTGGACATAATAGCACTACCTCTCCTTCCTTTAACTCTGAAGATTCCCCAATGTCTTCCCTGAACTCCAATATTTTTGAAAACTCCCCTCTTAGTGTAAATTGCCTTTCTTTGCACCCAAGTGAATACCTGTATAACTTCCCACCAGTAATTTACCCTCCTTTTCCCTTCTATCCAGGGTAATCATCAAAGATTTTCAATTTGAGTGTGAAAAAATTTTCATGGCACTTAATAGTAGGGGTCTCAGAATATTTCACCTTTTATGATTGACTTATTTCACTCATCAGCATAGACTCCAGGTCTTTCTATGTTACGAAGACTTCTGCAGATTCATCCTTGTTCCTTCGTGTTGTCCAGTACTCATTGTGTATATGTTCCATAATTTGCTTATCCAGTTTTGATTGATGGCCATTTACATTGTTTCTATCTTTTTGCTATTATAACGTGAAAATGAGTGTACAAAAATCTGTTAATCTTACATATCTTGTTTTTTGATTTTAGGACATCCCAGCTGTAGAGATTGTTGGATCATATGGTATTTCTCTTCCTATCTTTCGAGGAAGCATACAATTTTCTACACCTTGCCTATTATAGATGATATTCTTAAATATGGGATTATAAGAAAACAATATCTATTATCTTAAAAATATTTTAGAGAATGCAGTGTGCTATCATGGGTTAGTCCAATTATAAGAAAGCAGTTTTGGAAGAAAATTCAAAGAAAGATAAAGAAAAGAAAAACAATATGAGCATTGTTATATCTCATATGTGTTTGCCTTTGGAGATAAGCAAACTTTAAAATTTTTACTATTGTCTTTTAATATATGTAGACAAGTGTAACACAATGATTTAAGCTAACTCTAAAAGTAAAATGGATCCTTTGCCTTTGTGCTTGAAGTGTAAGTGACTGGCTTATAATGCCACTTTACCACCTGCTGTTATGCACAGAGTGGAAGCGTCACTTTGTTAGAGTGGAGCCACCAGAGCTGTGTCCTATGTATTTTCTTAATTTAAGAGTGCCAACAGAGCATGGTTTGCATCTAATCTCAAATTTTCCCTTTTACTTGAAGGTTTGAAATTTCCTACTTCTTAATATAGAGTATTTATGTATGAGAGAAGACGGTTGTGATGTTTTTCATTAACACCAGATAATATGCCATCCTACTGAATACAAGCTCTCACTTAGTAAGGAGCAACGACATTTATAAAATAGTAATCTAGCTGAACATGTGCATGAACTCATTGGAACATGGGCAAATGAATGTATAGGAAGTCTACTGAGAGCCCTGGTACAATACAATTCTACAAGGACGGCTTGTGCAGAACTCATCGCCAGCATCCCATATAATAAACCTGGAGATTTTTGTTTGTTTATTTTTTTCTATATAGTAACAGAAGATGTCTATGTGATCAGCATTTTCAATTCTTTTGTCCATGTTACGAACTGCCTTTATTATTTTTCTTTTTTATCATTTTATTGGAGGCTCATACAACTCTTATCACAAGCCATACATCCATCCATTGTGTCAGGCACATTTGTACATTCATTGCCATTACCATTCTCAAAACATTTGCTCTCCATCTAAGCCCCTGGCATCTGATCATTTTTCCCTTCCCTTTCTGCTCCCCCTCCCTCATAAACCCTTGATAATTTATAAATTATTATTTTGTCATATTTTGCACTGTGCAACGTCTCCCATCACCCACTTTTCTGTTGTTCATCCCCCAGGGAGGAAGTCATATGTAGATCCCTGTAATCACTTCCCTCTTTTCACCCCACCCTCCCTCCACCTTCCTGGTATCGCCACTCTCACCCCTGGTCCTGAAGGGATCATCTGTCCTGGATTCCCTGTTCCTATATGTGCCAGTGTACATCCTCTGGTCCAGCCGAATTTGTAAAGTAGAATTGGGATCATGATAGTGGAGGGAGTAGGTAGATTTTTTTTTTGAAAAAGATTTTTTAAATAATAAGTTTCACTTCAGGCTATGTAGTATAGTAAAGAATAAAAAGATAGATTGAGGTTAACCACAGTTTTTTCACATTTAAATGCTAATCCCACCTATTTTTGACATATTTGACCTTTAAATGAATATCTTTTTCATAAACATTAGCTAAAGAACAGATGCATCGAGATTAATGACATAGTTTCTCAAGCAAAGTAGCCTAGATTTTAAGTACCTGAAAAAAAATTTAAGGTATATATGGTAATAGTCCCTCGGTGGTGCCAATGGTTAACACTCTTAGCTACTTATGGAAAGGTTGAAGGTTTGGTTCCATCCAGCAATGTCTCAGAATAAATGTTTGGTACCTCTCTTTCAAAAAAGTAAAAACCAGCTATCAGGCACCCTGTGATGCTCACCTTTCTGACATGATCGCCGAAGACAAGGCAGGTGATTAAGCAAATGTGGTGAAGAAAGCTGATGGTGTCTGGCTATCAAAAGATATAGCATCTGGGGTCTTAAAGGCTTGAAGATAAACAAGTGGCCATCTAGCTCAGAAGCAACAAAACCCACATGGAAGAAGCACACCAGCCTGTGAGCAGGAGGTGTCAATAGGATCAGGTATCAGGCATCTAAGACCCAGAATAAAACCATACCCAAGGTGAATGGGAGGGGTGTCATGGAGTGGAGGCCCAATGCCCATCTGTAGACAGTTGGACATCCCCTCACAAAGAGGTCTCAGGGAATAGCACTGATGAAACACACAACTTTCTTGTTCTTGATGCTTCCTTCACCCCACTTTCATGACCTCAATTCTACCTTACAAATTGGGTTAGACTAGAGCATGCACACTGCTACAGATAAGAGCCCCCAACACAGGGAATCCAGGAAAGATAACTCCCCCAGGCCAACAATGAGAGTTGAGATACCTGTAGGATTAGGGGGGAGAAAGGAAGACTCGATCATAGGCATCTATTGGAATCCCCTCCCAGGGGGATGAATAATGGAAAAGTGGGTGAGGGGTGACAGAGGATGGAGTAAGTTATGGGAATAATAATCTATAACTTATAAAGGGTTTGTGAGGGAGGGAAAGTGGGAGAGGAAGGGGAAGAAATGGGGAGCTGATATCAGGTCTCAGGTTTCAAGAGCATACTTTGAAAATGATGATGGTACCCTCCAGATTCCTGTCCCTCTATGTATTGGTCTATGTATTGGTCTGAGTGGCGATAAAAGGAGGAAAAGTAAAGCTGAAGTGGACTTGGAGTCTTGAATGACCTGCAAGCTCATTTCAAACATAAAAAAAAATGATGATGGAGGCATGTGTGCAAATATGGTTGACACACTGGATGAATGTATGGATTGTGATAAGAGACATAAGAGCACCCAGTAAAAGTATTAAAAAACAAAACAAAACCAAAAAGACCTATGGAGAACCATTCCATTTGGACAGTCATGGAGTTGCCATTCATCAGAATGTACTCCCCTCAACTGGTTTCGTTCATAATGTTTGTTGGAAGGAACTTCGGATGTCTCCCAGGATCAACATATTCTGTCTGCAGAGACAAGTGAATCAAGGTAAGCAGGCTTGGCAGGCAAGCAACACACCAAATGAAGACCAGACGAGTGGAAGTTGGAGGTGTTCAAATGCAGCCTCATCTTCTTACAACTGCTTGATACCTCATAGCGGATCTCATGGAGGGGCTTTGGCATCTTGGGATCCCATGCTACCTGCTGAAATGTTTGACAGTTGCCCGTTCTTTTTGCTATCCTGACTCTGCATAACTATCTTCTTTGGATACTTCCAGAGTCTTTGAATCTTTTCATATTGCAAAATAGGCTTGGGTTTCTTCTTTAGTTAATCAGATGATTCTTCATTAGTTTTAGAAATGATGGCTTTGTTCACCTCATTTAGTTTTAGGGTTTTGCACATTTCATTACAACGCTTTACTTTGTTTCTGAAAGCCACCCTTGGCATCTTCTGTTCAACTTTTTATTTAAGCACATCTTCTGCTTGCTTTCCCCACTTGTCAGTCAGCCTGTCTTACTGTGGCGGCTTGTGTCTTGCTGTGATTTCAGAAGCTATGCCACTGTTTCAAACATCAGCACAATGACCCAAAGGGAACAGGTTTCAGCAGAGCTTCCAGACTAAGAACAACGAAGAAAGAATTGGCTGCCCACTTCAGGGAAGTAGCTGCTGAAAACCTTATGCTTAGCTTCAAAACATTGCCAGCTTTTGATGGCTTGATGAATGGGAGGAAGGCTGCGTGGGAGATAGTGCTGGAGATGAGCCCTTCGGGTCAGGGGCACTCAACTGTGACTGAGGAGGAGCTACTTTCTTGGAGGAGAGTCAAACATGCTGGCATGAATGGTGTGTAGGCTTTGGAGTCTTCCTTTGTTGATGGGCTATGGGGGAAGAAAGAGCTGAAAAATCTGATACTGTTTGGAACTCGGAATGTGCAAAGTATGAATTTGGGAAAATTGGAACTAATCAAAAATAAAGGGGAATATATAAAGATTAATATCTTAGGCATTAGTAAGCAGAAATGAACTGTCATTAGCTTTTTTGAATCAGAAAAGCCTGTGATTTACTATGCCGGGAATGAAATAGTCAAGAGGAATGGCATGCCTTCATGGTCCAAAGGCACATTTCACGATCTACTCTGATGTATAATGCTGTCTGTGATATGGTTATCTCTGTCCACCTTTGAGGAAATCCAACCAATACTATTATTCAAATGTATGCACCTGCCACAAAAACCAGTGCTGAAAAACTGGCTAGTTCTACGAATGTCTTCGGTCTGAATTTGATCAAACATTAAGTTGCATTTGTACTTATTGAAAGTTGAAATGTACAAGTAGGAAGCCAAGAGGGAACAGTAGCTGGGGAAAGGGGGACATGAGGCTAGAAACAAAGCTGAAAAGTCCATGATTGAATTTGAAAGACCAACGACTTAGTCATAGCAAATACAGTTTTTCAACAACACAAACGTCTGCTATACACACTGACTTCTCCGGATGGAATACATAGAAATCAAATCAACTACATCCCTGGGAAGAAACGATAGAGAAGCACTAAAACGAAGCCAGGAAACGACAGTGGGATGAACCACCAATTGTTCATATGTAAGTTAAGTTTGAAGTTGATGGAAAATAAAACAAGTCCCCCAGAGTGGAAATATGGCCATGCGTCTACCCCACCAGCATTTGAGCACATCTGGACTGATTTGATGAACACTTAAGTCACCGAAGTCCAGATGATCTGTTGGAGGACTCGAGAACATCATTCATGAAAAAGCAAAAGGTATTAAAAAAGACAGGAAAGAAGACAAGATTACAACCTACTCAATGGCCCCTAACAACAATTATCTCTTTGCTTTGTGTACTCTATGGTCAGTGCAGTTTTGCAGTTATTTGTGACTCCATTTTGGTTTGTTCTTTATTTCCTGATTTTTATTTAATCTTCTTTGTTTTCTTCACGTGCGCTCCCTTAGCTATCTTTCCACAACTCCTGTTGTTTTATGTAATTAGTCCACAATGTGTCAAACCTGTTCTTGAAATGATCTCTGAATTCAGGTACACTATTCTCAAGGTCTATTGTGGCTTTTATGGACTTGTTTTAATTTATTAGCTTCATTTTGAACTTACATATGAGAACCTGTTGGTCTATTCTCTATTTGGCCCCTGGCTTTGTTCTGACTGATTATCCTTATGCAGATATGAAGTCTGTAGATAGTGATGCTTCAGAGATATAACATATTTGGGGATAAACTACCACAATAATAGATGAGGAGGTGCCCCCCCCCCTAAGGAAAACTGTAAAAAGCTCTGCTGATGTGAGGGAGATAGTGCATTTGGAGTCCATTCCACCAGGTCAGACTGTTAATCAAGCTTTCTATTTAGAGGTTCTAAAAAGATTGTGTAACATAGTATAACAAAAAAAAGACCTGATTTGTGGCAGACAGGGGGCTGGTTTTGTCACCATAAAAAATATGTGCCTGCTTACAGTCATCTCAGTGTACCAGTTTGGGGCAAAAAAACCAGAATACTTTTCTTGCCCCATGCACCTTACTCACCTGACCTCGTTTTGCGGGGTTTTTTTTTGTTTACACAAATGAAGAGGGACAGAAAGGCCAGCGTTTTGACAACATAGGACTGAAGAAAAAATGAAGGAGTTACTGTCAGATGTCCATACAGATGAGTTTGAGAAACGTTTTCAAGAATGAAATTGCATATTTATCAAAGGTATTAAAGTGTAATGAAGTATACCTTGAAGGTGATAAGGTTGTTTTGAAAAAAAATTTAAATACATAGCTTTGAAAACAAAACTTCTGGGTTGGGGGGGAGGATATGCCCTCATAGATATTGCCGTATAGTAAGCCATACTTTTTTTATTTCTTAGTCCATATAAAATTATGTTTACATTAAATACTGTTGGAAGCTTGGTCATGTAGTGAGTTCTGTACTGGGCGGAAAACCACAAGGTCAGCAATTTGAAAAAAACCACCTGATCGCAGGGAGAAAGATGAGGATCCAGTGAAGATTTGTAGTCGCAAAACCCCACAAGGCTGTTCTACTGTGCCCTGTAGCTTTGCTATGAGTTGGAACTAGTGCATGGACAATGTGTCTGACTCTCCGTCTGGTAGTCTATCAATGCAGTAGCATTGTGAAGGAGTTTGAAATATTTTAAGGATTAGATGTTACATAGTCACAACATGTTCACATGCTCCTAGAAAAATGGCTTCCATGGATATTCCCCTGAGCTCATAAAGTGAAGTGCAGTAAAACAAGGCATGCCGGCATTCGCTCTGGAGGGATCCATGTGCACAGTTGCCCTTTATGCTATTTAAAATGGTATTTATGATTAAATTATTCTTCTTGTAAAAATCTATCATGCAATCTCTGCATTATTTCTATCTCTAAAGCCATGTTTTACAACCATTAATTCTTCTTAGTTTCCAAATATTGCATTACAGTCACTTGGTTAATCAATTTTAGAAGGCAGAGTTGATGAAAGTCCTCAATTTCTTCATTTTTGGCATCGCGACTCCTATGTAAGTATGAGCGTAATCGTCATATCAACTGGCCTTCCTTTTGGGTGTCTGGGTGTTATTCTATCATTGACTGCATTATATTTCAGGTCATATCTGCACTGTTCTTTTTGATGTTGGCTGTGACTCCGTTCTTCTTCAATTTGTCATTCTTGGGATATTAGACCATATGATGGTCCGGTTCAAATGTCCAGGACCAGTTCGTGTCGGTTCACCAATGCCGTGGATTAGTAAACAATCCATCATGTTTTACAACTTCCAGTTTTCTTTTATCCATATTTTATATATTTCAGTTTCTGATTTTTAGTTAATGTCGCACTTGTTCCCATTTGAATCGTGTTACAGTAGTAAATGAAGGTCTTCAAAGCTTTGCTCCATTCATGTCATCAAAGCTGACAGTACCTTTAAGAAGCAGCTCTTCCCAGTTGTATTTTTATTGCTTCCCAGACCGAGGGGCTTATCTGCCGCCACTATCTCCCGCAATGTCAAGCCACAATCTATAAGGTTCCCCTGGCCTTTTTTCCACCCAGAAACAGCTAGTCGGGTCTTAACTTTCAAGTTTGCTTTAATCTGAAAGCTCCATTGAAAATTTTCCACTGTGGGTGACTGCTTATATTTGATACACTTGCGATATAGCTTCAGTTTTTATCGCAACATGCAAGCCAGTACACAACATAATCTGACAAAGGAGTGGCTGGTATAACATGCTAATTATCTAATTAGATAATATAACTCATAAACCCATTAATTGGGCATTCATATCCTCCACGTATCCTAACTCCTTCAGGGTGAACTAATGAGAAGGGCAGTGCTGCCAAGGTATGGCATCTTGGTAAGGATCTACTCTCCAGAGTATTGTTAATCCCCACCAAATGATTGGATAGGAGAATGCAAATAGGGTCTATAGGACTGTATGTTTAGAGAATTTTGCCATTCCAGTGGGAATCTGAGAAGCAGGAATGGCGAATTCCATGACCATTAAGAAAGAAGAGCCACAAACAAAGTGAACTTTGTTATCTGGACTAATATCTTGGCATTGAGAAGTGGTGGTGGTGGTGGCAGCATGAGACAGCATGGTGGAATTCTTGACCCAGCAGACAAGTAAAGCTGAGTGACTCTGGGAAGAAGCCTGGCTGGTAGAGTACCGTGGTCTTTGGGAATTTATCAGCATCAAGGAAGCTATGAAACACTAACCCAACTGCTTCAGAGGACAATGAGCCAAAGGCTAAAGTCAAGAGGTAGAGAGCTTTCTACTACATGGCTAAAAAGAAATACTGGTCAATTGAACTGTATCCTTAGCATTTTTAATTCTGACTATTAGACTGTTAACTTTCCTGATAAGCCCCATAATTGTATTATTTACGAGTTTTGTGTGGGTAATAATTATTAAACCAAGCCAAGATGTAGAGTATGGTGGGATGGACAGTAGTGTAATGGTAGGATAAAGAAGATTGGAGGATGGCTATGAATCATACTTGGCCAGATGTGGAATGAGACCCTTCTCCCCTCAAGTAAAGTTGGAGGAGCCCCAAGGGAGGGGGCCCATGCCATTGCTGCAGTATGGAGTACCTGTTCTCGCTTTGGGTTCTTTGATAAACAAACCAAGGAGGGACATCAGCTCATCTGTTGAATGATAGAAACGATTAGTCTATTTACGTTTACATTAAGCAGAAATAAATATAAATAGAACAACTTCTAATTTACTCTCACACCATAGTGGATGGCCTTATGAAAGTTGTGAAAGACACCCCCACGTTGGGACGGTTTGCTTCTGAAGCTTAAATGTACATATGAATCTGCTGAGTATATTGTTAAAATGCAGATTCAAATTCTGTAGGTCTGAAGCTCCGTGGGAGATTCTACTTTTTAAAAAATTCCCAGGTGATGCTCATGACTTGAGAAAAGAGTTATCTCTTAAACACATACTTTTCTAGGTTCTCCCAAACTTGAATCAGGGCATATAAAGTTATACATATTCTTCCCATTTTATTTGTTTGCCTTCTAACTTTCCACTTGCCATTTCCATTCATACACTTGGTATTCTCAATGCTGAGCACTCTGACCCATCTAGTGGATACATTGTTTTTTCGCACGTCACTTTGAAGAGCTCTTTAAGAGAGTGTGGAGTTAAGAATAGGGAAAGGAGGCTACTTAATTAGGATCTGAAAGTTAATGGCTATCTCATATTTAGAAATTTAATGCCTTACACCATTCACAGAATTGGAAAATGCCAAAATTTTCTAATTAATCACTGTAATAGTTTCTTTTAACTACTCAGAGTTATTTTCCTTAATAGAGGCAATAAACAAATGATGTATCTTTGTGATATAATGATAACCACAACACATGTGGTATGACTCAAAATCTTGAGAATTTTCAAGTGTTTTATAATAACATTTAAAAACATTTTTATGAATAAAATATTTTGAAATATTGATAAATACTTTTGCAAAGGTCAATTTTCAGCTTTTGATTATTTAATATGATTTTTGTATTATCCTGTATAGATTCAAACACCTTTCTGAAATACTTCTATACTCTACTTCTGAATTGCATATCACATCATTAATTTTTTCATAGTTTATTTGTTTTGAGTAACACATGGCAGTGTTAGATCCAGCAATTACATTAATATATGAGGACACACTGAGTGCTCAGCAATTGATGGGAATTTAGGGGTGGTAGTGTTCAGGAGGGCAGGAACCAAACACGCTGAGTTTTTAGAAGTGTCAAAAGCAAAACTTCTAAGTATTTCTGTAGCCACCTCGGAGACCTTGGAAATTATTTTTGAAGAATATTAGTACCTGCTGTTATCAAAATGGATCTCTTGTCCTGAAAACCGGTCTTTAATGCTTAGATCTGTTGTAAGTTACTGATTACAAGGATCCACATGTGACCTCCTCCCTGGGAGAGGGACAGCAGAGAAGGGGGGGAAGGGAGACTCCGGATAGGGCAAGATATGACAAAATAACGATGTATAAATTACCAAGGGCACATGAGGGAGGGGGGAAAGGGGAGGGAGGGAAAAAAAAAAAGAGGACCTGAAGCAAGGGGCTTAAGTGGAGAGCAAATTCATTGAGAATGATTGGGGCAGGGAATGTATGGATGTGCTTTATACAATTGATGTATATATATGTATGGATTGTGATAAGAGTTGTATGAGTCCCTAATAAAATGTAAAAAAAGAAAAAAAAAGTTAGTGTTGCTTAGCTTATCCTTGTAAATTTTCAGACTGAATGATTTTAAGATTGAAACAGTGTTGAAATATGTTTAAGAAAATTAGTAGGCATTAACCAATACTATGAATTTCATTTTACTAATCAATATTAGAGTACCTTGATTAGCTTAGTATGTGTGTCTGAAAAATGACACAGATTTCTTGTGATGATGTGAGGAATACATGTGCCAGGACTTAAAAGGATTGCCAAATTTTATTTGATTTTAATGTCTTATCGGCTGTCAGAAAATTGAGTATAGAGATAGAGTATAATATTCTCAGTGTCAAAGTAGAGATAGGATTATTGAAAGATGAGAATCTTGTCAGAGGTAATATCTCTCAGAAGCTTAAAAAATCTGGGCAGGATCCTGAAATGACACACTGAAATGAAGAGTCAGCAGGCTTGAGTCTGTGTGAAAAGATGGGGCATTGGTGTCTCAGTGGTAGAATCTTCAAACCAACAGACCCAGAGTTAGCTCCCAGCCCACGCACCACAGTCCTGCCACCATCAGTCTGTCTGTGGAGGCTTACATGCTGCTATACTGCTTCTATAGAAATTGCAGATGAAGATGAACTAGGAAGAAAGACCTATAATACAACTTCTGGGGATCACAACAATACAGTCCAACATCCATCGAAAGACTGATGCCTTGACCGGGGCCTCCAAGACCTGTGAGCTGACTCATTAGCAGTTAATGATAACAAGTATTACAGGAGAGGAAAACAGACTCCCCTGGGAGATTACACCATATCAGGGACAGTCTTGTTTACCATCACGTCTCAACGTTTCACTCTACAGCACATAGGAAGGGCTTCATCATAAAATCGGACAAAATAACAATAATTATGAAATGAAATAATCAGATAAATTATGAAAAACATTAGTTCCCGTGTCTATATCAGGACTGCATTTATTTGACTAAAAATAATATAGAGATTAAAAATACATGAAACAATATTGGACATGTATTTGGAGCAAAACAGAGGAAGAAGTTATAAAATCCTCAAAAAATAAGGGGAAATTAAATTACTTGTGTTAATTAAGAGGGTTGTAGGAAAACACTTAGCATATGGTGATTGTTCACAGTAATTTTTTGGGCCACTAGAATCAGAATGAGCTATGTAATTAGACAACCTGTTCATAATTATTACTATGATTGACAGTGTTTGGAGCATCTTCATGATTATTGTAAAAGACCTAAGATTATCGTAATTAATGAAAACTTGAGTGATGGATTGATGATAACATCTGCCATGCCAATATTGCACTGTAGCTTTAAGAGGATTGAGTAAGTCTGTGGGAATTCCAGGATTTGATTGCTTATAATCCAATGCAGTGAATGTTCAACCTTAGCATTTTCTCTGAGGTGCTTCAGGTCTTGGCTATTAGGAAGTATGGCACAGGGATCTTGAAAATTACAAAGGATACACAACAGCTGCAGGATGTGGTTGCTGAAGGGACCCACCATGTGACCCACGTTCTCTTGTTTGAGAGCGTGCTGCTGTTCATTGCTGTCAAGCCAGCAGCTCCTAAAGTCGTGAGCCAGGAGTCACTTAAGTCACTGATAAAGTTGCTCAGGACATTCTTATAGAAATAGAGTTGCTTTCTCAGTTCATACGTTGATTCAGACACATTAGCAAACTGATGGCTTTGCAGTAGATGAAAAGTGATCGACAGTTAAAAGAACCCCATACTTATTTCAGATAGTTACTATACAACAGAAAAACACAAACCCATTTCTTGTCCACAAGTCAAATTTGACTCCTGGTGCTCTTATAGGACGTAGATGAACTGCCCCATCCTATGTCCAAGGCCTTAAGTGACCCTGGGTGGCAGAGGGGATAATAGGTGATAGCATGGTTCCTTGAATTCCGAAGGAGCTTATTACTGAGATCCTGGCATAGTGTAGTGTCATAAGAGAGCTTCCTGAAGTTTCTGTTCATGTACTATTTTCTCTGAAAACTTTTGTCTACAAATACAGAAGCAAACCTTGTGTTTATTGCATTGAACACATTAAAAATGATTGCTTCAAAATTTATTTTTAATGCCCAGTGTATATGTATTTGCTTATACAAGTTTGACTTCAATATAAATATTGTGTTTCTATAACCTATATATGAAAATAATGTATTTCATTTTCTCAGGTGTCTTATTTTAACTGAATTTTGAAATGTTAATTTTTATATACATTGTTATATAGAATCAGAAATTATTTTCAATAGCTATTTTTTAGTCTTACTTTATCTACAAGTATGTTTAAGTTATCTATAAAATATAAATTAGTTAGGTTCTTTTAATATCATAGCACACTTGGGATCCAAATAATTTCTAAATTTCAGAAATATGCATTTATATTATGTGTTTACTTATGGTAATTGAAAAGTTAACTAGATACCATGTCACTGTGAAGCATGAATGAAACCTAGTAGATTTTATTCTTCAATACATTTTCCTCTAGTTTGAATTCTTGATCATATTCTTCTACTTTCACCTTTGTCATGACATGAATAAATCATGAAGAATAAGAGTGGAAAGCTCAGCTGTGTGTGTGTACCTGTCTGTTTTATTTTAACCTTGTATAGTTCTGGGGTTCATGTTAGTAATGATACATGCGGCGAACTTTTGAACTGAGAAATCTTTTTAATCTTGTTCTTATGATAAGATAGATTTTCATAGAAATGAAACATAGATGGCATATTACATCTTATTTCTTTATGGTGTATTCACTTAGTGCCATCGAGTCATAGTGGGCCTATAGGACAGGGTGAAGCTGCTCCTGTGAGTTTCTGAGACTGAGTAGTCGGTACAGGAGTAGAAAGCCTCATCTTTTCTCCCAAATAGATGAATTAACTGATGTGAAATTAACAAGAGCATAAGTCCAGAAAAAAACATTTTACCCTTAAATTTCTCTCTAATCGCTACATCATTATAGTTTCTTTATGCTAATAACCTTGCATGTGTCACATGATGTTAACTGATTGTACACCTGTCCACTGTTCTTTACCTACAGGGAGTTTCTTAGAGGCAAGAAAAAGATTGTAGTTATATTTGTTTCTGTAGCCTTTTAGTACTAATACAGCCCCTCTCGTACAGTAAACAGTCAGTAAACAATTAGGTTTAGATTACATTGTTGAATAATTTAATCCAATGTTTTTATTGATCAGAAACCATGGATTAGAAAAGTACCTATATTACGTAAGAGAACATTATGGGCTTTAAAAACATTCAGTGTTTCATAGTGATTAGATTTAATTTACATTTAGAAAATATATTTTGGAATAAGGTATTATTTAAAATATCTAAGAAGGAATACATTTCATTTATTTGGTTATTTTTATACATACATGAATATATATGTATATATATATGTCTATCTACGGGCAAGTCAAGAGAATCGATAGTAGGGTTTCAGTTTACATGAGTTTATTCCAAATAAAACACTTGTAAGCATGTCTCTGTGATGAGTGGGTGACTGCAGAAACATTATTGCAGTGATATACTCTTATTACTCATTAATCATCACTTATCTGTCAAATACTATTGATTGCCAAAGGACAAACAAATATTTCCTAGAAGAAGTATAGTGAGAATGCTTCTTAGAGGCAAGGGTGGTGAGACTTGATCTCAGATACTTTGGATGTGTTGTCAGGAGAGACCATTCTCTGGAAAAGGACATGAGAAAAGATGAAAGGCATCAACAAGACAGACTGACAGCGGATTCAAGAGCAAGAGCAGTGAGAAGGTGGCGCAGGAGCGGGCCATGCTGACTTCGCTTGTATGTAAGGTCCATAGGCGTTGGAACTGATTCGATGGCAGCCACAGTCTGTCGTTGGGGTACCGTCAAAAGGGAGGTCCAACCAAGCAGCGACTTCAGAGACGATCTGCTGGGCCCATTAAATTCAGTCACAAAGGTCAACTCAGAAGGTCATGGTGGTTGTTTGGGGGAGATTCTAAAGGAATGATCCTGATTGGTTTCTCACAAAGGAAACAGGGCGATTACAGGGATGCATTATGAAGACGTTTTTAAAATACTGAAAACTGCATTCACAATGCAAGACTGTGAATTCTGGTTCTTTAATTTTGGTTCTTCCAGACAACTCTTGCTTCCTCCAACGAAATGAAATTTATTTTCTCGATCAGTCTGGATAATAAGGTTGGGGGAAATACTGATTGGATTATGATTCAGCTGTAAGTAATTGCTAATAAAGTTAATCGTGATTACCATACCAATGGGTATAAAACAAGCCATCTCAGAAACCATTGGGGAGAATCACTACTAGGAAGAAAGAAAAGCCAGGAGAGGGGTGTGTCCTTTGGACCCTAAGGTCCCTGCACATGCACTTGATCCAAGAGACCGCCGTGACACCAGAGGAGTGGCAAAGGATCCGCAGCCAGACCAGGGGCTGGATGATGAGACAGACTAGTGGGCTTCCCATACTGCAGAGCAGGGAAGGTTGAATGTTTGGGGGCAGGACGCTGGCTTATGAAGTGGGGTTCTTCTGTGCACCTAATTTAGGGAGCTTGGCTTGTTGACCCGTGGCGCTAGAGCTGAGTCACTTCTGGGAGAGGCTTAGAGTGGGTGACAGATTCTTCGGGCATTTATTGGCAGCCTAAAAGAGCTTTGTATCATTGCCAGAGCAGGTCCGGGGTCCACCAAGAGGCTGAGGGCCAGAGAGGGGCTGAGTATGGGCACTGCAGAGAGGAAACGGTCCTGAATGAACCCAGTATCCTGAGCATTTATCACATGAATTTAACTTCGTAAAGCCCCTAATAAACCTCATAATTGTGAATTTAGTTTTATGTGGCAATTTCAGTTAGCTTGAAAGTCAGCAGGAAAGCCGAGTCCTGTGGGAGAGAGAGCAATGAATGTAGAGAGTGCTGTGGGGACAGCCAGGACAGGGGTACTAGTTCTCCTGGGGTAGCAAAGTGTGCTCTATTTTATTGGGAATTTTGTTTGGAAACTTTCCCATATCCACCTTACCACCCTGATCTTGCCACTTCAGGCTTCTTTTTATTAAGGAGCCCCTTCAGAACAACAGAACTTCTGCTTTGAAGGTATAAATTGAAGAAGGATGAGTTATTTGGGTAAAGGTGAGATAGAAAGACTGCCACCAGCAGTGGATAGACTTAGGAGGTTTATTGAAAAGCAGTAGCTTCACATTTTAGTAATTTTGCTTATATGATTTTATAGTAATACTTTTTGACTTATCCTTACATCTCTATTTAATTCAGACATGAAGTATATTATTTTGTTTGATCTCCATTGGTTACCCCCAAATTGAATTAAATTTGAAAGAAACAATTGCTAACAATATTTTGTGATCACAAAGCTCCAGTCCATATTGTAAACCTTGTGTGGAGTTAAGAAATGTTGTTTGCCTCTTGTTTTCTTTTTATTCCTCACTCTTAATTCACAGTTAAGTCTCTACCCATGAATATGATAAAGTCACTCCTCTAGATTCCTAGACTTCCATGAGAAATGCTTGAAAACTTTTCTCTCATTACTCTGCCCACCCAGCCCTGTGTGCCGAAAATATCCCTTTCTCTTTCATTCTCTTAAAAAAGACAACTCAAACTATCACCCCAGGCACCTTCCTGGCCCTTCACCAGGCCAAAGAATATAAAACCACTGCTTTCTCTGTGTAGTCAAAATATATCTGGAACCCACTTTTATTTTGTATGTAGAAGAAATGGTTTTTCACTGTTTGTTTTCACCCCTTTTCCCTTCTATAACTATAGTCTTTGAAGGTAGGGCCCATGCTTTGCACCTCGATGCTCATGACCACCCACACCATCTGAAATGCAGCAGGAGTTCAATAAATATTTGTAGAACAACACATGTTCTTCTTCTCTGTTCATAACCCCATATACTTACAGTTGAGAGACACTGAGGTCTGAAAAGGCTCACCATCTTGCTCAAGACCATACAGTGAATGAGAGGTGTTTTTCTTTTAATCAGGGCTATTTTATCAAACTTTGAGCACTGTTAATGTATTTTATTTTAGGAATGCTAAAAGATCCTTTTATGGTTACATCCCTCCTTCTAGATAATTGAATCTTTTAAGCTACTCTGATGTAACCTACATCTGCTGTAGGCATTTCTTTCCTGATCTCTCCGTGCCTGTGCATACCGCACCGTGTCTTAAATTGGGTCACGTTTCACTCAGATCCTCCTAAACTTGGCTTCATGTATCTACCTTTTTTTGATAGTCGTTCAGATTTTTCTCTGCTCTTCCACTCTGACCCTACCCCTTGTCCCTCTCATGATACCCTTTACTTTCCCCCTACCCCCAAGACAGAGTCAAAACCACTGTCTGGTCTTACCCTTTATTAAAATGATTCCATCTCATAATCGATTTAAATGATACTGACCTCTTCCTATCAGTTCTCCTTATCTTCAACCTATCACTAGTGACAGATGCTGACTCGTAGTGACCCTATGAGTCAGAATCAGTAGAACTGTCCCATGGGGTTTCCAAGGCCGTAAACCTTGATGGGAGCAGAAAGCCTGTGGTTAATGGTCCAGTGGCTAATCTGCACTGCCTGGGCTCTTTGTGACGGTTGTTAGACGGGGCCTATGCGGTTTAGCTTATCACGCTTTGTTTAGCTTATCACGCTTTGACATGTTCGGGTGGAGCTCATGTTGAGATATCAAAGAATAGAATAAATGACTCAGGCATATTTAAGAATGTGATAATAATTCTAATTCTTTCCACATATAATGGTAAATGCTAACGAATGAAATGCTAATGTAAGAAATAAAAAATAGATTCTGACATTACATTGATTTTTCTATACAAACTACAATTTATTGGCAACATTTTGACCATTTCCCTTTGCTCCGGGACTCTGGCTTTCCCTGTAGTTGCCTGTTGTGCATCTCCTTTTGAGTCATGGTCCCTTTCATCAGAGGATATTATAGCTGACCTTGTAGCTTGCCCTCCAAACCAAACTTTCTCTCTGATTCCTGTTAATGACTTCATGGTTTTTAATTTGTTTTTATTATTCTTTCATTTTGTAAGCCATGTGAATATCTGAGAATTCCGTCCCCATCATTTACAAGTGGACTAAGACATCAATGTCAACTTAATTATCATTAAAGATTATCTCTGAGCTCCACCCATCTTTCATTAACACCTGTTCTAATACTCCACCAAAAGCTCTCTCAGGTACTGTGGCCACTTCCTGTCTCCTGTCTACATACCTCCAACCTCCATGAATACTGCAGTTAAGTTAATTTTACAAAGACATAACTTTTACTGTACATTATTTCTGCTACTGTCTAAAAACCAAACTCTTTAAGTTGGTATTTGAGGATTCAAACAGTGTGGAGTTTGGTGGTTTTTTTTTATTAAATACTTCTACTGGGGGCTCTTACATCTCTTATCATAATCCATTGTATCAAGCACATTTGCATATGTTGCCATCATCATTTTCAAAGCATTTTCTTTCTACTTGAGCGTTTGATATCAGCTTCTCATTTCTCCCTCCCTCCATCCCTCCTGAACACTTAATACATTATAGATTATTATTTTCATATCTTACATCATCCTCTGTCTCCCATCATCCACTTTTCTGTTGTTTGTCCCTGTGGGAGGCGGTTGTATGTCAATCCTTGTGCTAGATTGTTTTCTCTGATTATAGTTTACCATTTTGAGCTGCTTCCCCTATCCATCTGAGCAACTCATCCTTCAACATGCATTTTCCTATAAAAGAATATGTATCAAAGAGATTACGGAAACTATTTAGATATGCAGATATTAAAAAACTTAATACAGTGCTTGTATTGTAATAATAGGAATCATTGCACCTATTAACATTAAGTCCCCTTTAAACATAACTCAGGTTCTTCAATTTGGCTTGTTTTGCTGATTCTGTGACCATGGTAGACTGGCCACCCCTTTGACATTAAACTATGAAATAAAATTAGCTTTTGACTAAACACCACAGATAGATTTTTTTCCCTACAAAACACAGACATCCATCCATCTTTTCTTGTACTAAAAAGTTACTTTCAGTGTGTCAGTGTGGGCTCCGGATGCCATGCCGGGTCATAGTATAGAAGCTCATTAAGTTTGACTTTGTTTTTAGTTCCCAACCCCTGGTAAACAACAGACAATGAATCAATACTTAGTGATTCCTTTGTTCTTGTTGTTGTTCTTCCTGTTGCTGCTGAGGAGGGTCACTGAAAATTAGGATGCTGTATATAATTTTAAATTTTGTAGTGACATAGGCATAAGTCTTTGTAGAATATTAGTATGTTTTCCCCTTGAGACTCTGAGGTTTTCTGAAATTGGACTTGCCTCTGGCTAGGATCTTTCTTGCTTTCTCCTCAGTTGAGGGTACTCCTTCTTCAGGATTCTGTGAGGGTTTTCCTGCCAGGATTTTTCCCTTGCTTTTCATCTCTTTATGCACATAAGCCTTTTTTCTCAATTACACAGTATCCTTTTTTCCAACCATGTAGATGAATTGTTTTGCTAATAACCTGACTGTACTATATTTACACATGGCTTATGGACATTCTACTTACCGAAAAGAAAATGTTTGTTTTTTTATTGGTATAAAAATATTCACTGTACATATATAACATAACAAAATTGATATATGACAAAATTTCCTACAATTTGATTGTTTTTATTTTTAAGATTACCATTTTTAATATCATTTAAATATTACAAATTTTTAAAAGGGGGTTACTACTTTTAATATTGATAATAATTTTTAATATTGATAAATGTGTGTATTATGTATTGCTAAATATTAGGAACTTGAATTCAAATACAGCATCATTTTACACTCGGTTTATATACTATAGTTTTAGATTATTTGTGTGAGGAATAGGTATTACAGGAGGTGACCACTATTTGAAGATGTATCTTTTTATCTTCAGAATGGAGATAGCTCACCTTCAGCTAGTACTTCTTAAAAATGTTCACTAGTCAAGTTGAAGTAAAATGATATATTTTATAATTTCCTCCATCAATTCTAAATCAAGTAACTTTTAATGCACATTTTGAAATTACATGAATGACAGGTATGAACATTTGCTTAGAAGTAAATCAATTGTAAAATTGTTTTGAATTGGTGCATGATTTTCCATTATTATATCAATCCAGGTCATTTGTCTAAAGCCTGAGTATGTCTTTTTTAGTAGACTCAAGATGAGATATGTATGTATTATTTTATTTATTATTAACCATTTAAACTATCATATCTATTTGCATTTTATTTAATTTGCCTTGAAGTAGGACGTTTATTTGAGAAGAAATATAGCCTATTTATGCCATATTCTCATATAATTCAGTCAAGTGTAAACTTCTTATATATGGCCTCCCGGGATCTGGAGCACTCCTCTGTAATTGAGAATGTGGTTTGGTTCAATTGTTTCAGCATTGCTCTCTTTGAGAGAATACAGCTGATTTCTGTAGAACTCTTAATGTAAAAGAGGAATAAATAAGCCCAATATATAGCCACTGAACTGTACAAAGTAAACAATGATGAACAAAATATTTTTTAAAGCATGAGAAAAAGGAATGTACACTTACATGTGCTAGTTAACTATTCTTTTCATGGTATATTTATTCTCCATTTCTATTTTATTTAACTCCAGGACTAGTCTTCTCTCAGCTTGAAATTACAACTTGCTCAGAAATAACATACTGTTTATCTGCTGGCTCAAACCTGGGACGCTCCAGGACTGAGCTCAGAATGATTTGAGCAATTTAACTCTGCAGCCTTTAATCTCCATAATGATACTCTTTAGCTCCTAACTGTCTGGGGGCTAGTTAGCCCTTGTTATCCCTTGCACCTTCTTTTTGATTTCACTCCTCCCCCCTTGGAGGCAGGAGGCCAGGAGGACTAAGAGCTGCCAGCATCCTTGGTGTGCTGGAGACAAAACCCAAGCCACTTCCTTAAAGGAGGATATATTAAAATCCAAAACAACAGAAAAGTACTTTTTACTTTGTTTTATTTCTACCATAATAAATTTACTTTTAATAGAGTAGAGACTGATATCTCAATGATACACAGAAGAGAAGTCTTGTAATTTTGACTTTTTATAATTTCATGGTAAATTATTATTCTTATGCATTGTTATCTGCTTTGTGTTTGTTATTTGGAATTCTCATATGCATCACATATGTTATATCTTTCATTACTTGTGTTCTCTTCACATTCTTAAGGGGGGAGAGAGAGAGAGAGAGAGAATGTGTGTGTGTGTGTGTGTGTGTGTGTGTGTGTGTGTGCGCGCTCACTCACAGGGGGCATGGAAAGGGGAGGGTGGATGACCTGTTCACATGGTATTAGAGATTAGTGATACTAAATAGTGAGACAGTACTGTAAGCCTGAAATCTAGTTAGTATTCTTATACTGAATGCACTTACAAAGGCACTGTGAAACCTGGATTGTCGTCTTTATGTTGTAGCACACCCCACGAAGCCTGTATCCTAGCCACTTTCATTATGTGTCCACTGTCCAAATTTTGCTTTCCCCACTGTTAAACAGAGTCAATTTAAAAAAAAAAATCTCTTTAGAGCCCAGAGTAGTTCATTGATTTTGTTTCATGCCGTGCTCAAAGCAGCCGCCTACATTTTCAAGTAACTTAGGAGGCATTTTATTTACTGGGTTTCACTTGAGTCTCACCATCTAAGACTAATGAGCTTCATCAATTAAGTGACACATATTCTGTAGCAGTTGTCACACACATTCTGTCATAACCCTGAATCACCTATGATATTGACTCATCTGTATTGCAGGAAAAGCAGAGGTTCCTGACAGATGTTCTGCATGAAGTGATGCTGCTTGATGGCTTGGCCAGTTCCCATCCGGTCTCACAGGAAGTGCTACAGGCAACTGATATTGACAGGGTGTTTGACTGGATCGCATACAAAAAGGTGGGAATAAATAAGACCCAAATGCCGCTTGGCTGTTTCACAATGCAGGGAAGTCAAATTGCTTCATGCTGCGTGGATTCTATGTATTGCCTCCTCCTAGCAGATAGAAATGGACTGTGAGCTGGAAAATATGAAGTTAGTAGGCTCATGCCACTTTAAGAGTTAGGGCTTTGTTTTATAAAGTAGAAGACCAGATATGATTATTTGCCAAACCATGCATAGAAATATTGGAAGTACTAATGAATAAATGTTTGGAGACACAATATGAGATTGCTGTACAAACGGTGTTATATAAACGTCAGATATTATTAACAATAAGAAAACAGACTAGTATAGTGACAATTATTTTTCAGTGGTAGCTCTTAAATATTTGTTTATTTTGGTTGGCTAATGTAGAAGGATATAGGCAATGACCTGCTATGTATATTTTATAAACAATATGGGAACATTTTGGGAATTAAGCCTTTTATTGGAAATAAGAGTAATAAACAAAAACTAGAGATGAGACTTAAGATGATATAGTGTGGGGGTGATAGTTGAATGGTAGTTGTTCAATGGTTAAGTGCTCAGCCAGTAACCAAAAAGCCACTGGATGGATCTCACCAGCCCACTCCGAGGGAGACGGGCGTGGCTCCTTAAAGATACACAGCCTGAGGAAGAGAAGGGCAGTTCCCCTCTGTCCAAGGAGTCGGGATTGGTTCAATGGTAGTGGATAGATTTCTTTGTTTGGGACAATAATTAGACTTAGAGCTAGGATCTCTTGCATGAACTTTTTTTCTGTAGTTAGCTGGGCCAGGATAATGATGTTTCTTTGTACCTCTCTCCCCCGGTTCTGTTTTTAACACTAGCATGTGTCTCATTATTTCTTACTTATATGGCAATGAATTTTCTTTTACTGGAGCTGAAATAATTGTTAAAGTAGGTTTAATGTCTCCAGTCATCAATTTTAGGATGTTATGAATTGTACCCATTAGGATTGGTTTGTACTTTATAGATTGAATATTGTTTCTGTTTTATTAAAATTACGAATATGGTTTTCTAGAAAACATATCCCTTTTTAATAAAAATGCTTTTACTTTTGCATTCTAGTAGTGACTGTCTCATTGCCAATGAGTTTATGTTGACGTATAATATATAAAAATATGAACTGTTTTAATAGAAACCCCCATGTACAATTACCCATCAGTGCAATGATTAAAAAGTGTGTTTTGGTGTTTTATTAAAATAGGCGACATTAAGTTCTGTGTCATTAGAAGTCTTTGCGTGAAGACCTATCTGTGCACAACAGAACAGAGCACCAAAGTCGTTATGTTTGAGTCCACTGTTGCAGCCATTTTGTCAGTCCATCCTGTTAAGTGTCTTATTCATTTACAATGACCGTGTCTTTTACCTCCCATGATGTCTTCTTCTGAAGACTGGACGCTCCTGACTCAGTCTCACCAGGCGAGCTTCGAAGAAGCATTTTGGCTGTATCTTCTAAAAGACTTTTGCTTGTGATGGCATCATTCTTTCAGTATCCTTTTCCAACCCTCTAATTGTAAACGCATAAATCCTCTCTGATCTTCCTTTATTATGAACTAACTGAAGACACCATGGCATGGGTCTGCACGTCTGATTCCTCAAAGTGACGCATTTGCTCTTTCACTCTTTAAAGAAACTTATACAATAGATGTGCCCACTGCAGTATGTGACTGTCATTTGATTTCTTGGCTGCTGCCTTTATGAGCATTGAGTGTAGATCCAATTATATCTCTGATCAATGAAATCTTTCTACCGTTTATCCTGATTGGCTTAGTTGTGAGGATTCATGTTTTTTTAAATTGAGTTGTGGCTCATATTGAAGGCAGTAGTAGGTCTTCAACAGTAAGTGCTTCAAGCCCTCTTTTCTTTCAGCAAGCATATTTCTTAACTTGTATGTTGCCAGTTGTTAATGAGGCTTTTACAGATTCTGATGCCACATTATTTTCCATCTCATCCAGGCTGAGGATTATTTGTTTCACATACATGTTGAACGAGTATGGTGAGAAGGTCCAGCCCTGATGCTTACCTTTCCTGATTGCCTGCATACTGTTCCCTTGTGCTGTTTGAATGAGTTAAGTGTTCCTGAATTCCCATTATTTGCAGTGTAATACATAGTTTGTAATGGCCCACACTGTTCAACATCTTTTCATAGTTGTGATACACAAGTAAACATCTTTCTGGTATTCTTTGCTTTCAGCCAAGACTAATTAGACATCAGTAAAGATGTCCCACGTGCAGCTCCCTGACGATGTTGAATTATCTTCAGCAAAATTTTACTTGCCAGTAAGAATGGGCTCAAACACGGATATCTTTCAGTTGGTTGGGTAGGTTATGCCAGTTTCTTAAGGTACACTAGTGAGGGCTTCTACTGCTACATGAGAGTTTTAAAGTGTTTACTTTGATATTTTTCCAATTTCTGAAAACTTGTTTTTAACTTCCACCTTCAGTGAAACTTAGGCTTCTTTCAGTATCACCTGTTCTTGATACAATGCTACCTACTGAGTGATTAAATACAGACCAATCTTTGTGATATGGGTGCTTTGTGTATTCCTTCCATCTTCTTTTGATGTATATATAATTTAATATTTTGTCTGTAGAATCCTTCAATTTTAACTGGAGGCTTACTGTTTTTCTTCAGTTCGTTCAGCTTGACATCTGCTCACCCTCTTCTGCCCTTGGGGCTTTCCAACTGTAGGACTTTCCACATGTTGTTAAACTGTTTTCCGCTGTCTTCTCAAGCTGCCGTGTTTGGTTAAGATCTTTTATTATCTCTTCTTTTGAAATGCACTTGTTTGTCATGAAAGATGTCAGGTCCATTTCAATTTTACTTTTCTTAAGCCACTCACACCAATATGGAGAAATTTTTCTGGTGCTGTTTTGCTTTTAGAAGAAACATAATATATAAAAATTTCTCACACTTATTTTTTCATTTCTACCAGTTACTTTAGCTACTGTATGCTCAAAAGCAAGCTTCTGAGTCTTTTATGACATTGATTTTGCTATTCTCTATTTTCCTGTCTTTTTAATAGTCCTTTGATGTTATCCTATATTCATCTTTTCTTTGGTTCTTCGTGTTCAAGGCAGAACATCTAGAGATGATCTTTAAATTCAAGTACAATATACCAAAAAATTGAATTCTGATGCTAATGAACCTGTATTTAGTTTTCTCAGCTTCATCCTGAAATTGCCTATGAGGTTTTTGGTTTGTTTCACAGTCAGCCCCTGGTCTTGGTTTGACTGATGCTATTGCATTATTTCATTGTCATTTCACGCAGATGAGGTCATTTTCATTCTTCCATATTCTTCATGGTGAAGTCTATATGGACTGAGGCTTTTTATATTTTGAACAAGGATATTTGCAATAATGAAGTTATTGCTTTTAAACATATTTTATTATATGATTTCTAGCATTCTTTATCACTAAGGCCATATTTTCCAATTATTGATTTTTCCTTTTCATTTCCAACTTTGGAGTTTTAATCATGAATCACTATCAGTGCATCTTTATTTTATATTTGTTGAAGTTCAAGCTGAAGAGTTATGTGGTTGGTGTATGAATTTGAATAATAATTTTGCTGGCTTCATTGTCCTTGGTAGATATCATCCTATCACAGACAGCGTTATACTTCAAGATAGATCTTGAAATACTCCTTTTGATATTATCTACAAATCAATTCTCTTGAATTTGTCATACTAGAAATAATAATCCCTATGACTATCTGACAAAAATATTGGTCAATATTAGCCTGTTTTGGCTGTTACATATCTAGGATATTGGACTTTATGTGTTTCATTTCTTTTGTTTACAACTTCTAATTTTTCAGAGTTTAATTCACATATGCCATGTTCTTTTGAAGCTGTTCCTTCTCATTGTGAGTTGAGCCCCACCAGTAAATGAAGGTGCAGAAAGATGTTCTCCATCCGTGTCATTAGGTTAACTCTAACTTGAGGAGGAAACTCATTAAGATTTAAAACATAATTTTTTTAATAGAAAAAAATCCAACCTCCTTGCTTTTGGGTTGATTTTCAATTCAATTGAGCTTCCTCATAGGGTCTTCCAGGCTGTGATGCTTATGGCAGCTGACTGACACATCTTTTGTCTGAGGAACAGCTTGGGGTTTTAAACCTCCAACATTTTGATCAGCAAGCAAGCACTTTAAACAACAATATGCGGGTTGGTAGTCAACGTCTATATAGAAGTCATCTTACGGTTCCATGTTGAGCTGGGATCTGCATGGTTTGCAGTTTGTAACCACCAGGAGCTCTAGGAGGTCAAGATGGCACTCGACCCCCCTAAGCAGTTCCCATCTTGGAAACCCACAGGGGTCGCTGTGAGTCATCATCACCTCCATAACAGTGAGTTTTTGTTTTGTAATATTATGTACACATCAAAGGAGCTTAACAATAGTGTAATTCTCTTTCTTTCTTCTTGTCAGTTTTGTTATTTTTCATATATTTCCTTTATACAGATATATTTAAAAGCTAATAATATATTGTTATTATTCAATTATTTAAAATATATTTTAATAATAGGAAATATCCTATATGTCTATCTATATAGTTTCTATTTGTTATATTCTTCATGAATTTGTTTTTTATTTCTTCTGTATAGCTTCACAGCCTTGTAACTTTATGGAGTAGCTGTATGCTATCCTTTAGGGCCACTCTGAGTTAAAATTGATTTGATGGCAGTGGGTTTTTTGTTAAAGGATTTCTTTAACATTTCTTGTAGTGAGAATCTGATAATAATAAATTCTTTCAAATGCTATGTGCCTGAAGAAATATTTAATTTTTGTTTTGTTTTTGAAAAATCATGAGGAACCAATGGAGAGTTTAAAAAGGAGGACTAAGAATTACATTTGTATTTCAAGAAAAATATTTATAAAGGTGTTATAGATATTGGAATTAATAAAACAAGTATGGATATCATTAGAGTACCCAGCATTTATTTTATTTTATTGTAATGTATTATGTTGTTACATTCAATTAAATTTTACTTCTGTGCCTCTGCACTCGTCTTCCTTTGTGTCTCAGTTGCTAGTCAATTTTAACTTCTGCCAACGATCAAGCCTCTCATTACATAGATGTTATGCTAGATTATCATCTCTGTAGTTATTTACTTAATAATTAATCTAATTATTCCCACTTCTGTTTCATTGATCTTCCGGAATTGTAACGTCACCCTGATTTAAATATTTTCATAATCTTAGGATAGAAAGAGGAAGAATGAGAACTGTTCTGTGAAAACAGGTTAGTTAGCTCAGTAATCTTTCATAATAGCTTTAAAAAGAGAATAAATGATAAAAGTGCAATGAAAACAGGAAAGCACTGTCCATAAACCCGAAAGACTGGAAAGGATGGATTGAGACAGTCTCTTTGCTCTAAAAGCACAAAGAGAAATAAGAATCAATGACCCAATGGCCTGGATGATGAGAGTGAGAAAATGCTCATTAAATTTACATAAGATGCTAAGTTGGAAAGGTTTAGTGTAAGCTTAGAAGTGAGAAACAGATTTCTAAATGACAAGCAAATTTAAAGACGATCCTTTAAATGTGAACGTATTTCATCACTTATATGAAGATTACAACATTTTAGAGACCAGCTACAATGACAAAAACCAGAGCTGAACAATATTCACAAGGAACAAATTTTAAAAAATAGACATTTTAACTTGCAATGTTCTGGTGGTATAACTAAAGTTTTTAAATATTCATGTACCTATTAGATTAAACATATCTAACTTATATGTCTTCTACACAAATGGACATGAAAAGCCAGCCTGTCCTTTAGAACTGCTGGTTCTATTGATACCAGGCTCCCCATCTATAGCATTACGTCATCCAGACCCTGGTTAATAATCGGGAAAGTGCACAGATTAATTCTATGCACAGAATGTATTGGTTCTATAGAACAGAAATGAAATTAGAGAGTGCTTTCTCAAGAATGTTGTAACCTAGTGAACAAAAACCCAAAACCAAACAGTGCTGTGAAATCAAGTCTGACTCAGAGCCACAGTACCTTCAACAATAAATTGTTTCTCAAGCCAGTGATTACTTAAATTATATCACTTTATGGTAATTCCTGGATACTTCACAATACTCTTCAGCCCCCCTTTCTCTCATTCTGTTTGCCAGGACATTCTGTCAGCTCTCTCCTCAAAATAATTCCAGAGTTTGAACCCTTTTCCTCACCAACAATATTGCTATCTTGTTCGAATGACCAACCCCTTGCCTTAGTCGTAAGAAGCTCTGGTGGGGCTCGAGGTCAGCAGCAGTTCGAGCCCATTGCTTGCTCCATGGGAAAAAGACGAGGCTACCTGCTCTCAGAGGTTTTCAGTCTCAGAAACCTGTAAAGAGTCACTGCGAGTCAGGACAGACAGCATGTCAGTGGTCTTTGTTTTCTTTCTTCAGCATTTTCCCAAATAGTCTTTCTGGAACTAATCCTCCTCCTGTACAGTTGAATTTTAACCAGTCAGCTTGATATATATTTTTACCCTTAAGTCAGATGCCATCTTTAACTGTTAAGGCATTATCTAATGTCAAAACTTTTACAATGACTCCCTACCAAAGTGGGGATAAAAGCCAATCTTTACAGTGAACTCATAAGACCCAACCTCTGATCTCCACTCATCCAAATCTCCCCAACTTGCCAGTGACCTTAACTTCCCTCTTCCCTCTGTGGTTTTGCCTCTTATGACTCCCTTCTCAGGTCTCCTTTCTCACCACGCCCTGATTTCTGATGACTACATCCAGTTCGCTCCCAGGGTCAGGCCTTTGTGACGGGCTGTCTTCTCTACGTAGAGTTCTATTTAAACCATTGTCCTGATTCTGTTAGCTGTACCGCATCTTCTGTGTAAAAGCCACCTTTTCAAAGACGACTTCCATGTAAAAAATGACAGCGAACACGTTCATTCTTCATTTCCCTTATTTTGATTCATACATCAATTTGTCCCTTAGCATTTGTCACTTTATAACATATATATATTTTATTCTATATTATATTTACTATGTCTACTGCTCTACCCCTGCTTACTAACATCCCACACCTCCACTGTAATTGTTCTAGAGAGATATTAGCCCGTACTATTCACTCATGTGTATCCAGTATTCACTAAATGGTATACAGTATATATTTAATAAATACTGATTGACTTTAATTAAAGTGGCTATCAGAAAAAGCAATATAAGCAAAATGCCATGATATTTATGAGAGAAATATCGCATCTTTTTATAAGAATTAGAAAAATGAGTTGGTATTTGAACTAGGATGAAGACGTTAAGGACATAATGTCATGTCAATTCAGGAGGGGAAATGAAGATTGTTTTGCCCAAGTATTTTGTTCTCTAATGGGGTCTCCTGGGTCCTGTCACATTTAAGCTGACCCCTCAACTTTGACCCCTGGGGACCTCTTTTCGTTCACTTAGCTCTCCTCCTGTTCTTTGAACTCTCCGCCTCGGGCACAATCAACTTCCGAGTTCTGCAACTTCTTCCTATTCTGTTTTTTTAATCACTTTATTGGGGGCTCATACAACTCATCACAATCCATCCATCCATCCATTGTGTCAAGCACATTTGCACATGTGTTGCCATCATCATTCTCAAAACATTTGCTTTCCACTTGAGCCCTTGATATCAGCTCCTCATTCCCCTCGTCCCCCCACCACTTTTCTGTCCCTCATGAACCCCTGATAATTTATAAATTATTATAATTTTGTCATATCTTACATGTCTCCCTTCACCCACTTTTCTGTTGTCCACCCCCCAGAGAGGAAGTTATATGTAGATCCTTATAATTGGTTCCCCCTTTCTACCCCACTTTCCCTTCACCCTCCCAGTATCGCCATTCACACCACTGGTCCTGAAGGGATCATCTTCCTGGATTCCCTGTGTTTCCATTTCCTATCTGTACAAGTGTACATCCTCTGGTTCAGCTAGATTTGTAAGGTGGAATTGGGATCTTGATGAGGGGAGGGGAGCATTTAGGAAGTAGAGGAAAGTTGTGTTTCATTGTTGCTATTCTGAACCCTCATCTAAACAATCCTTCTTCGCCTTTGCTGTCTCTATCCATAGTCTCAACTACATTTATACTATCAAATGTAGTTAATGACTGTTTTGTTCTCTTCATGTTCCCATACATGGCGTATATATGAGGGGGTAGCCCCCCAAAGTGGAATTTTTTCAAAGCTATGTATTTATTAATTATTATTATGTTACAAAACAACCTTATGATCTTTAAAGTACTCTCCATTAAACTTAATACATTTGTCAAATCTGTGATTCCATTATTGGAAACATTTTCCAAACTCATCTGTTTGGATGGCTGACTGCACCTCCCTCATGTTTTTCTTCACCTCTTCTGTGCCTTGAAGTTGCTGCCCTTTCATGTCCTTCTTCATTCATAGAAACAAAAAGAAGTCACATGGAGGTAGGTCAGGTGAGTAAGGTGCGTGCGACAAGAGAGGCATGCTGTTTTTTGCCAAAAACGGGTGCACTGAGATAGCTGCCTGAGCAGGTGTGTTGTTGTGGTGGAAATCCCAGTCCCTCGTCTGCCACAAATCAGGCCTTCTTTGTCATACACTGTTACATGATCTTGTCAGACCCTCTCAGTAGAAAGCTTGATTGACCTGGTGGGTAAACTCCAAATGCACTATGCCCCTCACCTAAAAAACAAACAAATGAGCATCATCTTGATCTTTTAGTTTCATTTGATAAGTGTTTTTTTGTTTGTTTTGGGGGTACAATTAAAGATGGCATCTTCATTGGCTTGATTGATGTTTGCTTTCAGGCTCCTAAGAATCGCACCATGTCTCCTCACTAGTAATTACCTTAGAAAAAAAGAAAAGTCTGGTCGTTTCCTACCTGCTCTTTTAAAGCCATGACATGCTTCTACTGGCTGCTCCTTTTCCTGGCCAATGATTACCCGAGGCACCAATTTCCTAGCAACCTTTCCCATTCCCAAATCTTCAGTTAAAATTCACTGAACTGAGTTGCAATATAATCCAGCTAGTCCTCCATCTCATCCGTGGTCTCTTGCTGGTCCTCAAGCACAAGTGCATGAATTTTGTCAACATTTTCTTCTGTGCAGGAAGCTGATGGACTTTCCATAACAAGGGTTGTCATCAGTTGACATTGTACCTTTTCAGAAATGAGAAACACACCCATGCACCTGTTTTTTCCATACCACTGTCCTAAGCTGTGTTCAACATCTGCCAGGTTCTGCAGCGTTTTTCCCAAGCAGGAAACAAAATTTCTGACCTTCACACTGTTCTCTTAAATTGGCCATCACAAAAAAATGAGCTTTAAGCAAAACCGCCTTTATGAAGATATTCACTGTGGCCAGACAGAGCCCTATGTAACACCAGAGGTGCACTAATTTACAGCAAGTTGCTCTCTGTAGGGGGAAAATGCACACTACAAATGCTCTGCCTCAGGAGCTTTTTCCCTTTATTGGGCGGAGGAGTGCCCCTGATGTTGGTTAACATAGTCTCTGTGGTCACTCTCAGAAACAAAGTTGGAGAACAGACTTTTGGTCAGATTTATGAAGGTATTAATATTAATATACATAATAGTAGCAATTTTTGTTAGCACCTTTTGTTTTAAAGAATTTACCACTCCTGTAAAATAGATATTATTATATTCAATTTATCAATCAGGAGAGATGCAAATAACTTAATGATTTAAATAATTAATGATTTAAAGCTGTGCTCATGCTTCTAGGCAGCAGAGATATCTATCCATATATTCTTTTACTTCTCTAGTATATCATTCTTTAAATAGAAATATGATTTGAGATGTAATCTTTTGCTATAGATGTAAGTAAAGCATATGTGCTTTTTATTAATATTCTGTATGAATAAGTAAATACAGTGTATTAATGTATAGTTTACATTAAATGAAGGCTTAAGAAATGGAGGTTATGTGATCTGGGAGGTCACTATCAATATTCAGAGAGTACATTGGAACTGACTCAATGATAATGGTTTGATTTTTTTATTTTCAATCATCTCAGTTCAAAAATGTGAATAATATTAAGAGACTGAAAAAATTAGGTGAAGACGAGAGGGGCAGAAAGAGGATCCGAGGTGGCGGGGGGAAGCGAGAGCAGTTACATATATTCCCTCTGCAGGCTAGAATTCTAAGAGTTAGTAATTGGCTCCAATGCATGAATGGTCACCATAGGAAAACCAGTCACCACAGTTCTGTCAACATCAGGGTCAGAATAAGATAAATGGCCCGAAATTCCAGTAGCAAATTTCAGATGATGTAAGAAAGAACTTTTTGGTATAAAAAGCAATTCAGTATTTGCATGTGAAATACTAAAGATAATAAGAATTGATTTTTAAATGTATTTGAAAATTAAATTACCAAAATAGATTAGAATACCATTGGAAAAATATTTATCAATGTTGGTTTCATAGTACATGGTAGTTGACACATGTAATGCACAGCCTTTAATTTATTAAAATTAGTTTTACTTGAATACATTTCTGCTTGCATCATCCCTTCTCTACTTTGGTTATAAATTTACATTTAATGGTAGGAGAAGCTAATTACTTGCTTCTAAGGTAAAAGAAATTAATATTGAAGTAATTTCTGTCTATCTGGCTTGTCTGCTGGTATCTCTAAAAAATCTTGAAAAGAATTTTCCAGATGAAATATACTTTTGACTCTTATTCTTTATTACTTGAGTGTCTTGGCTTAGCTTTTGGCCTTGAACGACCGTTAGAATAGGCCAGAGGTGATTTTAAGACATAGTGTAAAGGAAAAGCTTCTTTGTTCTTGTAAAGAAAATGTACATAGTGAAAGGACATGATTTTATTGGCATTTCTATGATAAATGCCTTTACCACTTACTGGTAAATTATTAATTTGTGCTTTTTGCTGAACGAAGTAAGTTTTCTCTTGTCCATATTTAGTTCATCACTGTTTGAATGCTTTTTTTTTCTATTTTCTTGGGCAAAATTTAATACCAAGAACAGCTTCTTTTTTCTTCTTTTTATACTTGGTTGAGCTTGTAGTTCTCCTACCTAGATGTTCTGGACTTATTTAGCATTTATTTGATAAAACTGTCTTTTATTAAGTGAAAATAGGTAAAAGGCTCCTTACTTGTATTCATCTCATTACTAGATTAATACAGGCAGAGATTATAATGCTTTCTCTGCTCCTCTTGGGTTAAATTATTTTGTTGTTACCTAGTGTTTTAGCTATATTAATTTTAAAATTCCTTTGTTGCATCATGTTCAATCATTTTTATTTCACTAAAATGTTTAAATAAGTGCAATACTTGTTTTGAAATTATTTACCTAGTCTTTTGTATGATCCTTTCTGGTAGTTGGAATTGTGATAACATGACACACACACGCACACACCGCTATCCTAGTTTTATCTTATATAAATTGACTGTAGTAAAATTCTACTTTGCAGTGTTCTCAACTATTTCTTTGGCTACTCTTGTTATTCTTAGTATTTGCATATGTAATGAAAAGCCTAATTCTAATGACTTTTGCACTTATTTATGTATTCAATAGCTTTAATTAAGAATAAAATTTGCCTTGTAAATTAGTACACATGGCGATGTACAAAGATTATGCTATTCCCACAACTTACTATCCTGCTATCTATGGGACTTACTATCATCTATGGGACTCTAATTCACTTAGGCTAGGAGGTACCTTCACTGCATTTCCAGTGGAGCTTCAAGGTCAATCCAATCCTGAATCTGTCTGAATCTCAGATTGTTTTATAAATGATATACAGAGAAGAAATGGATATTGAAGACAAACAGTGAAAAGAAGTGGAAATAAACCAATGCATATTCCCACAGCACATACTTAGTAAAGGGTGTTTCGAGAATGGAGAGATTCTATAATATTTAGAAAAAGGACAAATAACAAAGTTAGAAATGAATTGAGGCTTAAAAGACAAACGAGCAAGTCAACTGGAATTAAACGTTGACATATTTCTACAAACAAGAAGTATAGAAAAAGCAAATGAACAGTGATATAACATCTTTTATAAAAATTAGTTTTGGGAGAAAACGCTAAATAAGTATATTCACAATATCCATAATCTGATAGTAGTGGAAAATATGAGACATTTAACTTAATCAAATTATCCTGTAGAATAATAATGTGTTGTTTTAGCATCTTATAGGCTTTTTAGTCATCATAAACATTAGTCCATTTAAAATCAGCCTGATATATCAATGTATACTATAAAAATTTTGAAAGCTATATCTGATTACCAGATACATATAGAATTCAAAAGTTTCATCATCAGGCCCACTTTAATTATCTCTTTTTATGTAGATCCAAAGCTATGCAGTACTTATCAGGTATCAAACAGTTCACCTATGTTAATTGAACAAATTAAAATCTCAGTCAGAATTTCTGCTTCAATTAGGTCTAATACTGAGGTATCACACAAGAAAGACACAATTCTGTTCCGAGCTAACAAACAAGCAGCCATTATTGGCTCAGGTTACATTTTTGAAAGCAAATACACTATTTCTTTTGAAATAATGAAAAAAAAATGGCCACAGTTTTACAGGTTTTGCCAGGATTTATTTTAGGAAGGCTGTTGGCTATTTGATAACCTACTGAGAACATTATCTGGAGACTACCTCTTCACTTCATCAGTCATTCTATTGCATATTGCCTGGTAACACTGATAGCAAGTTGCTGCTTTTTCTGTTTCTTAAAAATAGAATGTCTTTCTGGTTTCTTTAGTGAGTTTTTTTATATAAGTATTAGAACACTTGGCCCTGGTTTCATACAGCATAATCTTAACTTTTAAAAAAAGAGAGAGAGAGAGGTTAAAAGAAATACTGAAGTGAGCTTTTGTCTTGAGGACATTTTTTCCAACGAAGAGCATTTGCACATATATTTTCAAGGTTTCATGTAGTGACAGAAAGGGAGCAAAGCCAATGGTGAGAAATTTAATGAGATAGTTTACAGAAAGAAAAATGAAAAAGTGCCCCTTTAGCGCAAAGGGACTACAAAGAATTTTTCTGTTCTAAATCTAGGTGGTGAGTGAAGAAGAAAAGAACCTTTCCCCTAAAATTTGGAATTGCATTACAAACCTTAAGTCTTTATTTTAAAATGCTTGGTTCACTAATCAAAATGCTCCAAGATTCCAGGCTTAATGTAAACAAAATACATTCTAGATCAACCCAAATGTATACTTCATTACAAATTATTTCTACAGATTATAAAGAGTACTTTATAGTAAAAAAATCACCATTTACACAAAGAAATATGGTTCCATGTGTGGGTATATGCTAATAGAGGAAGTAGACATAAAAACAGTCATGTATACAATTAAGATAATGAATATGTCAAGTATGAGGTATAAATATTATATTAATAAATTGAGGAAATAAGATATTTGAACATATGACCAAAATGCAAGCAGTTTTGGAGAACAACTGAGGGGGAAATGAAAATGGAATTATGTTTTGAAACAGTAAATAAGTTTAATGTAGATTAGAGGAAACTGAAGAGAGACTTGTGAACTGAATCACAGGAGTATGGAAAATCCAGAGTAAAACATAAAGGGAAAGAGAGAAGAGATATCAAAGAGAGACAATGGGGGATAAAGAGAAAGTCTAAGGTATGGACCTTCCATTGACCCAAAGCTTTGTTTCATTTACATTATGTTTCTACTCTTTGTTTTTTTATTTGAATTATTGCTTTCTAACATCAAGACCTATAGTTTTTGCCTTAAAGACTGATCTCATTCTTAGAAACAGAACTTTGCTTAATCTATGTTTTTCTTACAGTGATGAATTCTACACATGAGAACCACTTAAAATAATTATCTTTATTGCTCTTTAATGGCATCTTTAGCAAGACAAAGGTACTGTGTTTGTTTTAAAAAATAAACACTACATATGTTTTTACATTGTTGCTGGTACATTGAGTCAGTTCTAACAACAGAATGAAACACCGCTCGGTCCTGTGCTATACTTGCAGTCACTGTCATGGCGAGCTCAGCATTGAAGCCACCATGGAAATCCATCTACTCCAGGGTCTTTCTTGCTGTTTTGTAAGTACTTACGTCACTTATTTGAGCTTTCAACGAGCTGAACCATGGGTTAGTACATTGTCTGCCTGGGGTCATACTGTCCATCAATAGCAGAGCAAAGATTTCAACCTGGTTTACCTGACTCCAAATTCTGCCTTCTCATATATATTGACCTTTTAGCAGAGCATTTGTTTGATCTCTGTTTTGGAGAGGCCTTTAGGTATAATTTCCTGCCTGTCCAAGGGAATTGCTCTCCTATATATATGGCTTCTAAAATCGCTTTTGATCAGAGGTTTTCTTTCTCCCACTCTTACATAATTTGCCCTAGTTAACTTTTCCTGGTGTGTACTCCCATTTTTGTTTAGACAAGGAGTCTAAGGGATGCAGACAACGGCTGTCTTGAAGTTGGAAGTCTCCGAATAGCTATCTGGAAGAGAGAGGATGGAACAGTGTAGGCTAGAGGATGCTACAGGCATGGTTAGGCTTTCTTAAAGGGCAGAGCAGACCCCAAACCAATAGACTGGTTTATCTCAGTAGCCTGATTGTAATACTTTTCTAATGAGAAGCAATTAATTTAGCAATATAAAAAGATCCAATTTACGGTAGAGAATTTTTGGTGTACATGCCCTTGGTAAGCACTTAAAGCTAGCGTGAAAAAAAAGATCCTCCAGTTGAATGTTTGGGCTTTGTCATATAGTCCCCAAGTTGATTTTCAGCTCCATCCTGATGAAGTGGAAACCTTTTGTTGCCACACCATTTTCCTTCCTGAAAGATATCAGCCATATCAGTAACTTCATGACTCAGTTGCTTCCTGCTCTTCCTGAAGCAATTAAAACAATTAAAACAATTTCAGTGTTAATTAAAATGTCCAAGAAATTTTTTTTCAAATTTGAAATAAAGCATGGATGTAAGACTGGGGGAAAGTTACCATGTTCACAGATGCCTGAAATGGCAACGCTTGTCATTATTATAACAACCTGTAAACAATGTGTGCCAGTTGATTTTGTGTAATTTTCCTATATTCATTAAGTTATTTAATACTCATGACAACTAAATACTTTAGACACGGTTTCCATCCACATTGTATAGATGAAAAACTAAGACAATAATTTAAATAACATAACAAAATTAACAACTTCCGATCTCAGGATTAAAACACTGGCAGTTGTATCTGTACCTTTTAATAGATATGTGTGTGTGTGTGTGTGTGTGTGTGTGTGTGTGTGTGTATGTGTGTGTGTGTGAAATGTTTTCAATTGTGAATTAGGTCAGGGAATTATATTTCATACCTTCAACCAGGGAATTATAATTCATACCATCAACTGCATTCAACAGTTCAAACTACTCCTTAGCACAGCCCCCCAATTTCTCTTTCCTTCTTATGGACGCCCATCCTCCCTTTCACAGAATCCATTACCTGTCATTATTGAAATTCCAAGCTTTCTCTTCCCACCCTCTCTCCCTAGGGAACCTCCAAGGTCTGATCCCTTTGATATACAAATCTTGCCCTTGACTTTTATCTTTATAGAAGTGGTCTGCTATGTTATTTGTCCTTATTTGATTGATGAACTTTGCTCAGCATAATGTTCTCCAGGTCCATCTGTCTTATGTTTCATGTTTTCATCATGGTTTTTAGTGATGAATAGTATTCCACTGCACAAATGTTTCTTTATCTGTTTCCTCTCATGGGAATTTGAGTAGTTTCCAACTTCTTGTTATTTTGAACAGTATTGAGATAACCACGAAAGTGCATATGTTTGTTTATATTATGGCTCTTATCTCCCCAGCAGACACTTTGCTGTATTAGATGGAATTTATATTCCCAGTTCTTTGAGGTGGTGCCGTTTGCTTTCCACGGTGGTTATGAATAGACCGGCCGGCAGCGTGTGAGATTGCAGTCTCACTGCACCTTCTGCAGCATTTGCTGTTTTCTGTTTCGTTTTTAATTGCACTGTGTTGTCAATCTTTATTTTGACTTGCTTCTCTTGGATGGGTAATTATTGTTAACATTTGTCTCATGTTTTGTAGCCATTTGGATATCATTTTTGGTTAACTGTTTATTCATATCCTTAGCCTACTGTTAGCAGTTTCACTGATGTGTAAGTTATATATTATTCAATTCAAAGTTCAGTCATATTAAAAACAGCTGTGACATCATTGCCACAGTCCATTTTGAAACCTTTCCTTCTTCCTTGTACTCATTGTTGTTAGCTCCTTGTTTCCCCTCCAAGTTTCCCAGCGTGTCCTTACGAAACTCCTGAGGCAGTTTGTGTCTGTATAGATTTGCTTACCCTGGATTTAATTTACAGAAAACAACAAAAAAAGTAAACAAAAATAACAACAAAATAAACCAGAGAAAAACTTCAATTAGAAAATATTAAAATTTGGAACAACTTTAAATGGGTCTACAAAGAGATGACATGATAGCCATATCCGTCATAAGCTACAATGTACTCTGTCTTGAAGAGCAAGACTATTTCTCTCCCTAGTATGTGGTCAGAGAGGATTCTCCAGAGGTTTAATCCACATGCAAATGCATTTTAGGCTTTCACTGTCATCCGTAACCTCAGCAAAGTATGTAGATGCTCAAAGTGTACGCTCTCATACTGTTCCACCTCTGGATTTGGATTTGATTATTGACAAGCCTCTCTCAGATGGCTGCTTATTTTAAGATTAAAAGACCCCAGAAACAGTTCTTTTAGATAGCTGTGTACTATCTGAATTTTTCACCACACTTTGTAATGGATTGTCCCCATATTTTCAGTGAACTCTCCCTGAGGACAATAATCAAGTAGAACCATGATAGAAGAAAGAATTGTTCTCATGAGGGAGGGTGGGGAGAGGAGAGAGCTGATACCAAGGCCTCAAGTAGAAATTGTTTTGGAAATATTGATGTAAATATATGTACAAGTGTACTTAATATTAATGAATAATGGATTGTTAAAGATTTGGAAGAGCCCCCCCAATAAAATGATTAATTTAATTTAAAAATAAATACATAATTTTTAAAGAATTAATTATTCTTAGGGTAGGGCTATAATTAAGTGTAAACTCAGAACTCATTCATATATCTGTGGTTTATATATGTCTCTGGTTCACTTTAGAAACATCAGTATCATTTTATTGGAGAGCATTATAAATCATCCCCATGAGACATATGATCAATCTATTGATATTATCATTAATTTATCCAGTGGGATAACATTCAAACCCCTATTGAAAAAAGGAAATTATGCATGTGAAGGTTAGCTTTTTAGACCAAAATACATGAGTTATTCCCTGGACAGATTAAAAACGTCAATGACTGGACATTGTTTACACAAACAGCGAGGATTGGAGATCATGGAAAACTGTAACCCTGATTGACAAAGGCAGAGTCATGCCTGCTAGATTTACACATGCCGTAAAAGAGCAAAGAGAGCATGAACATTATAAACACATGTAGTCTTGAGCCATCATCCATCGGGCACCCTTAAAGTAAGAGATCTGAACCGAAGTCCAATGGCCGTCACATCCCAAACCTGGACACGTAGCAATCATCTGCTTTTTCTCACGCTGAGCCTTTCCAGCCTAAGTCCACGGGAGTGTTTTAGTTCCTTAAATCTGCTACAGATGAGTGCAAGGTAACAGCAAGTTCCTTTAGTGTGTTTTCTAAATCAGATCCTTCTAGACTCTATAGAGTGATCTATGAAGGATGTTGTGCACCTTTATTTACTTATTTTTTGATGTTTTCTTCCTTTTTAAAAATCATTTGTAAGGCAGAATTGGGATCATGATAGTCGGGGGAGGAGGGAGCATTTAAGAACTAGAGGAAAGTTGTATGGTTCAGCAGTGCTATACTGCACCCTGACTGGCTCGTCTCTTCCTGTGATCCTTCTGTAAGGGATGTTCAATTGTCTACAGATGGGTTTTGGGTGTCCACTTTGCATTCTCCCTCATTCACATTGATGAGATTTTTTGTTCTGAGTCTTTGATGTCCAATACCTAATCCCATCAACACCTCATGATCACACAGGCTGCAGGCTGGTGTGCGTCTTCTCTGTGGACTTTGTTGCTTCTCAGTTAGATGGTTGCTTGTTTGTCTTCAAGTTTTTAAGGCCCCAGGAGTTTTATCTTTTGATAGCTGGGCACCATCAGCTTGCTTTGCCTCATTTGCTACGCACCCATTTTGTCTTCAGAGATTGTGTCGGGAAAGTAAGCATCATGGAATGCCAGGTTATTAGAACAAAACATTCTTGCGTTGAGGGAGTACTTGAGTAGAGACCCAATGTCTGTCTGCTACCTTGATACTTAACATATAAATATATGTGCATAGATCTATTTCCCTATTGTTATATATAAATATATTTACATATGTACACGCCTGTATTTATACCTCTATTAATGCCCTTTGCCTCCTAGTTCTTTCATCTATATCCTTTTACTTTCCTCTTGTCCCACTATCATGTTCGGCCCTCATTCAGGTTTCAGTAATTCCCCTCAGTCACATTGTCCTTGATCAAGCCCTACAGGCATCCTACACCCTCCTTGTCATCGATTTTAGATCACTTGTTGTTCCCTTTTTCCTGGGTTTATTAACCCCCACTTCCTTCTTTCCTCGAGTCTGAAGGCACAGTTCTATGTAGAACAGTTGTCTGTGGCCTGAGTCACCATGGGCTAGATAAAACACAGTTCCAAAGTATCCAGTTAGGAACATATTATTTTGCCACTTTTAATTGGATCATTTTTTTTCTTGTTGAAGTACTGCAGTTTTCTATAGATATTAGAGTTTAGTTCCTTGTTTATTGTCTTGTTTCCAAAGCTTTTTATCCCTGTTGATTGCTTCTCTTTTTAATCTTTTGATAAACCCCTTTGATGCACATAACTTACTTTTAGTTGGTCCCACTCATTTATTTTGTTTTTACCATGTGCTTCCTTTATTATATTTCATAGTAAGTCTGTACACTGAAAGAGGGCCCTTACATTTGTGCTTAAATTTTCATTTATGACTTTTATAATGATTGGATTTTATGTGGGTGTTTCATCCCTCTTATATTCAATTTTGTACATGAGGAGCAATATAGATCCTTTTTTCATTCTTCTACAAATATAGATCAATTTTGGCAGCACCTGTTGTTAAAGAGACGATCTCTTTCCCCTCTGAAGGTCTTTGGATCTTGTCAAAGATTGGTTATTTGTAGGTGGGTGAATATATTACGGGGTTTTATATTCTGTTCCATTGGTCTATGTATTTATCACTGTACCAGTGACAGGCTGTTTTGAATACTGTGTTAAATTTCCATGCATTTGACTTTTTGCCCATGTTCTTTCTATTGTTGATTTCTAGTTTTATAGTGTTGAGTTCTGAGAAAATGGAATGTATAATCTTAATATTTTTAAATGTATTAAGTCCTGATTTGTGGCCTATCATATGGTCTCTTCTAGTGAAAGTTCTTTGTGCACTTGAAAAGAATGTATAGATACTGTGATAATCCTTGTTGGAGTGCACTGTATATGTCTAGGAAGCCAAGTTGGTTAGTAGTTTTATTTATTTCTCTATTGCATTTCTTTACTGATGGTCTGTCTCTCTTTGATTGTGCTGCATTGAGATCTCCCATTATTATTGTTTTATTTTCTATTACTTTCTTTAACTCTGAAAGATTTTGGTTAATATATTTTAGGGGTCTTTTCCTGTGTGCACAATATGTTTATTAGAGTTATGTCTTCCTGTTCTACTGTTCCTATAATTACTAAATGTCATTTTTTGTCTTTAATAATTTTATTTTTTTAACATGAAGATTTGTTTTATCAAAAATTAATATTTCCACTCATTCTTTTGCCATAACCAGGTAAAATTTTCTCTGCATTATACTGTCTAGTCTATTTTATCTTTGTTTCTAAGATATGTTTCTTATAGGAAGCATATTGATGGAACAACTGCTACTTAATCCATTGACATTCAGTGGTATTGTGTGACTGTGTAGTTTACTGATTTCTTTGTTCTTCCTATACTTTTATGGTGTTTTGAAAAATTATTTTAGTTTGTTGGTCTTGAGGTTTTATTTTTATATTCTCTCAGTTTCATTGAATGTCATTAATTCTCTCTCCATCATGTTTCCTTTAATGTTTTTTTTGTAATGCTGGTCTTATTTTAACATATTCCTTAAATATTTTCTTGTCTGAGAATACCCTTATTTCTCCCTCATATTTGAGGGTTAGTTTTACTCGATATAATAATCTTGCATGGCAGTTTTCTCCTTTCAGGATTTTCTAGTGGTAAATCCATAGACTTCTTGCCTCTATAGTTTTTGCTGAGACATCTTATCTTATAATTATAGGTCCTCTGCTCTTTTTGTTAATTGTTTCTCCTGTTAGTTGTACTTGGGAGAATATCTGCAAACATACTAATTTGGTTTCCATGTATTTGATTCTATTTCTCTGTCCTTTTGCAATTATGTCTAATTCTGTTATCTTATAACTTATCTTCTGGAATTATCTCTGGTGTAGAATTTCTAGTTCTGCTATTCATTGCAGTGTTCTCTTGAGCATTTTCCCATCCTTTGAAAGTACCTGATCATTCTTCAGAATTTTATTGCTGGTAGTTTCAGGGCTCTTTATTCCAAATATTCCTTTATCTCTGTGTGCTTTTCATTTGTTTCTTCCTGTTTTTCTTCTTCTTCTAATTGTTCAGTTTTGTGTGTGTGTGTGTGTGTCCCATGATTGATACTATTTTGACAGCACCATGGTGCAGCTGTAATTTTGCGTTGCCGCTGCGTCGTGTTAGAGTATTTGGTTTGTCTTGCAGGCCATGGGGACAGTGGGGGCTTCTTTGACAGAGCTGTGATAAGCCAGGGCCTCTCTTACCTGGGTGTGGGGATGCACATAGCCTTCCTTGTCATGTCACAAGGACAATCAAGGCCATTCTTCCGAGGGACAAAGGATGTCCAGGCCTTTGTGGACAATGTTGGGAAGTCTAAGTTCTACCTTGCCTAGTGATAGGGCTGGGATTTATTGCCTGGCCACAGGAGTGACAGGGACATACTTTGCCAGCTCGTAAGGATGGCCAGTGACTTTCTTGCTGGGCAGCTGAGCCTGCAGGTGCTCTTTTGTGTGGGCATTGGGTTGGCCGGGTCTTACTTTCTGCAGTAGACTTCTTAACTTTTGTTTCTTTTCTCTATTTATAGACCATATTACAGATATCGTAAAGCAGATGCATTAATTTATTTTATAATAGAGCTTTTGTAATCATAAATACATGCATGGATCTGTTTACTTAGACTTTTTATAACAGACCATAGATCTTTAGCACTAAATTATCACTTGGGTCAGTCAGTTCCTTATAGAGGTAAGTGGAGCTTAGTTGAATTCTAATAATTGTACCCATGAAATCCCCAGAGGTATAAATGTTGTAATGCAAATTTAATTTCTGTTTCAGTTAGAGTTGCCCTCACAGCAGTGAATTGTGATATACATTTTTTAAAGGTGCCATATAAAAAAAATAAAATAAAAGGTGCCATATATACTTGAGTATTAGCCAACCCGAATATCAGCTGAGGCACCTGATTCTACCATAAAAACTGCATAAAAAATGTGCTGAAAAGCTCAGCTTATTTAAAAAGTTTATACAGTATTTACCATGAAAAAGAAAGTCAGTATATCTCTATGATATTTCATATGAAGCAAATCATACTTTCTTCAATACCCATATTAATTTAAAAAATAGTTCTTTCTTTTTTCCCACAACCCTGAGACCAGAAATGGATGGTGTATAATTACCAATACCACTTATTCTGAAAGGATAGCTTTAGAAGATCTTAGCAAGGGGAACTAAAGCACTTTATTTTGACCTCTTTCCACTTTTCCTGAAATGTAATTAAGATTAAAATTTGCCTGGCTTATCTCTATTCCTTCCCTCAATTACACAGTGGCTCTCCCTATCTGATGATCTCTGACAACCACTATCAGCTTCTCATAACACGGTGGTGGCGGGAGTGTGAGGGCCGACTGGTATTTCAGAAACCAGAATGGGTGCTCAGGGTGAACAGATTTCAGAGGAGCTTCTCAACTCAGAGCCGACCATGACAAAGGAAGAGGAATTAGCCGCTGAAAACTTGATGAATAGCACCGCCTACTGACAGATACAGTGCCAGAGATGAGCTCCTCAGGTCAAAAGCACTCAACCTGTGACTGAGCAAGAGCTGCTTACTCACACTGGAATTCACCATAACGATGGGATTTGCTGATGTGCATAATTCAAAATGAGAATAAACATCTGTAAAACCTACTTTTATGGGAATATTAAACATACAAAGTATAACTCTTGGAAGTCATCAAAAATAAAATGAAAGAAATAAAGGTTGGTATCCTAGGCATTAGTGAGTGGCATTGGACTGGCGTTGGCCATTTTGAATCAGGAAATCGTACAGCTTACTATGCTAAAAATGACAGATTCAAGAGAAATTGTGCCACATTCATCATCAAAGACAACATTTCGAGATTTATCTTGAAAGTGAAACACCAACCACTAAAGCTCAGCTCAACCCAAATTACTGCCATTAGGTTGCATAGCATCGCCCCCTGTAGGTTGCTGAGACGATTGCTATCACTCTTTCCAGCAGTAGCACGCACGGGCTTTCTCCCAGGTAGTGGCTGGTGCTTGTGAATGGCTGATCTCATGGTCCGCAGTCCGATGTGTAAACACTTTGTCACCAGGGTTCCTATCCACTAAAGCAAGTGATAAGGAAACTCAAGGATTCTCCCAACCGACCAGTCTCAGATTTATCAAACATGCAATCAAGATGCATTGATCATGATTGATTGTGAGATTTTGAAAGTTGGAAACAAAGAGGAGGAGGAAATACAGCACTTGTGGTAGAAACGAAGCTGGAGATGATATGATCAGATTATGGACGTTTAAGGATTTCTCTATGGAAAAGACCGCCTTTGCAGCAAAATAGACAAGTGTGAACAGGGTCCTCCACATGCACATGGAAGATACAGGAATCAAATTGCTTAAATCAATTGTAAGAGATAACGGAGAAGCCCAAGCTTACCAGACAAAGTTAGGCCAAGAACTGGGTGTGAAAGAGATCATCATTTATTCACAGATTAAATACAGCGTTAAATGGAGGAAATTTAAAATAATTCCACAAGAGTCAAAGTACAGTCTTCGGTAGGTCCCACCTGAAATTTGAGAAGGCCTCGAGAATAGACTTGACTCACTCGGATCCTTATCACTGAGGATTTGATGCGCTGTACAGAGGGGCCTCCAGAGCGTCACACACAAAGAAAGCACAAAGTCATAAAAAAAAAACACAAGGAAGAAAAGTTCAAAGTGAATGTCAGAAGGGACTCTGACACTTTCTCTTTAGCATAGAAGAGTGAAAACAAAAGGGTTAAGTGATGAAAAGCTGAACAGAAAAGTCAAAGGGCAGCTCAAGAAGAAATAGTGAAGTTTTATAATGAAATGCGCACCTAAAGTAAGAGAGTCAAAAAAGAACACATTTAGTTTATCTAAATCTGAAATAACTAAGGGAAACCCCAAGCCTCTGGTTATTTTATTGAAGGATTTCATGGGCAAAGTATTGAAATATAAAAAGGATCAAAAGATGGTGAAAGAGATACAGGAGTCACGATACCAAAGATTATTGAATGATGTTCAATCATTTCCAGAGTTAGAATATGAGGAAAAACCAAAGGCACTTACAAAAAGGGTCCTGACTGTTATGAATGCATTAGTGAAAAATAAGGCTTAGGCATTAATGAAATGTCTGTTGAATTGTTCCGATAAGCAAATGAAGCACTTAAAGCAGCCCCTCTTGTATACCAAGAAATCTGGAACACAGTGTTTTAGCTAACTGACTAGAAGAAATCCATATCCAAAAAAAGTAATACTCAAAATATATGTGGTGATACCCCACAAAAAACAGAACTTTTTTCCAATATAAGTAATTAATTTTTTTAAAACCAGCTTAACACCTTCAAAATACACTCCATTCCACTTAATACATTTATCAAATCTTTAATTCTTTCTTTGGAAACATTTTTCACACTCATCTGTTTGGAGGGCTGATAGCACTTCCCTCATTTTTTTCTTCACCTCTTCTCAGTCATCAAATCGCTGCCTTTTCTTTTTGTTTGTTTGTTTATAGTATAATTTAAAATCATTTTACCGGGGACTCTTATAGCATCTTGATCCATCAAGTGTATCAAGCATATTTGTGCACATGTTTCCATCATCATTTTCTAACCATTTACTTCCTATTTGAGCCCTTGGTATCAGGGGTTCAGAGGAGAAGACTCAAACCCATATGTAGAGAAGAGGACAAACCCTCACACAAGCAGAACAAGGAAGGGACGAGCCAACCAGGGCAGGGCGCAGCATAGCATTGATGAAACACACAGCATTCCTCTGGTTCTTTGATGCTTCCTCACCTCCCACTAAATTATTACCCCAGTCCTACCTTTCAGCTCTGGCTGGACCGGAGCATGTACACCGGTACAGATAAGAGTTTTCAACACACAAAATCCAGGTCAGATAAACCCCTCAGGAACAGAATTGGAAGTACAGGAGGGTAAAGAGAAGGTGGGGGGTGCTTGCTGAAGACAAAGCAGGTGCATAAGCAAATGAGGTAAAGAAATCTGATGGTGCTCAGCTATCAAAAGATATAGCACCTGGGGTCTCAAAGGCTTGAAGATAAACAAGTGGCCATCTATCTGAGCAGCAACAAAGCCCACCTGGAAAAAACACACCAGACTGTGTGATCATGAGATGTTGATGGGATCAGGCATCAGGCATGAAAAAACCAGAACAAAAAAGTCATAAGATTGTGAATGTGAGGTAGTGCAGATTGGGGACTCAAGGCCCATCTGTAGGCAATCAGACATCCCCTTACAGAAGGGTTGCGGGGAGGATATGAGACTGTCAGGGTGCAGTATAGCACCAATGAAACACACAACTTTCCTCTAGTTTTTTAATGCTTCCTCCCCTCTCCCTACTATCATGACTCCAATTCTACCTTACAAATCCGGCTAGATGGGAGCATGTACATGCATACAGATAAGAGCTGGAAACACAGGGAATCCTGGACAGATAAACCTATCAGGACCAATATTGAGAGTAAGGGTAAGGTTCAGGTTGGGAGGAGGGGGAATGAGAAAGGAGGAACTGATCACAATGATCTACATAAAGACCCTCCCAGGGGGATGGACAACAGAAAAGTGGGTGAAGGCGGACATCGGTTAGTGTAAGACATGAAAACATAATAATAATTTATAAAACATAATAATTTATAAAATTATAAATATAATAATTTATAAATTATCAATATTTCATAAGGGAGAGAATGTGGGGGACAGAGGAGAAAATAAGAAGCTGATACCAAAGACTCAAATAGAAAGAAAATGTTTTGAAAACGATGGCAACAATTGTACAAGTGTGCTTCATACAATGGATGGGTATATGGATTGTGATAACAGTTGTATGAGCCCCTAATAAAATGATTATAAATAAATAAGAAAAGAAATAAATAAAGTTAAAAAAAGAATGTCACGGAGGAGGGAAGGAATGGGGAACCAATCTCGCAGTGATTGACACATAACACCCCTATCCCCTAGGAGGATGAACAACAGAAACGAGGGTGAAGGAGATAGCAATGGGTGGAAGATATGAAGACAAGAATAATTTCTAATTTATGAAGGGTCATAGGGAGGGAGAGGGAGGGAAAAATACTGCAGTCCTTTCACATCCTTTTGCATTCACAGAAACAAAAAGTAATCGAAAAGAAGAGCAATCGGGTGAGTCAGGTGCATGGGGGGGGGGGCAGCAAGAGATGCAGGCTGTTTTTGGCCAAAACCTGGCTCCCTGAGATGGCTGCGTGAGCAGATGCATTGTCATGGTGGCAAAATAGTCCCTCATTTGCTAAAAATCAGGCCATTTTTATCACACACTGTTATGAAATCTTTTCAGAACCTCTAAATAGGAAGCTTGATTAACAATTTTACCTGGTGGAGCAAACTCCTAAGTCACTAGGAGTCTACATTTTTGTCCATTCAGGAGGTTGACAGATGTCCGCAAAGAGGTTTGTCATCAGTCAATATGTCTCCTTTTCTGAAATGAGAAAACTGTCAGCACACTTGAGTTTTTCCCATAGTGCTGCCCTTATAAGCTGTGTTCAACATCATGACAGTTTCTGCAGCCTTTTTCCCAAGCAGGAAATAAAATTTCACAGCTGCATGCTGTTCTTTTAAATAGGCCATTACAAAAAATAAGGTTCAAGCAAAACTTTTTAAAGAAAAAATTCACTGTGACCAGAGAGACCTTACCAGGGGATGATGCTACTGGGTCCACTAACTCAGAGCGAGTTGCTGGATGCTCACCTAGCGGGAAGAATGCATGCTACCAGTTCCATTGTACTCAGCACAGTTCCCGGTTTCTATGGATACCCCCTCGTAGGATCGTATTATTGATATAACTTGGAAGTAAAATTTTGCTGAAGATGATTAACTAATAATTACAGCAATATATTGACAGATTGTTGTCAGAAATTGGAGCTAGATTCAGAAGATTATGTGGAATGGGGAATATTATTGCTCACGTGAGACGGATCTTGGCTAGAAGCCGGGAATACTAGAAGGACGATGCAAAGACGTCAGCAATGTGAATCATAACAGACTAAGGATAACTTTGAGAAGACTTGGAATTTCATTGTTCTCTGTACTACCTGAACATCGATCAAGAGGAAGCTGTTCTTATAGAACAAGGGTTTAAAGCATAATTTAAATCAGGAAAGATCTTGTTTTTTGATACATAAGACAAAGTCTTGCCAACCTCTCTTCTAAGAAGCATTCTAGGTATACTTCTTCCATGACAGATTAGTTTGTTCTTCTGGTGGTCTGTGATGACTTCAATATTCTTCACTAATACTATAATCCAGTGCATTAGTTTTTCTTACATCTGTTTATTCCTTGTCCAACTTTCACCTGCATATGAAACTATCATGGCTTGTGTCAGTTCAACTTTAATCTTCCAAGTGGCATCTTTGCTCTGTAACACTATAAATAGGTCTGTGATGCAAATTTGCATAATGAAATGGATCATATTATTTTTGACTGCTACTTCTATTAGCATTGACTTTGGATCCAAGCAAAAATGAAATCCCCGACACCTTAGATCTTTCTCTTACTGAGTTGTGCCTGACCTCAGCCGTAGTATTTTCGATCATGTCATAAGCATGTGAAAGTTGGACAATGAATAAGGGAAACCAAAGAAGAATTGATGCATATCAATTGTGGTGTTAGCAAAAAATATGGAAAGTACCATGAACTGCCAAATTTGTTTTTGGAAAAGTACAGTCTACATGCTCCTTAGAAGTGATGCTTTGGATGTGCTCTTAGGAGAAACTCGTGTATGAAAAAGTACATTATAATTGGCAAAAAAAGAGGAAGCTCCTGGCTTTACCCAGCGACTGCAATAATGGACTCAAACATGAAATAAATTATGAGCATGGTGCAGGACTACACTGTGTTTCATTGTGCTCTACGTTAGGTCTCTGTGAGTCAGAGCTTACTCGATGGCACCTAAATACACCAATCCTTCGCCAAGCCAGACAGGCAGTTTAGAACTACAGAGAGCATTAACCCACATACCTGACATGACGGTCTTGGAAACAACAGCAAACTGCCACTAAATGTCCAGATATTATTATTACAGAGATCCAAAACGTTATCAAATATAAGGGTGGCAAAACCAGAAAGGCCCTCAATGAGCTGGATTCACCCAGTGGCTGAAACAAAGAGCTCAATTTTAAAAACAGTTTTGCGGATGGCACTGGAGCAGGCAATGTTGAGTCGCTTGTATATAGAGTCTTCATGAGTGGGAACCAACTTTACGGCACCTAGCAACAACATGCTGAATCTGATGGGCCCATATTTTTCTCCCTTATGACATTTTTATTCCTAATTCTAATCTTATTTACTTTAAGACATAAATCTTCCAAAGTTATCCACTTCTGCAAGGACAAATATTTTTTGTTGTCTCAGGACCAAATATATTCATTAAAAAATCATTTTATTGGGGTCTCTTATGGCTCTTATCTCCATCCATTGTATCCAGCATATTTGGACATATGTTGCCATCATCATTTTCAAAACTTTTTCTTTCTACTTCAGCCTTGGTATCAGCTTTTTCCCTTCCACCCAAAGCCCCATGAAGCCTTGATAATTTATAATGTTTTTTTTTTTCAGTCTTACACTGACCACTTTCTCCCTTCACCCACTTTTAAGTTGTTTGTCCCCTTAGGAGGGGTTATATGTCCATTATTGTGATCAGTTTCCTTTTTCTCCCCCCATCTTCTCCTAACCCTCCTGATATTGCTACTCTCATTATTGATCCTGAGGGATTTATCTGTCCTGGATTCCCTGTATTGCAAGCTCTTATCTGTACCAGTGTACATGTTCTGGTCTAGCTGGATTTGTAAGGTAGAATTGGGGTCATGATAGTGGGGAGGGGGAAAAAGCATTAAAGAACTAGAGGAAAGTTGTATGTTTCATCAGTGCTATTCTGAACCCTGACTGGCTCATCTCTTCCTTGTGACCCTTCTGTGAGGGTTGGCCAATTGTCTACAGATCGATTTTGGGTCTCTACTCTGCCCTCCCCTTCATTCACATTGATAAAATTTTTTGTTGATGCTTGATGCCTGATCCCATAAACACCTCATGATCACACAAGCTGATGTGATTCTTCAATATAGGCTTTGTTGCTTCTCAGCTAATTGTCATTTGTTTATCTTCAGTCCTTTAAGACCCCAGATGCTATATCTTTTGATAGCTGGGCACCATCAGCTTTCTTCACCACATTTGCTTATGTACCCATTTTGTCTTCAGCAATCCTGTCCGGAAAGGTGAGCATCACAGAATGCTGGGCTATTAGAACAAAGTGTTCTTGGGTTGAGGAAGAGGAGTACTTGAGTAGAGGTCCAATGTCTGTCTGCTCCCTTTATACTTAACATACGTGTATATGTACATAGGTCTATTTCCATGTCGTTATATAAAATATATTTACATATGTAAATGCCTGTATTTAGACCTCTATAAATGCCCTTTGCCTCCTAGTTATTTCTTCTCTTTTCTTTTACTTTCCTCTTATCCCACTCTCATGTTTGGTCATCATTTGGTTTTCAGTAATTCCTCTTGATACGTTGCCTTGGATCAAGCCCCACCAGGCAACCTAGGCCCTACTCACCATAGGTTTTAGATCACTTGCTGTTCCCTTGTCCCTGGGTTTGTTGACACCCTCCTTCCTTTCCCTGGCCTCCCCTTCTCCCATATCCCCTGGGAGTGTTGGTTCCATTGTGTTCTCCTTCAGAGCATTTATCCCGCCTATCTTATTTAGCTAGACATGGAAAAACAGTGATAAGCGTAAAACCAAACCAAAAAGATAACAAAACTCAAAGCAACAACAACAAAAAAGAAAAGGCTATAAATAATTCCAGGTCTGTTTGTTGACCTCAAGAGGATTTCGGTTGAGTCTGATGGGGTGCCACGCCCTGGCCCCAAAGTCTAGTTTTGGTATTCCTCACGGCCTTCATTGCTTTGCTCCCTTTGCTGCTCCATTGCTCACCCTTAGTGTTTTGACCATGTGGTGGCGTCAGATCGGGTACAGTTCCCACCTGTGTCTCCAGTGTTGTCCCCTGTAGCTCTATGGGTCAGTGAGAGACGCCATGTCTCATGGTGGGATGGCCCTGATATTTTCATCAAATATTTTCATCAGCTCATTTTAATGCCTCTCTTCATTAACATTGCTGATAGCTAAAGTCATGATGTTGCTGGTATATAAATAATTTTCTATGAGTAAAAAACATCATCTTATCCCCCCCTCAAAAATAGAACCTAATAATAATTTAATTTTTCATGTTTGAATTTATATTGATCTATTTTAAAGCACACCAAAGTCAAATTGCCTCTAGTTTTCTAAAATGGAAAGTTTCTACTTCATGTCTAATGGTGGTTTATTTCTTCTAGACATAGAAATAAGTAATTTTTCTTGTTTTGGTTGATATAAGAAGAATCCAGGGAAATTAGGCAAATTTTGCTGTTGCAAACAAGCTAAAGTTAAAATGTAAAAACAGAACTAATTAAAAACCTAACCAACTGTCATCTAGTCCATTCCAGTGCATGGTGACAGTGACATGGTTTCTGAGGCGCTATGGTTGTAGGAGGGCAGAGAGCCTCGGCCGTTCCCTCGGGGCAGCCTATGGTTCATAGTCCACTGCTTACCCTGTAGAACCACCGGGGCTCCTCGGTGTTGCCTGTGGAGTGCCAAGTACTTACTCATCGCCACTGTGCATTTTTACTCATCAATCTTAGGTGTTGGCAGGAGAGATACTGTGATCAGGAAGGTGCTTTTCCAGGGGAAAGCTTATACATTGCATGCCGGATGCGCTGACCCCTGTGATTTCCCCAAATGTGGGAAACCTGACTGCATAATTTGTGGTGGTGGGGGACGCATCCACGCTCTCCCGCTGTGAATATATATATAAATCTTAGGCATATCTTTTTCCTGTAAAGGTTGGCTTTCTTCACCTTTACCCATATATTGGAACTTCAGATTTAATCCAATTTAGCTTATTCTCCATATAGAAAAACTTACGGAATTTAAATAGTGAAAATCCCACATTGTCTTGCTGTGGTAGTTCTGCCAAGATTATGCCTGCTTGTTTTGATATAAAAGTGTCGACTGTTTCTTTCTGTTTATAACCTGCCATTGTTATGAGTTTGCGTCATGTTAAATGACTTGTTACTTGTTACTTTGTTTCCCTGGATGATACTTTTGAACTTGAAACTCTCCAGAGATAAACATTGAAAACACTGAGAAACCTGAGATGAAAGCTGTCTATATGTTTTCTGACAGGTGATTGTGAGGAATGTTTACTTTACTGACTGACTTCCAGATGTTGCCAAGCCCAGAGTTGTTACTGGCTCCCCATTACACTTTGGCAGATACAAGAGTCCAAGTTGAGGTTATGATTGCCATCTCTCTGGAGAAGCAAGTAAACAAGTCATCTATTTTTCAACGAAATTAGTGAAGAAGCTAATTTATTTCCTTGAGAAGAACTGAAGGTAGTTTCATGAAATTTTAATCTGAGTGTTTGATTCTTTGTGAACTCTGCGAAGTTAGAGTAAACGAAAGGAACTTAGAGAAAACCGTATCTGTGCAATCATTTCCAGTAACCTGCGAATACAAGGGGAAAGTAAAAGGCATTTCTACTTGAGTCCCGGTTCATATACACATGGATTTACTCTAAATAAAACATGTTTGAACATGTCTTTGTGATCAGTGAATGAACACAGACAAATCCTCTTAGTATATACTTGCCATAGTTTCATGAAGGTACTATTGAAAAAATAAAAATTTTAAAGGCCCAATCACAAGGTAACTTCTGAGGGGATCTGCTGGAGCAGGTAAGGGCAAGGCACAGAGCTCAGCTCAGATGATTCTGGTGCACGGTTGTTGGATTTAAAGAGATCTGCAATGGAGAGTTTCTCAGAAAGAACAGGATGATCACAGGAATGCAAGACGAAGACGTCTGAAGAAAACTCAAAACAAAACTACATTGAAGTGAAAACGACCCAAAAAGTTGCTCTGGGGAATTTCGGGAACAACTCTGCTCACCTACCCTCCGTGTTCTGGTCATTTCACTGGGAACCTTCCATGCCCGATCTGGCCTCTTCAGATTTCTTGGTATTACCCAAACTCAGCATGAAAAGGAAAACACAGTTGGAATCCCTTGGGGACACCAAAACTACATTTTTGATAGGGCATGCATCGCAGTGTGCAGGAATCTTTAGAAGTGCTGAGCAGGAAGGAAACACGGCCTTAAGAAGCACATGGACCTAGAAAGTGGAAGGTTTGGTTGGTTTGTTTGTTTCATAAGGGTTTCTATGATTTTTGTAGACTTATTTGGCCCTCATGTAGTGAAATAATCCTCTTAGCTTCTAGAAAATCAGGTATGTCATGTGTGAAATCAGGTATGTCATGTGTGAGTGATTCCAACAATGACAGTTAAAAAGTTTATTCAATATCAAGTGCGTGCCCTGGGCAAGTTGTTTTACTTCTTCCTTGCCTGTTATGTACACGAGTGATAAAATGATGTGCGGTTCTCAGTTGTTCCATTTCTTTTGTGGCTTAATTGCAGTGATTGGGGCATTAGTTATGCTGGCGTTCCCTTTCATTACATATTGTACTTATCCGGGATATCCTAGGGTGGCAAATTTAGTTTGATAGCACAGTGAAGTTTGAGGTGCATGCCTGTGTTCAGTATTGTTCTTGAACTCTGCGATGTCCTATCGGTGTAAATAATCCCATCCACCTCCTGTGTGAGCCCATCCTTGAAGATCTCCTCATATGGATGCTTAATGAAAAATATACGACGCCTTTGTCCTTGTCAGCGGTGTCAGCACATGTGAGATATTCAGCACAAGTGCGAAATAAAGCTTCTGCTCTAAGAGGGGCCTGGGGACATTTTGTTTGGATGAGTAAACAATGTGTGCATCCTGGTGTCATGGAAAAAAGGACTCTCCTGAGTTCATAGGAAGGACATTGCTATTGATGGGTGACCCTGTGTAAGACAGCCGATCTTCAGAGAGTGTTCTGGGCTATTCTATCTCCAGGCCTTTCTGATTTGGAATTATTTTTTCAGGTTCGAACTGCCGGCTAATCACAAACCACCTGTGTCATGCAGGCTCCTGTGCACGGGGAAAGAGTGCTTAAAAGGCTGTTTAAATCTCCCTGCCTTGAATTTATTTGTTTTTCCGCAAATTTATCACCCACCTTCCAATAGATGTACTAAATTCAACCTATTTGTTACAATCAAGAGGTTTTTATCATTAGACCAGCAAGCCATCGACTTTTACAAATTACCTTATGAATCTGGTAGTACTATAATGTACTAATTTTAATGTTGGAATAGAAAAAATGTCACAGGAGCACATACTTGGTTTTGAAAAATATATTTTGATAATTTTGAATTTTCTTCAAAAATTGAGATAAAATATTTTTGGATACTTAATTCTGTACATATGAACTCTTTTGAATCTAAAGGCTGATATAATAGAGTAAAATAATTTAAAAGGTAATCAGATAATGAACTAAATAAGAAAATGATTCAGTTTAGTATACGTTGGGATAACTATTAAAATTTAGAGATGTATTTTTTTACCTTTATACAATGGAATCTTGACATGCCACACTAGTTTTTGTCTATTATCTAAGTATGTATGCATTTGTATAAGTAATTGGTGATTTTTAGGGAGTGAGTACCTTTGCACCAAGTTTTTGGATCATAGGCAACCAGAGATAGGATTGATAAGAATGAAGATTGCAGAATACTTCATTGTGCTCATGCGGAACCTAGTCATGGCTCAAAAGGAAGGGAGAGGGATGGTGCTGGGGTGAAAGGGGGATCATGTCAAGGAGTCTATGTAGGAGAAGAATGTTGAGAAACTGATCGTGGTAGCAAATGTACAATTCTACTTGAAGTGATTGAGCTGTAGAATAAAATGCTGTATGTATTTAATCCCAAGTCATAAAAAAGGCAGCTGCTTGAATAGAACAATGGAATATTTCATGGTTCAAAGCCCCGAAAGGGCCACGTCCTTTCACAGTATTTATTTAATCTGTGTGCTGGGTAAGTGATCAGAGAAGAGAGACTACATGAAGAAGAATGTTGCATCAGGAATGGTGGAAGGTTTATTAACCATCTTTGATAAGTGAGTGATATAACCTTGCTTGCTGAAAGTGAGGAAGACTGAAGCGCTCACTGATGAAGATCAAGGATTACAGCCTTGTTCAGAAAAAGGAGTCTGACTTAATGTCAAGAAAACAAAAATCCTCACAACTGGGCCCATAGGTAACATCAGGATAAATAGAGAAAAGATGGAAGTTGTTAAGAATTTTATCTTGCTTAGATCTAAAATCAATGTTTATTGAAGCAGCAGTCAAGAAATCAAAGAACCGATTGCATCGGGAACATCTGTTACATGAGAGTTCTTAAAAGTGTTGTGCCTGACCTAAGCCATGATTTTTCAGTTGCTTCATATACCTGAGAAGGCTGGACTTTGAATAAGGAATGCACTTGAATTCTGGAGCTGGCGAAGAATATTGAAAGTACAATGGATTGCCAAGTGAGTAACGCATCTGTCTCATAAGAAGTACAGCCAGAATTCTCATAGAAGCAAGGATGGTGAGACCTCGTCTTCGGTGCTTTAGACATGTTATCAGGAAAGAAAAGTCCCTGGAAGAGGACAACATTCCTGATATGCTAGAGGGACAGCAAAAAAAAAAAAAAAAGAAAGAAAGAAAGAAAAAGACTCGACGAGACTGGTTGACACGGTGACTGTAACAATGGGTTGAAACCTAACAATCGTGATGATCATGCTGGTTGGGCGACGAGTCTTTCTGTTGTACCAATGTGCCGATTAGTCCGACCGGCTTGATGGGACCTCACAGCAACCTTTTGTTCCTAAAACAAATCTTTATCAGTTATGATGAAAAAGGATTTCAGGACAACAACTATATTGGTAGGAAATTGGGTGTTTGGTTGAATGAAGAATTGGGGGAAAATCTGTTAGTTTGGAAATGGGTACAGCAAGAATTTACATAAAGCAATTTGATGTTTGCAGGTTTAGTGGTGAACATACTCTTACATCCAGGCAGATTAAAGTTGAGATCTTGGATGCAAAAGGAGAATATAGTTTTATTCAATTTACCTTTTGAAGAACAGTATATATTTGGTGAAAATCTCCAACTCATAATGTTGTCATGGTTAAGGGATATTTTCTCATTTTCAAGAATCAGTGTTTTAGCCATGTTATTTTTTTGCCCTTTCAAGGCAGTTTCTCTTTAATTCTCAATAGACTCTGAGTTCCACCAACCACATATTCATTATATCCCACTTTCCTTAAGTTTAAGACTATCACAGTTTTCTGGCTTCTTGTTATGTAAGGGAAAATGTTCACATAAAAACAAACAAACAAACTTACCTCCCTGTTTGGATTGTCTATGATGCTTCTTCAACATATTTATGTGTATAATTTTCCTTTCAATATTCAAAAACATAGTATTTCTAGTCATTTCAATGTGGTTTGCACACTTGAATCTCAGTATATTCTTGAGCAAAAATGTCATGCATATTATTACTTTTTAACTTCTGAATTTATTTATATATATTCAAATAAATTATTCTAAAATCCTATTGAATAATAATAACAATTGCTTACTGCTTTTCAAATGTTGGTAGAAGTTTTAGAAATATGAGAGCAAGACTCTAGCTATTTTAAAACTATTTCAAGGCTTATTTTGTCCTGGTTACTAAGCTTGAAACGGACATGTTTTTGGTTGGGATGACTGTACTTTCTACATTTCCTGTTGATAACAGTATAAACAGTTCAAACAGAAATTCAACACTGGGGTTGGAAAACACAGGAGCCTGGCCTTACACAGAAATAGAACACACGACATTCAAACGATCAGATTCAACTTTGTCATAACTTTGAGAAACAAAGGTTTACAGCAATTAAGACAACACGGAATTAACAAAAAATAGCAACTTAAAAATGAAAGGGATGTTTTGTGACATTTTGTTTGACCTTGACACACCCTTCTCCAACACTCCCTCATTCAACTATTGTTGAATTCAGTAGCTCACATTCCCTGCGTGGTACTCTGATCCCTCTTTTTGTAGAAATAGACCTTATTTTCATGGAATTCTAGTTTTCAATGAATAGTATTCAAAATGCCGTGTTTTAAGCAAGAATACTCTGAAGCATGCAAAAAGACAAGGAAATGTGAGTTATCTCTTAGTGTCATTGTGTGAATTCCAACTCATAGAGACCCTATCCTACAGAGTAGACTTGGCCCTTTGAGTTCTGAGACTATAAGTTTTATTTTTTTAATTTTTTTTATTTTAACAATTTATTGGGGCTTATACAATTCTTTTCACAGTTCATACATATACATACATCAATTGTATAAAGCACATCTGTACAGTCTTTGCCCTAATCATTTTTTTCTCTTTTCTTCTTTTACATATTATTAGGGACTCATACAACTCTTACCACAATCCATACATATACATACATCAATTGTATAAAGCACATCCATACATTCCCTGCCCCAATCATTATCAAGGCATTTGCTCTCCACTTAAGCCCCTTGCATCAGGTCCTTTTTTTTTCCCCCTCCCTCCCCAGTCCCCCCTCCCTCATATGCCCTTGGTAATTTATACATCGTTATTTTGTCATATCTTGCCCTATCCGGAGTCTCCCTTCCCCCCTTCTCTGCTGTCCCTCTCCCAGGGAAGAGGTCACATGTGGATCCTTGTAATCAGTTCCCCCTTTCCAACCCACTCACCCTCCACTCTCCCAGCATCGTCCCTCACACCCTTGGTCCTGAAGGTATCATCCACCCTGGATTCCCTGTACCTCCAACCCTCATGCACCAGTGTACAGCCTCTGTCCTATCCAGCCCTGCAAGGTAGAATTCGGATCATGGTAGTTGGGGGGAGGAAGCATCCAGGATCTGGGGGAAAGCTGTGTTCTTCATCGATACTACCTCACACCCTAATTAACCCATCTCCTCTCCTAAACCCCTCTATGAGGGGATCTCCATTGGTCGGCACTTGGGCCTTGGGTCTCCACTCTGCACTTCCCCCTTCATTTAATATGATATATATATATATATACATATATACATATACACATACATACACACACTTATATCTTTTTTTTTGTTTTTGCATGATGCCTTATACCTGGTCCCTTTGGCACCTCGTGATCGCACTGGCCGGTGTGCTTCTTCCATGTGGGCTTATTTGCTTCTGAGCTAGATGGCCGCTTGTTCACCTTCAAGCCTTTAAGACCCCAGACTGGAGGCTATAAGTTTTTATAGAGGAGAAAGCCTCATCGTGTGAAATGGCTGGTAGTTTCAGACTGCTGACCTGAGGTGAGCAGCCCAGTGCCACTGTAACTCATTACGTCACCAGGACTTCTTTTGTGGTAGTCATACACAGAATAAATTAATAGTATTTGTTCCTAAGGAGCTTATACATTAGAATTACCAAAGACTTTAATTCACTGTTATAAATCAAAAGCTAAAGGACCACATGAGCAAATGAAACCATTAGTTTGGTGTGTTAACAAATAAATAAAAATTCAATTAAAAGAAACTATAAATAGGAACAAAACAAATTTTGGAGCAGCAAAGCGTAACAGAAATGAAAAATTCACAAGAGGATTTTAATAGCAAATTTAAGCAGGCAAATGGGGAAAACCCACCAGCTTAAAGATCAGTCCATTTGAAATATCTATTCTGAAGAGCAGGGAAAAAATGATGATATAAAATGAATGAACCTAAAAGACATATCGCAAATCATCAAGCATAGCGGTATATGCATATTGGGAAAGCTTAGGAGAAAACAGAGAGAAGGAGAAAGATTATTTGGAAAAATTTAATGAAAGAACTATTCCAAAATCAATAAAGACATGCTTTTCCCCTATAAGGAGTTCAAGGAACTTCAAGAAAGTTAAATACATAAGGCTCCACTCTGAGATACATTGATTGATACAGTTTAAAGAAAAATGAGGTAACACTGAGAGCAGTAACGAAGAAGTGACACTTTACATACAAGTGACCTTGAAACCACTGAGGACAGAAAGTAGTGAGATGACATTTTTAAATTGTTGTGAGTAAGTGAGAATTTTTCAGTCACGAATTCTGTATCTCAGAAATGAAAAGAGGAGAGAGAGAGAGAGAGAGAGAGAGAGAGAGAGAGAGAGAGAGAGAGAGAGAGAGAGAGAGAGAGATTCACAAAGAAAAATAGCCTGGTTGTTGTTGTTTGTTGTTACCATTAAACCTGCCCCCAATGAAAGAAAAGGCATCACAACTGGGAAGGTTCACATAATCCCTGCCCATCACACTTGCATTTATGAATACATTTCCGAGAACAAGATTCAATAAAATAATGTCTCTGCAAGAGGTCTTTCAGGCAAGGTAAGTTCAGGGCGGTGATGTCAGCTCCGAAGATGGTGGCAGCTACCTAGAATCCTTGGGTTCTCCAACGAGTGCTATTTACAGAGGATCCATGAGAACATGCAGTGATCACAGATGCTTCTTGGGAGAAGGTGTCAGAAAACAGAACACTACACGGATGGCGAACGGTCAGGGAGCTGCGCCGAGTATTTATTTCGTCATAGACAGCATACTTGTTCCTTCCTCAAGGGCATCGGCGTTGTCCGGAGAGAAAGTCATTGGTAAACCTTACCCCATCTACCCTGCCGCCCTGGTGTTTTCCTTTCAGAAGCCCAGAACCTTAACCCCCTGGAGCAGTTCCGTTCGGCACGTGTGGGTTGCCACAGTCAGAATTGACTCAACAGCCACTGGTTAGGGTTTTTTCATTTTTATTTCAGCTTACAAGGATTTTTATTTTCAACTTGGGTCCAAAAGCAGCAGTCCTAAGAAGCGGCAGTCAAGAAAGTAAGCAACATATTTTTCCGGGCAAATCGGGTGCGTGAAAGCTTTTCATATTGTTAAAGAGCAAAAATTGTCATCATGAGGATTAGGAGGCGTCTGACTCAAGACAGGACATGTTCAGTTGCCCCACATGCGTATGAAAATTGGAGCACAAATGAGAAAGATGACGGTGTAATTGCTGCATGTGGATTAAGGGGTGGAGAGGGTGTCTGAAGGACCTTGCGTGAGGGCCCAAAGAACACACAGAAAGTTCTGGGAGAAGTCCAGCCGGCTTACTGGGTAGAAGAAGTTAGGGTGACAAAATGCTGTCTCATCTATTTTTGACTATTATCAGGAGGACAATCCCTAATAAAGGACATCTCACTTGGTAAGTTAGAGGGTCAGCAAAAAGAGTGGAAGGGCCTAAGTGAGATGGCTTGACAGGGGTCGCAGCACTGGGCTCAACATGATCATTGTGACGGTGACACAGGCCTGGGGAGTGTTTCCTTTGTGCGTAAGGTCGCTGTGGGTTGGAACTGACTCACAGGCACCTAACAACAACAACAACCATGATAGAGAAATGCTGGGTTTTCAGAACCTGATTCATATTCTAGTAGGGCACCCGATATGGTTCTTTATAAATTCTTAAAATTAGACAGACTGTGCTATTTACTGAACCACATTTTAAAACAAGTGCTATTGGAGAAAGGAGAGAATAATTTAATTTGGACTTAACTCAGGAAAGATTTCTTAGAAATGTTATACAAGTGTCTTCCCCTATAACGTTAACACTTTGATGTGTGGAAATTGGACAATTTCAGGCACGGAGAAGTTGTCTCGCGATAAAGATAAGGGAAGATGTAGAATCTGTTTCCGGAAGAGCTTTCAGAGGAAGAAGGACCTATCAGCAGGCTGGGGATGGCTCTCTTAGATGCTCTCAGAAAATAATGAGAATGGAATCTCAGAGAAGAAGCAGATGCAATCATTCTTTTTCATGTCAAACAGCCATCATCTTTCTTCTTTCAATAAGTCAAATTTAACCAAAGAAGGAACTAATGTGTTACAGATGTCATTTATATACATCTTGATATACATGGTAAAATAAAATACAAGTTGTATTTTAAAAGAAAACAAATGACTATAAAGGAACCATGGCAGCATGAGTTTAACCGTGTAACTAAATCTTGAATTTTAAACTAGTTTATAAATAATTGTACAGATATTTGGTTAATTTGGATTTTGATAGCTAGGTGAAAAGGTAACTATTTCAATTATCAAAAGAAATTGCAACTCAATAAAATTGGTACTTTATTTAGGATTAGTTCTGTACTCTATATTTTAGGAAAAATATCCATCTGACACTAAAATTGCATGATATTCACAATATTCTGTTTTTTGAAAAATAAACCATATAAGTTATTACTTTTCAACTAAATCCAGTAATGAATCTTAAAAAAACACAAACCTTGCGCCAGCTTTGAGATAAGGGAGAAATTAGGGAATTGTTTTACATTCAAAATGTACTTAAAATCTAATTTGTAATGATTCTGTTCATTACAAATGTGTATAATTTGTAACGATCCTGTTAATTTGTGACATTTGCTAGCACAATATTGTGCAAGTGTCATTTAAAAGCCTTGTTTATATAGCATGTTCGACAGGCCTTGTTCACTAGCATTAATTCATGCCGCGCTTTTTCTTAATACGCTAAATTTCGTATGGAATTCCAGCTGTGAACATCTAGTCCTAGTGCTGACAAGGAGCAATCGTCCAACAGTGAGTGACCAGGATGCCGATGGTGGGCTGATCTTCCAAAACACAACTGGTGCCGGCATCTTTATGCGGTTATTTTATATCCTGTCTGACTTGAAATATAAAACGAATTTAGGATGAAATAATATATACTTTTTAAGAAAACTTGTGTATTGAATCTTTAAGACAAAGTAGTTTCACTTATTTAAAATTGTAATTGAGATTTCTCCATTTGGTTTAGAAATTTAGATATATGTATATATAGTATTCATTTTCATAAACATATATAATACTTTTTTGTGAATTAATGCTTTGCTAATATCCTTTATACCTTGGGGAATATGTCCCGGATGCTCATTAGACACAAAGGCAGGCAAAGTATGTCCACAGGCTTCAGATATGTGGTCAGGAGGAACCAGGCCCTATGAAAGGACATCACGTTTGGCAAAGTGGGAGGTTAGCGGGAGAGGAAGATCCTCAAGGATCTTGCGGACACGGTGGCGGGCCCAGTGGAGCCTGCCTGGGAACTGTGAGGGCACTACAGGCCCGGGAGTGTTTCACTTTGTTTTCTGTAGGTTGTTACGAGTCAGAGTCAACTCAGTGCCAACTAACAACATTTATTAATTTTAAAATAAAATTTTTAATTGTAAGATTTTAATGTTTTAAAGGATTACTCCAAATATCTGGCAAATGCAATTTAACCCATCTTTCTATTGATTCTCTACTATATCTACTAAATCCGTTTATTTTAAAGAATAAAAAAACTCAGAAAAATCCCATAACAAAAATAAAAACTCAGAAAGCTCTCCATGTATGTTATGAAACAGGGATATTCCACCGGAAAAAATTGAGATAAAACATAGAAGACTAAACTGAAATTAATCTCAGATGTTCTAGTTTAGCAGGACACATATTACTTTTAAAATAAAGCATTAATTAATAAATATTTTAATCCTAAAGGGAATATCAGGCATAATCTCAAGCTCTAGACTCAAAAAAATATCAGCCTTTTGTTAAAAATATAGTAAAACATGCAAACGCTGGAACTTGTGCATAAAAGAAGTCTGTGAGAGAAGGAAACCTGTACTGTTCCCACGAACAGAGCAATCGGGTCGTAGGAAGACTGCTCTCTGTCAAAAGTGGAAAACATGCTGGGTTGTAAAACACAAAGCAGGTCTGTTGAGTTCCAGCTTTTAAAGATTCCACTATAGCTTCTTAGACTTTTATTGAAAGAAATAAAACAGAAACGAATATATATAGAACTGAGTAAATGAAACAGAATTGAAGAAATGTAGAACTGAGTAAATAAAACAATTGAAGCACCTAATCCTCTCCCTGATCCCACTCCCATCCCTGAGATAACCCTTCTAATGTGGTTGTTTTGTGCTCTAGAGTAGAACCCCTCCCATAGCGACCCTGCAGGACCCTACACTCACCCAATTGGGTTTTCTTGGCTGTGATCTTAACAAAGCTGATTGCTAGATCTTTCACCCAAGAGACTGTGTGAGTTTGAATTTACGACCTTTGGTATAGCAGCCAAATGCTTAAACATCGCAATACTAGGGCTTCTTAAACATTAAGCCTACTGTCATCTAAGAGATTCCAATGCATAGTGATCCTATGGATGGTTTTGAAGGCTATAATTTTTTTAAATATCATTTTATTGGGGTCTTGGACAACTCATCACAATCCATCGACCTATCCATCCATGTGTCAAGCACATTTGTACATTTGTTATCATCATCCTCCTCTAAACATGTGCTTTCTACTTGAACCCTTGTCCTTATTTTTTTTTTCTCTCCCTCTCCCGCCTTCCCTCCCTCAAGAACCTTTGCTAATTTATAAATTTTTTTCATGTCTTACACTGTCTGATGTCTTCCTTCACCCACTTTTCTGTTTTCCGTCCCCCAGGGAGGGGTTTTATTTAGATCGTGTGAACGGTTCTCCCTTTCTCCCCGACCTTCCCTCTTACCCCACTGGTATGGCTACTCTCATCATCTGTCCTGGGGGGTTTTACTGTCCTGGATTCCCTGTGCTTCCAGTCTTATCTGTACCAAGGGCTATAAATCTTTATGAGAGAGGATAGCCTCATCTTTGTTGAGTATAGTGACTGGTGGATTTGAATCACCACCTTTTAGTTAGCATCTCAATGCTTACCCAACGCTCCACCAGAGCTCCTTCCTTAACCAGTGAGGAGACTGCAAATTTATCTCATCCATATTTTCTGTCATTCATGTTTACTAGTTTATAATATTGGTCTAAATTTGTTTGAAACTTTCATCTTTTATGAGGTACTGAAATTAGAAACTGGAAATTAGAAAGAGTATTGCAATTATATCTTTTTATATGTGTCCTTTTACTTGCATTTTTCTCATGATGGAATTGCTGGATTATAAGGTATATATACACATATTCCAAGTCAATTTACATTTTCTCAAGACCTATTTTTTCTGTTCTTTAAAGTATCGCATCTTACAAGTCTCTCTGAATTATTGATATTCTTCTTATTTCACTAAATTATATAAACAACAAATATGTCAAAATTCTTTCATATCAAACCTATAATTCCACCTGCACATTCCATAAACTCTGCTTTCTTTTCTTTTTTTATGAAAATGAAGAATATCTTCTTCTATCTAGGCCAAACACTCCAGTGGATGCTGTAACTTTCTTTCTTGTACATTCAAGGATATTTCTCATGCAAAGCCATACTCTATTAAATCATCAGATTTCCTGCTTGACACATTAAGTCTTACAAACATGCATTAATATTTAAATATTAATATTCCCTTGACTCCTTTAATCTCAACTCTTTTATATCTTTGCATCATTATTAAAAATTCCAATTCTTTTACCATTCTCTTAACCAAAATACTAAATCAACTGCCATTGAGTTGCTTCAGACCAGCAACTGTATAGTACAAAGTAAATTTCCTCCCTAGGATTTCTGAGACTGTAAATCTTTCCTGGAGGTTACAGCCTCATCTTTATTCTGCAAAGCATATGGTAGATTTGAACTTGTGACCTTGAAGTTAGCAGCCAAATAGGTTAACGAGGGAAACCTCTGTATGTCTGAAAGCCCATCCCTTTAAGACTTCTTAATATTAAGGCTTTACTAATATGATCGAACTATTGAAATATAGAGTGTGTTAATTATAGCTAGATAAAAAAATTTTTAAAGAAAAAATTTGTAAGGGAAGCCAAAAACATTTTTTACTTGAAAATTATTTTTTAATGTATATAGATGTCAATTTTCCCCAAAAATCTATCTATGGAGCTAATATAATCCTAATAAAAAATTTAGAAGTTTTATGACAAAAATCAATACTCTGGTTCTGTCTTCAGTCTTACTGTTTGGTCATATCGCTCTTGTTATATCAAAATATAGCTTCAGTTCACCTTGGTTGACTTTCTTTCCCAGTACATTCTAGAGGCAGGATCCATCTCCTCTTGAAACAAACTTGATTTCAACTGTTGTTGTTAACAATTTCACTGTCCATTTCTCCTTCATTTCTTTTGGTGGCTTCTCCCAGGGAGCCCTGGTGGTGCAGTGGGCTACACACTAGTCCACAAACCACAAGGACAGCCATTGGAGACCAGCAGCTACTTCCTTTGAGAAAGCTGCAGTTTCTACTCTCACACACATTTAGAGATAGAAAACCACGGGGCAGTTATGCTCCATCCTACAGGGTCACTCTGAGTAAAAATCGACTTGATAACAAGTGTTTGTGTTTTAATTCCCTGACTTTACTCAGTAAATCTTGAAATGTCCCAGACTTGCTCTTCCTACTTTGTGTGTTTGTGTGAATCTTTTCCATTTATACTTGCTCCTTCTGGCTGTTAGCTCCTATCTCTCTTCTAAATTCTAACTTTCCAAATGCATCAATATTCTACTATTTGTCTGGAATGCTCTTTCCCTAAGTACAACAGAACAAAACACTATCCATTTCTGCACCATCTTCACAATTGTTACTGTGTCGAGCCCATTGTTATAGCCACTGTATCAATCAAGCTGGTTGCAGGTCCCCCTCTTGTACACTGACCTTCTGCTTTACCAATCCTGATGTTCATTTCCAGGGACTCACATCTCCTGATAACACACCTAAAGTATATGAGCCAGTCTTTCCATCATCGCTTCTAAGTAGCATTCTGGCCACGCTTTGTCCAAGACAGAGTTTTCTATTCTTTTGGCAATAAGTAGTATTTTCAGTACTGTTCACCAGCACTGTAATTCAAATACTGTATTTACTCAAGTATAAGCCAACCCAAATAATAGCCATGGCACCTGATTTTACCTAATTATATGGTGTATCAATTCTTCTTTTATCTTCCTTATACTTGGATTACTTTTAAATACATAATGCGGAGATTATATTGTATTGCATATTGTTTACATATTGTTTACATTGATGAGTTAGAAGATACATGGAGGAATATGTATGTATGTATATATATATATATATAGAGAGAGAGAGTTTATATTTATATATAAGGAAGATTCAACAATTCCATGGGCAACTATAGCTTTTAATTCTATTTTACCATGAATTTCTGATGCTCTCTTGGATAAGAGGGCAATATCCCAGATGTTTATATTAAAATTTTATAATGTAAATTATCAGTAACCCTGTGGGAATAGTGGTTATGAGTTGGGCTGTGATCTAAAAGGTCAGCAGTTCAAAACCACCAGCTTCTCTAATCTTAGAAAGACTTAAGGTCTCAGAAGGTCACAGGCATTTCTAACCTGTCCTATAGGGTCGCTGAGTGGGAATCCACTCAATGGCAGTGAGTGAATGAATATACATGATAAAAGAGCTCTGCTGACATAGTAGTTACATGTTGAAGTGCATACCACAAGGTCAGCAGCTTGAAACTCCCAGCTGCTGCACGGGGGAAAGATGAGGCCTCTTATCCCATAAACAGTTACAGTATTGAACCCCACAGAAGCAGTTCTCCTCTGTCCTGGAGAGCCATTAAGAATCAGTGAGTGAGACTGGTACAAACCATTTGTAATCAGCTGCTAACTTAAAGGTTGGGGCTTTGATCCCACTCAATGAACACAGGAAGAAAGATCTGGCAATACAGCATTGTAAAGATTAACAGGGGGAAAAAAAAAACCTAAACGTGAAATTTCTATGAGCCAGGGGTCAACTAAATGGTATCTATCAATGACAAAATACATTATATACATTTTCTATATATTTATAAAGGTGACTGTAGTATGAAACTTCACATAATAATGTTAAGATAGATCCATGAAGGAGGAGAGCTTCTTGTGGGATTTTCACTGAGACACTTGGAATAAAAGCTGTGTGGAGATCGAGGCATGACTTCTGGAATTTATAATCCAGAGATCACCCCAAGGCTAAAGACTGGGACCCTGGGGCATGCATTCTGTTTTCTTATGCCAAATTAATTCCTTTCCATTTTTTCTTCTTCATCTACTTTGTCTCTCATCCTTCCTTTATGGTAACAAATTTGTGAGTGGGATATATTCAGGATTAGGTATTTCTTTCTATTATTCCTTTTTTTAACCTTAGAGAAATATAAAACCAAATAAATCTATTCTATTCTTTAAAAAGAAAACATGTCTAAAAGGGAGAATTATTTAAGATATGCTTTATTCCAGAACAAAAGTCATTCTTAAATAGAAAAACTACACTTGAACTTCAACTTATCTTCACACGTATCTAGGTTTAGTGCCATGACATCTTTCAGAAATTTGCATTTTAAAATCTACTTTGCTTTTAGAGTCAATAGCCTGATTGTTCAGCAACTTAAATGATAAGAAATCTCAACTCATAAGTCTCTGTGTCTAATTGAAGGACTCACCCAAGTGGAAGAAAGCTGGTCTGGAGGAGCGTTTAAGGAAGTACTGTGTTTATTAGACTATACTTCTGAAAATATGAAGAAATTACCTGACACCTTTGCCTCAGTCTGTCCCACAGGCTAACTGAACTAATGATTCATGTTTTCCCCAACCTCATTAAAAGGAGGTTCAGGCCATAGGCAAACACCTTTGTAGGATGCAATGTTTACCCATTAACAGACTGGCTGAGAAGAGTAGAAGAATAAAGCTGGGCTTTGCATGTGGTTTCCCTGTTCTAGAACATATTCATTACTAACTTACTACAGTTACCTGCCATCCAACAGTCTACACTTGCTTAAACTCAGCATTTAAAATTGCTTTTCTAGGTTACTTCAGATCTACCAAGAAGTAGATCTATGATTGTAAAGAAGCAGGGAAAGGCAGGGAGAACTTTGTGTTCACATTATATGGTAGGTTGGTCGCCTGGGCAAGGAGATGGTTGGAAGGAGTATCAGTTCATAAGGCTTTCAGATTGTGCTCCAATTGCAAACACATTCGAAGAAGCCACTGAGGAGCCCTTAAGCGAGGGTTGGACGAGTCACTCGAACGAACCCCTGGAATTAACTTGCGTTAGTTGCATTATGGAGCCCTGGTTGTACAGTGGTTGCATGTGGGGCTGATCGTTGCCAAGTCAGTAGTTTGAAACCACCAGCTGCTCTAGGGAGAAAGACGAGCAGTTCTCCTCTGTCCTACAGGGCTACTGTTCGATGAGTCAGAATTGACTCAATGGCAGTGAGTTAGAAATGTGTTTAGTTCCCCGATTGTGCTCAGCCATTGACTGGTGGGACCTAGTGGAAAGTTTAGCTGGCTTAAATATGATAGGGATGGCAGTGGGACATCAAAGAGGAATGATTTCATCAGCTCTACATGCACATATAGCATCTGATCAGTCAAAATTTTCACTTTTGTTAGCCCAATACTTTTCTTTTCATCTATTTTATTTTTTCATCTATTTTATTAATAGATTCCCTTCCATTACAGATCTTAGGCATCTTGTTCAATTACATCAATTCTGATCCCATTGAATTAGATTCCCCTTCACAATCCTCTATCAAAACCTTACTGATTCCAAACAGTGTTTCTGGAGAGAATCCTGTAGCTATTTTGATTTGTGAGGATAAATTGCTCTGAAGTGCTCAAGATTACCAATTTTGGAGATGCATATAACTGAGGCCTTCTAATCCTAGCTCCATTACTTACTGTGCATCAATTTGGGTAAGTAATACAACTTTCTAAACTTTAATGTTCTGATCCAGAAAATAAAGTTTATAGTACTTATAATATTATATCATAATATCGCACTGGTGATATAATAAGTGCTTAATAAATACTGAATATATTATTAATAATGTCAACTAGGATTTATGACTTTTTAACTTATATGACTTTTGTACTTCTTTTGAATCTCTATTAACTTCTCACTGGAGTTAGTTCAAACTTATTGTTACTCTTTAATTTTCTTAAACCTGTGTCCACATAGTCTACATTGTTAAGAAGTGAGAGACTTTCAATCAGTTAGCCAACTGGTAATTTATTGCGAATCTTTTGCATCTGGGACTGTTTATGACAGTGATTCCATGGTGGTGACCTGGGCAAATGAAGAGTCTATCTTGATTGAGCAAACAGTTTAGCCTGTGTAGTATATTATCATAAGTTATGAATTTACATATCAAAGTCCCCCATATATTTTACTTCCTTTTTATTATGCCTTTGTGCTATCTTTTCTAAGACTAACCTTGATCTTGTTCTTACTTGGCTTTTCTGGAGACTGGTTCCAACACTTGGCTTTTGCCATGCCGCATTTTCAGTCTTTATCACAATCAGTTCTTTTCACAAGATTTTCTCCCATAATTTTAAAAGAAAGAAATATAATTTACTTGAATGTATTTCTGGCTCTTTTTCCTTCCTTCACTTTTCTCATTTTAGTTTCAATTTGTTTTTCATATTCATGAGCTTATACAAGGATCTCTCACAAAAGTGATCCGCTGTGATCATTGAAATTCCAAATATTTATTCTTATATGATATCTTTTATGATGCCACTTCTGTTTTTAACACAATATGCCATTCTTTGCACTTCATTCCATTTCTTTATTGATTCCCTTGAGTCATGAGTATAGTTCATTCATCTCTTGAGAGGCTATCATTGGTCCTCAAGTGCTAGTAATGCAGAAGCTGTGGATTGGCTATAAGACTCTCGTTTCTTTGTCTGTATTTGGACTCCAGCACTTTTTTTGTTGCTAGTCTTAGCCACTTCAAAACCCAATTTGTATCTTCAGTCAATCTCATTCTCATGTTCACATTTTCTTCTGTTTCGAAAGTTCCTTACCCGTTCTTCAAGCCGCATGTGTTTCAAACTGCGCTGTAGGCACCTGAATAGCACTGCTTTTTCCATTCTTTATATTTCCTAATGTCACCTTCCAATCACTCAGATTTTAAAATTCAAAAATATCTTGGTTTTTTTTTCCCCTTAAACGTACCTCTTCTTTTTATTTTCATTGAAGCCATTTTGCTTGGGTTAGTTTACTTTCTGGAGTAGCCTCATCACACTAATCATGCTGAGTGCGTGTGCTTTATTCTTCCACATATGTATGATACTACAAAGGCCACTTCTGCCATCTTCATGCCATTGTGTGTTTATTTATACTTTATTTGTGTTCATAGAATTCCCCCCATCCTTAAACGTCCAATACAATTACTACTACTTAAAACCTTTTAATCCTTCATTAACCAGAAATAACAATCTTTCCCCATTGTGAATATTTTATTTTTTCATTCCTCTATGTAAAACGGTGGGGAGGTTACTGTGTCTGGCCTCCCTGGCTTCCCTTTGCCATGAGGCCTGGTTCAGACATGCTACTACCTCCTTCCCTCCCCATCCTTTACCTTATTCTGACACTACTGTACCTCTCAGGGTACTCCACTTCTAGGCGAGGTGTGAGGATTTATTGAAATGATTACACAGAACTCCAGACAGAACTATGGGAATTCATTAGGGAAGTCCAGGAGCCATCCCAGATTACTAGAATCGTGTTTTTGCACTGGGCTACTCACTTCTGGGTCAGAAGTTTGGAATCACCAGCCACTCCTTGGGAGTAAGATAAGGCTTTGTCCTCCTTTAAAGCATTAGAGTTTCAGAAGTTCTGCCTTGTCCAGAAGATCACACTATGAGTCAGAATTGACTGGATGGCAATGAGGTGTGTTGTTGTTGTTGGTTGGGATTAGGGTAGTTTTTGTTGTCAGGGGCTGTTGAGTCAGTTCTGACCCATAGCACTCCTGTATAGAACAGAGCCAAACACTGCCCACCCTGAGCTCTCCTATGCTTTAGCCCATTGTATCCACGGTGTCAATAGGCTAATGGGAAGTTAATAGGTTAGCACAAATCAGGATATCTGTAAGGATACAGTCATCATCCAGAGCAACAGCTCTCAACAAACAACCAAGTCTCTCCCTGGTCTTTGGCTTCTGCTTCCATGGCCCAGAAGCACAGCTCTGCCTCACAGCTTCATAGTCCTGATGCCGCTCCTCTGTTCAGACTCGTGATCCCTTGCCTTGGCCTCAGATCATGGACTGGGTCTTTCTGTCTAGTCCATATTTCCATGCCACGCCCTCCGGTGCCTCTGGTTCAGGCCCCACCTGCTCAGGCAGAGATCTCTGATGCTCTCATCCATTGGTCCTGGGATTCTCTCTGTACAGAGATGGCTCTTATGTCCAGAGGAACAGCCGTGATGGATAGGGTGGGCTTTTGTTTTTGTGTCTTTTAGCAGAGTGTAACCCCAGGAAACGAAGGGCTTGATTTGGTTCATACCCTCTACTAAATTTCGGACTTAACTCTAGCTCAATCCTGTCCATTAGATTAGCATAGAAGTCCTTCTAAAGCAGGGTTACAGTCACAGGAATAGAGTCTAGAATTCTAATACACCACATAAGAAATTGTGGCTAGAAGGGCTGTCTTAACTGACTGCATCTCATTATCTCATACTGTTTTGCAGCTTCTCTTTTTTTGACATAGGCTCCTGAGAACCATGAGGACAGAGACTTGTGACATCTTCATTTATATTCTACAGGATAATAGGCATACTACCTTGCTTAATAAGCATCACTAAAAGAATAAATGAGAAGCTCTTTCTTAACACCGAAGTATACCAGTGAAGAAATAAACTCTGTAGCCCAGCTGAGTATCCAGTTTGCAAGAGCTCAGAGTAGTGGCGATGTCCATAGGTACTGGTTCTTTCTCTCTCCCCTAATTAATACCCTAAGGGAGCGCAGCCTTACTGAGTAGGCGCTGGGGATGGGGGCAATGGGGGCACGAGGACACAGCGCCTTCCCTGGAATTATTGAATGCCTGCAAGACTGACATGCATGCAATTTTGTATAATGTGGAATAAAATTAATTTTATGAAGACATCTGAAAAGGAATACTCAAGGTATAAAAATTACTACATGATCAATATTTCGTAAGCAAAGTGTTGTATATTATTCTTTTTGAAACCTGGAAAAAAAAGAACCCATAAAAGTCATTTCCCGCCCCCCATTATTTCCCTGAACCTGTGTTTAGCTAACACAGTGGTGAATGTGCACGAATTAATTGGAAGCTTTCAAGAATCTTACAGAAACAAGTACATTATCCCCCTGAGCTTCTTAGGCTTCCTAAAGGTTCACTTTCTAATGTTGGGGCAGGAACTTGGCTTCTGAATATAAAGTACAGTGTGTAAACACTACTTCCTTGGTGAACACACGCTTTATGGAATCGTGACAAAGACTGTGGTGGTTAATAAATGCTCCCAGTAGCTCCTCATAGCGGGTGCTGATCACGTGCTGGCCTCCTGAGACAGTTGGCGAGCCTATCGGGGTATAAAACTCTATGAAATAGGGATGTTTACATTTTTGCGTTGGAAAGAAAAGGTTACATTAAATATAGAAGAGTGCATGCTACTCTGGAGACGTTAAAATGCCCAAGTGCGCAATGTAGACATGTGGTCTAGAAGTTAATTAAGCCACAATTAACGGAGTGGTGATAGTATGTAACTTTTAAAATATTGATATTTCTAGTCTCTATTTCCTGTTAGAACAGGGCTCCAACAACCCAGACAGAAAAGGAGCACATTCCTTATGATTAGAAAGGATTTTCTTCATCATTAGATGATGGGAAATTGATCGTTTTTATAGCCTGTCAAGAGACCAAGTCGTCATTACCTGGAGGGAAACACTTAAATCATCTGAAGACGGGGATTCTGCTCTGAAGGGAAGTTTGAGTTGACTGCTGGATATTTTAAGTCCCGCTCCCCAGATGGCCTGGTGAGATGTGCCGCAAAGCTGACAGTTTACAGCCTTGGGGTGGGCCGATTAGATTGGAAATGTATAGGAGGGAAGCTTGTCAAGGAAATTCAAGGAGCAGAAATGATAGGTCCTAAAGGGAATTCTAACCTGGTCCCAAGATTGAATCATAAATGCTTACATTTCATGAGCTTACACAAGTGTGCAGAAATAAGGAGGAGGGCACAAAAGAAAGGGAAAAAATGGTCAAACTTGTGGGAGGAAAAATATATCAGAAGACTCATAAAATTTCTGACTTGTCCGGCTCATCATTTATTGATTTGTGAATAAAATTTTGAAGAATTTTGGTGGTAAAAGAAACTTTTCCCAGACACATCTTCAGTGGATATCCTGGGAGCTGAGTGTGGCATGGCTTTAAAATTCTCGTTGTACGGGAAACAATCTGCATCACAAGGAATAGAAATACTTTCTTGCTTCTCGTGATCGGCTACAGCAGTCTGTCCCGGGCAGGCTGAGGATGTAGGCAGTTCTTACAGTTCTCTTGTCAAAATCGCAACTGGTAGGAGACGACTTATAGAGGGGATGCCTTCCTCGGAGGACCAGGCTACCATTGTATTTAAGCTTGTGTTGCGGTGAATAGACCGAGTCCAGGGCAATATGTGTGGCTGGGGGTAACTGTTCACAATCCAGAGCGCCACAGGCCGAGAATTTTGCATGGATATAGATGCCTTCTTGAAGGCTTATTTATATTTGTTCAAGTCACTGGTTGTTGTTAGCTTCTATTGAGTCCCTTCCTAGTCACAGCAACTCCGGAACAACAGAATGAAAGACTCAGGAGCCCTGCGCCAGCCTCCCCGCTGTTCTGTTTGAGCTCCCTCTTGCAGCCACAGGTCAATCCATCCTTTACAACTGTCCCTCCCCTTTACCAGCATCGTGTCCTTTTCCAGACACTTCTGTCTCCTGACAACAGGTCCAAAGTGTAGCAGATTTCGCTTGCCGCTCTCAATTCTAAAGAGCATCTGGCTGTACTTGATCTAAGAGAGTCTTTTCTTCTGGAATTTCATGATACCGTCAACATTTTTCATCATCATAACCCCAATCCAGCCATTGTTCTTCTGCTTTCTCTATTCATTGTCCACCTTCCACAGGCACATGAGCCGACTGAAACACCGTGGCTTAAGGGAGGTTTGTCTTAGTCCTCTAACTGACATCTTGGCTCTTTCTCATTTTAATGCAAACTTTGAATCAGATTTGCCTCATTTGGTTTATTATTTAATTTCTTGGCTTCCCTTTCTATGAGCTTTGATTTGGTATCCCAGGAAAATAAGATCATTGATAACACTGATCGTCTTTTCGTTTATTGTGATGTGGTTTATTGGTACTACTGTAAGGGTTCTTGTTTCTTTTGCATTCAGTTGCAGTCTGTACTACTGAAGGTCGCAGTGGTTAATATTCATTAGCAAGTGACTCAAGTCCCCATCACTTCCTGAAGCTAGACTGTGTGCATACCGTGGGTGGTTAATCTGCCTTTCTCTAATCCTGATGCTGAAATTTTCTTCCATCTAGTCCATCTTCTCAGATTATTTGCGCAACATACAGATTGAATAAATCCAGTAAAAGGTTGCGCACCCAACATATGCCGCTCCTGTTGAAATCAACCCATACTCCCTTGTTCTTTATGAGTGCTGCCTTTTGGTCCTTGTACTGGTTCTGTATGAGCACCAATAAATGTTTTCAGGCTCCTTCTTCACAATGTCATCTGTAGTTTTCTATGATCCACCTAGCCATCTTTGCTACATGTAAACATCTTTCTGGTCTTCTGTTTCCAGCCCAAGATCCATATAATATCAGCAACAATAGGCCTGGTTCCCCATCATCTTCTGAAGCTGGCTTGAATTTCTGGTAGCCCCCTGTCAATGTAAACCTCTATTTTCAAATGATCTTTGGCAACCATTTTCTTGAAAGTGATATTAATTATATTTTTTGTTAATTTCTACATTCTACATTCAATTTTACATTCTTTAGAATTGTTTACTCTTATGGCAGATACATATTTCTTCCTGTACTTTGGCTAGTTAGCTCACTACCAGATTCTTGGCACAGACTGGAACCGTATATACTCAAGTATAAGCTGACCTGAATATCCAGCAAGGTACCTAATTTTACCACAAAAACGGCATTAAAAATGTGCTGAGAAGCTCGGCTTCTACACGAGTATATGCAGTAAGGACTTCCAGAGTTAGGTGATTTGCAAACATATTTTGATCGGTGTCTTTTCAGCTCCCAGGAGCCTGGGTTTCACCCGTGTCTTCAGTGCTTCTGCCTTCAGTACAATCAGTTCTTGGTCATACTCTACCTCTAAATGATTGAAACCAAACCATTATTTCTCTTAGGTTGAGTCTGTGTACCTTCTATCTTCTTTTTATGCTTCCTGTATCATTTGATATTCTGCCCAGAAAAAATAAATCCATGTTATTAAGTTAATTGCAACAGGGGCACCCTCTATTGAGTTTCCCAGGCTATGAATTTTTACAGGAGCAGGTAACCTCATCTGTCTCCTGGGGAATGGCTGCTGGGTTTGAACTGCCAACCTTGTACTCTGAAAGCCAATGATTGCAAATCAAGCCTTGAATTTATCTCACTTAGAAGATAATCTATTCTACGTATACAATCAAATCTCTATATAGGCTCACTCCCATTGAGTTGGTTCAGACTCACAGCAACTGTGTAGGACAGGGTGGAACTGCTCATGTGGCTTCTGAAGCTGTAACACTTTATTGGAGCAGAAAGCCTCATTTTGACCCTGAGCAGTAATTAGTGGTTTTGAACTGTTAACTATGCAGTTAACAGCCAAACACAAAACCTCTATGCCACCAGGGTTCCATATATAACAGTAGATATTACATATTCAACTATAGGATATTAGTGGATATTTTACTTTCAAAACTATCTTTTTATCAGTGACTTTTAATGGGCAAAATATTTATAGAGGCACATATTTACATTTATTGGAGTTAGTTTATACAGACTAATTCAAGCAGATGAACCATCAAGCATTTGTAACAAAGTTAAAAAGACAAACAGGATAGTTCCTGGCAACTGACAACCTTCAATGATTTGAAGGGTGTTGATATTATTTTGGTGAAACCCAAGGCCTTGGATTAAAAAAAGGAAAATAACTCCTTTCTTCCCAGTCGTACCTATCTCTGTACAGTAGAACCCCGGACCTCGACGCTAATCAGTTATAGGAGGAGCATCAAGATGCGATGCAGTTGAGCTCTGATTCAGTTTTTCCCACAAGAGACAACTGAGCATGGATTAATCTGTTCTTGACCACCAAGTGTTTACCTTAACCTTACCTTTTTTTATCAAACATTACACAGAAATTTCAAAGTGAATGCGTTCAGAGTTAAATTATATAATTTAAACAAGAAACACAACATTTAAAAGTTTCTAACAACTACAGTCTGACCCACACCTTGAGATTGATGAGGATCTGGATCTCTGGACACGGATGTGGAGAGAGAGTCACTGTTTGGGCAAATCAACTGGGAGCTGCTTTTGAGGTGTTTTCCCTTCTTTGCCTTTGTTTTTACTAGGACCTGGCTGGCTTTCTTAAAAAAAGAAAAACATATTCTGTTTAATATGGTCTGTGGTTGGCATTTCCTTATCTGTTTTCTAAAAGGGTTTACTAAATTATCATCAACAATATCAATAACAAGGTTAACCAGTTCCTTATCATGATAATTCTTTTCAAAATACTCTTTTTTTTGAACCCATGTTTTTTTTATTATCTAAAAACAGTACAGAAAGCCACGAAAACTAAGAAAAGAATAGCAAAAACGCTTGGAACGCAGCCGCAAAAGGTTTAAACAAGGCCTAGACTGACAATGCCAGCTAACGCACGTGACCGAACCACGAACTGCTTCCTTTACAAAAATCACGTGCGTCGGGTCAGGTTCTGATGTTTTGTTTGAGCTCTGATGCAAAATGCTCTCTACATTTCACATCAAAATCCAATTATGTCGCTCACTGATGCAGTCGAGTACCGGGTTCTACTGTAGATAGATTTTAACCTTTTCCCCGGTGAAGCATGTTGATGGCAGCAGTTTCTGTTTTGGGTGCTATTTGTAAAGCATCAGGTAGGCGGTTATTACTGTTATTGTCCGTGTTAGGCGCCATGGAATAGAGTCTATTGTACTTACCCCCAGCCTGGACGTCGCCCAGCTACCATCCGGAGGTTGGAGCCCATGGTTGCAGGCAGTCTGCATCCTGGTTGGCAAGGGTCTTTCCGTCTGTTTGGTTTTGCCTTTCTACCATGCATACGGTGACCTCTTCCAGGACTTAGCTCTTGATAGCAAGATCAAAGTCCATTAGAAATGTCTTGCCAACCTCACTTCTTTGGAACATTTTCAATGCACTTCTTCTAAGCGATCCCTCCTCCTTTTTCTGGTACTGCGGGCTACCTTCCACAGCCTCTCTCAAGTGCCCCCGTGCTTTGGCTTTCCTTACTCAGCGCCGAACTTCCCCTGCCTATGAGGCCACTGGAAATACCAGGACTGGAGTCAGGTGCCCTTGATTTTCAAAGTGATGTTCTTACTCATCCCCATTTGAAGAGGTTTCTGCCGCAAGTTTGTCCTGTGCAGTATGTCTCTTCACTTCTTGACAGCAGTTCCATGAACATTGATCTAAGGAAGATGAAATCCTTGACCACTTCCATCTTTTCTTCATTTATCATGGTTTTATCTACTTGAAAGATCCAGGATTCAGTGTCCCGTGCACCTCAGGCCTTGGCCAGGGTCCCGAGATGCATTCAGAACCCTGGTCAATGTGGTCCATCCAGTGCATACTGGCAAAGGCACTTCCCCCCTCCCCCCCCTCACCCTGCCGACTGCCCCCCAAAGCATTTCCACTCATTCTTTCCCACACCGGGAAGTCAGGCCTCTCGCTTTCCCTACCGACAGGTATGGCTTGTGTTCCCGGGTTATGTTTGCTCCCTTTCCCTTGCGTTGTTTGTTCCCTTACGTTGTTTTCCCATGTGTATGTCTGCTCTCTCTGATAGGGCTGTCTACCCGGCCCTGGGGGGGAGGGGGACCTCATCAAAGATGAACATGTCAGCCTCTTATTAGACACCTCTACCCTCTTGACCCGTTGATCCCAGCTGAGGTGAGGCACCCTCAAGCCTGGTGACCTTAGGAAATCTAGAACAGAGGGTGTATGGTTCGTTGGCACCGGTCAGCCTCTCTACCAGACTGTATGGCCCTCAGCCAATAGATGAGAGTCCCACAAGTGTGAACTTTGATGCTTTTTCCTCCAGCCGCGGTCTCATAAAGGGCTCGTCCATGCGTGCAAACTAATTTCACTCAGCAGACTGACTTCCAGCTCCTTCCACATCTGAAGGTGTGTCATGGATTCACAGCTGTTTTTTTGGGATGTGTATGGTTCCATTGTTTGTATATACCCGTGTTTCTTTATCCAATCATCTACTGGTAGGAATTTAGCTGTTTCCAGATTCTTGCTATAGTGAACTATGCTGCCATGGAAACGGGGGCCCAAACGTCTGTTGTAATCTGCTTCTTGTTTGCGTTGGGTATATGCCCAGTAATGGTATTGCTGGATCATATCATTTTTCACTTGTTTGGTTTTTTCACAATTGGTTTTTATTCATTATGGTTTATCATATCACATAATTATGATGCAGAAGTAATAGCAGGTATGAATATGGTAAGTTACTTCAAAGAAACAATTCAGACACTTTTATGATGAGTTACATTGTCTACACCTTACCACAATGACATATTACTAGAATGTATTTGCTATTGCTATGTGTTGTCTGTTAATCATCTGTGTTAGGTGTCATCATATCACCTTGACAGTGGCTGTACTTATCTACAAGCCCACCAGCAGTGGATCAGAGTTCCAATCTCACCACACCCTCTCCAGCATTTGTTGTTCTCAGTCTTTTTGTTCTTTTTTTTTTTTTTAATTGGTCAGTAGTTTTGGGTGTTAGGTGGTATCTTATGATTGTTTTGGCTTTGTTTTATTTGTTTGTTTGTTTTTACTTACTTTATTGGGGGATCTGATGGCTAGTGACCCGAGAGCATTCCTCAGGTGTTTATTAGCCTTTTGAATGTCATCCTTGGTTCTTGCTCACCTTCTCAGGGGATCATTAGTTGTTGTTTTTTTATTGTTGTAGATTTTTACATACTGTAGATTTTAGTAATTAGTCATTTGTTTGTTGCGTCATTACTAAATATCTTTTCCCAGTATGTGGGCTCTCTCTTTACTCTTTTAAGGAAGTTTTTTTTTTACACTTTATTAGGGGCTCATAGAACTCTTATCACAATCCATACATATACATACATCAATTGTATAAAGCACATCCATACATTCCCTGCCCCAATCATTCTCAAAGCATTTGCTCTCCACTTAAGCCCTTTGCATCAGGTCCTTTTTTCCCCCTCCCTCCCCGCTCTCCCCTCCCTCATGAGCCCTTGATAATTTATAGATTGTTATTTTGTCATATCTTGCCCTATCTGGAGTCTCCCTTCCCCCTTCTCTTAAGGAAGTCTTTTGATGTACATAAGTGTTTAATTGTTAATAGGTCCCACTCATCTATTTTGTCTTCCATGGATTGTGATTGGTTTGTTATCTCTGATAGCCCATATATTCCCTGCCCTAGGGCACTTTACAATTGCCCCCAATTGTCTCCTGAATGACCCTGATAGCTTTTGGATTTACATTCAGGTCTTTTATCAACCTTGAGCTTATCCTTGTGCATGTGGTGAGATATGGGCCTTGTTTCATTCTCTGCAGGTGCATAGCCAATGTTTCAGCACTGTTTATTCAAGAGGGTATCAGCTTCCCAATTAAAGCCTTTTGGACCATTGTCAAAAATCAGTTGCCTGTATGCAAATGTTTTTACTTCTGTGTTTTCTGTCCTGATCTTTGGTGGGTGTTTCTGTCATTATACCAGTACCAGACTGCTTTGACAGCTGGTACTGGTTTTGAGGTCAGGGAATTCAAGACCACCTAATTTCTTTTTTTTTTTTGGACTTCTTAGCTTATCCTGGGCTGTTTTCCTCTCCAAATGAAGTTGGTAATAATTTTTTTCCATTTCTTTGAAGAATGATGCTGGGATTTGGATCGGGATTGCACTGAATCTGTAGATTGCTTTAGGTAATACTGATATTTTCACAATATTGAGTCTTCCAATCCATGAATATGGGTATCCTTCCATTTTTGTAGATCCCCTTTAGTCCTTTGGAGTAATCTGTAGTTTTCTTCATACAGATCTTTTATTTTTTTATTAGATTTATTGCTGGGTAACCAGCTTCTGTGCGACTACTGTGAATGATATTGTTGCCCTGAAATCTTTCTTGGTGTTGCCCCCACTGGAATATAGGAATCCCATTGATTTCTGCTTGTTAATCTTGTATCCTGCTATACCACTAAACTGCTCTGTTGTTTTCAATATCCTATTGTGGACTCTTGTGATTCTCAATATATAAAATCACATTATCTATAAATAGCGACAGTTTCACTTCTAGTTTAGCCACGTGCACTCCCTTATTTCTCGCTGTTGTCTTAGGGTATTAATAGGCTAGGATGTCTAGCACAGTGTTGAATAAAAGTGGCGATAAAGGACATCCTTGTCAGGTTCCCATATTCAGAGGAAATATTTTCAGCTTTTCTCTATTGAGTGTAGTATTGGCTATAGGATTTTGTATATGGCTTTTACTATATTGAGACTTTTCCCTTCTGTCTTCTTGAAAGTTTTTATTAGGAATGGGTGTTGGATATTATATTATCAAATGCTTTTTCTGAATCAGCTGATTTAATCACATGCTTCTTATCCTTTTTCTTGTTAACATGGTGCTTTACATGCATTATTTTTCAAATATTGAACCATCCCATCATCCCAGGTATGAATCCCACTTGGTCATGATGTAAAAATCCTCTTTTTACAATATACATGTCATTGCCTTTGAATTTGACATCTTAACGTGGTAAATTGTAGGATTGATTCAGAATGGTCAATGCTAAACCATTTCTGGTGACTAATGGCTAGGATATCCATCCTTTTGCTTTCCATTTGATTTCTGAGAACTCACAATTTTCCTAGATTCAAACAACATCACACATCTCATATTAGGGTTATTAATACATATTTGCAGCTTCTGCTCCTCATTGTGAGTCACGCTTCAGCAGCTACTAGTCTTGCAGGCTGCACTCCATCTCCATTATTATGCTCAGCTGTACTTTTGAGAAGGCAGCTCTTCAAGGCATATTTTGAGTGACTTCTAACTTGAGTGGCTCATCATCTTGTGCTATATCTGTGAATATCCCCCTACTAATCATAAGGTTTTCAGTGTATCACACAATGCTCTGCTACTATTTATAAGGTATTCCACAGCGAATCCCTTAGAAGTTGAGAGCTGATTTCTTTTTTATAGCCTATTCCTAGTCTGGAAACTGTTGAAAACTTCTCACCTCAGGTGATCCTACTGGTATTTGACCCATCTTCTAGCAGTACAGCAACCTGCAATCTACCACAGTACAAGAAACTGACAGCTAGCAGTATTGACAAAGTGATTACTTAATTTTAAACCTAATGCTTGAATGAATGGTCTCTAAAAGAGGTAGACAAGCCTACAGTGATATCGCAGGTGTACCTTAATTTGAAGCCCTGTATGTGGGTGGTTCTTTTCATGTATTTTATCAATTTATCATTTTATCTACTAAAATAATATAATATGCCTCCCATTTCTTATCAAAGTGTAAAACATACGGTAAAGTAACGTAATATCAGGACTCGCATGGCTCTGTACCTCCCTGCTTCACAATCTTTCTCAAATGATGTGTGTTAAATCGCTGAATGTAACCATTCGTTGCTGGGGTAGAAAAATGTTCAGTATAAGATACATTTTGAGGAAACTAGGAGGTTTTCTATGAATTTATTTGCTGTTTCCAAAATCTACAGTAAGAATGTTGTCTTCAATTCTAGCCCTGTTAACCATTTGTACATTCTTTGTTACCTCTGTGTGAGCCGAAGGCCTATTCAGTACGAAATGACTCTTTAACAGAGGGAAGGAAAGGCCAGGGGGGGATAAAAGATATGTAAACTAATTTTCTTATATATTACCTGTGACCTGAGCAGCATTATATATATATATATATATATATATATGTATATATATATATATATATATATATATATATATTTCATTTCAAAATAACTGAAATAATTTGTTGTTTTATGAAATTATTGTAAACAATGATCTTGTGCTTTCTGATAGCAGAAAGCTTTACAAGTAACGCATGAATTAATATCCACTTATCTAGTCTCTGCTTTTTTGTGTGAAAGTTATGGTGAATAATTTTTTTGCTATTTACTAGATGACTCCACATAGGTAATGTTAGCTGTCAATAGCCGGGTCTTTAGTGTTTTCCTATGTAGATATTTAGACTAGATCAGACTTCCTGGGTCCCTAGCTCTATCACTTACTAGCTTTGAAAACTTGGATAGCTATACAGGCATGTATATATATAATTACATTTATATGCAATGACAGGGTACTAGAGCTCTACACGTATATTTATTTATAAAGTATTACAGTAGCAGATGAACATTGGGCCTCCACTCAAGTACTCCCTCACCCCAAGAACAATGTTTTACTAACACGGCACTCTGTGATGTTCACCTGCTCTGACATGATTGCTGAAGACAAAATGGGTGCATAAGCAAATGTGGTGAAGAAAGCTGATGGTGCTTGACTATCAACAGATATAATGTTATTGGATTGGGGAAAGGAACGCGAGCTCACCTTGGGCGCACGGAAGAATTACAGCCAGTTGAGATGCAAATGCGGCAAACGGAGTTTTATTTTTCTATCTCGAGCTAGGGCTTTCTTCCCTACACTGCCCAGCGCAGCGGGACCCAGCGTCCAAAAGGGAATCAGCCCCGAGTTCTTTGTTCCCTGGGCTTTTATGGGGCTAGGGACCGGGGGCAGTCCAGTGTTGCTGTTCTTTAAACTTATTGGAGAAAACTTCTGGCATCAGCGTTGTCCAGTGGTGGTTGGTGAGTAGTTCTGCACGTATTTTCTTGACTGGTCAATTGGGGGTGGTGGTCGCTGCTCCCTACTGGTCCGTCTGGGACCGGTGATGCCGTCTCTGATAGAATTACCTCAGTGTCCAGGAATCTGAAATTAGAGCTTAAGCCTGCCCCAGACTTTGGTTTTATACGGCCTGTCATGGTGCTAGTGCCGGCAGTTGTAAACCAGGACCCCACAGTGTCAGGGGTCTTAAAGGCTTGAAGAAAAACAAGTGGCCATCTGGCTGAGAAACAACAAAGCCCACATGGAAGAAGCACATCAGCCTGCGTGATTGCGATGTGTTGATGGGATTAGGTATCAGGCATCAAAGACCTCAAATAAAACAAACAAATTAAAGCATATCAATGGGAATGAGGGGGAGGGCAGAGTGGAGACTCAAAATCCTTCAATAGTAAATTGGACAACACGTGTCAGAATGGTCACAAGGAAGAGAAGATCCAGTCAGGGTACAATATAGCACCGATTAAACCCACAACCTTCCTCTGGTTCTTTACTTCTTCCTCCTCCCCCACTATCATGACCCAATTCTATCTTAAAAATCTGGGTAGACCAGAATTTGCATACTGGTACAGTATACACATTGAATCCAGAACAGATAACCCCCTCAGGACCAATAAGGGGTGAAAGCGATACTAGGAGGGTAAAGTTGGGGGGTGAGTAAGGGAAATACCATCACAATGACAGACATCTGGTCCCCAATCCCAGGGGGATGGATAGCAGAAAAGTGGGTGAAATGAGACAGCAGAAATTTAGACATGAAAAAAAGAGAGACAATAATTTACAAACTATCAAAGGGGCATAGGGGAGCAAAAGTGGGGGATGGAGGAGGAAAAAAATGAGGAACTGATGCCACAGGCTCAAGTAGAAAGAAAATGTTTTGAAAAAGATGATGACAAGATATGTACAGATGTGTTTGACACAATGGACATTTGTATAGGTTATGATAAGAGCTGTATGAGCCCTCAATACAATAAAATTAAAATGAAAATATATATCTTATTTATTGGGTCCTTATAAATTAAAATGTATAAAACTTTTTGATAACTATTTAACACTGTATGTGTTCTGTCAGCATTATCATCATAGTTATCTTCATCATTACCACATCACAAACATCTTTCTAGTCTGCCTAGTGTTGGGAAGATAATGAATCCTGTCTAGCCTTAATGAAGCAAGATCATAATTTTAAATGACAGGTTGTCCTTATTCACATGAACTCATTCATGAAACAAATACTTAACTGAAAATTTGCTGGCCAAGTTTCTATGCCCGAGGGATAGTGCGAGCAACAAGATAGATACATTTCTGCTACCGTGGAGCACATGTTCTGTGACGAGACAACAGAAAACAGACAAATACGTAAAATAATAAATGGGTAATATAAACAATAAAATATGTGACACAATAAAATTGGGATATTTTAATTTTAAAGAATTCTGTTTTGATGAAATATATGCAATAACATGTATAATAAAACATTTCATTTTCCCTGTGTTATCAAATGACATTAATTACATTTAATTATTGTATAAAATGATCATTATCTATGTCCAATTGTTTTCATTCCCCTTAGCAAAATCTCTGTATCCCTCAAGAAATACCCATTTGCATTCCCCTTCAACACAATGAAAGTTGGTTTCCAAATATTTGCTTATTCTTGATATTTTTTTTAAAAGACCTTGTTCTTTTTTTTTTTTTTTAATTTTAACAATTTATTGGGGCTCATACAATTCTTTTCACAGTTCGTTCATACATATACATACATCAATTGTATAAAGCACATCTGTACAGTCTTTGCCCTGATCATTTTTTCTCTTTTCTTCTTTTAAATTTTATTAGGGACTCATACAACTCTTACCAGAATCCATACATATACATACATCAATTGTATAAAGCACATCCATACATTCCCTGCCCCAATCATTCTCAAGGCATTTGCTCTCCACTTAAGCCCCTTGCATCAGGTCCTCTTTTTTTCCCCCCCCTCCCTCGCCATTCCCCCCTCCCTCATATGCCCTTGGTAATTTACACATCGTTATTTTGTCATATCTTGCCCTATCAGGAGTCTCCCTTCCCCCCTTCTCTGCTGTCCCTCTCCCAAGGAAGAGGTCACATGTGGATCCTTATAATCAGTTCCCCCTTTCCAACTCACTCACCCTCCACTCTCCCAGCATCGCCCCTCACACCCTTGGTCCTGAAGGTATCATCCACCCTGGATTCCCTGTACCTCCAACCCTCATATGCACCAGTGTACATCCTCTGCCCTATCCAGCCCTGCAAGGTAGAATTCGGATCATGGTAGTTGGGGGGAGGAAGCATCCAGGATCTGGGGGAAAGCTGTGTTCTTCATCGATACTACCTCACACCCTAATTAACCCTTCTCCTTGATATTTTATATAACTTGTTTATACATATTCTTTTTATTCATGTAATCCATATAGCAAGTCTTTTCATGTTTCATACATATCATAGCACACATCAGGACTTTTTCTTTATGAGTTACAACTCAATGAATGTCTGTATCACATGGTATTTGTCTATTTCTCTGTTGATGGACATATCCGTTTTCCTTGTTTCTATCTTTTGGTTATTGTGGATAACACTGCAATGGACATTGGTGGACAAGTATTTCTTTGATTTACAAAGATTGTTAGCTCAAAGCAATTTGAATGCTGTAGCTAATTTACTATTTTCCCTTTCTACTTTTGTTTCTGTTGTTGGTTTCTGTTCATCTGGCTTTAGCCATCCATCATTACTTGGAACATCACGTTGACTACGTGCCTACCTTTTTGTCCAGATTTTGTTCTGTTATAGTAATGATACTTAATGTGAGTAGGCAGACGCCCGTAGTATTTTCCCTGACTTGCTAAGTATTCATATTAACCACATTAGTTATACTTACATTGTTTTATCTGTATTTGAGTAAACATTGCTTCTCAAAGATCTAGCACAAAACTTATGTAGTGAGGTGATATAATATTAATAACTAACACCCATATACGTTGTTTATACGTGTCATGCAGTGGATTCTTACTCATAGCGACTCTGAGAACAACGCAGACTTGTCCCATTGGGTTTCTTAGGCTGCTTGAATGTTAACTGAAAAATCAGCAGTGTGAACTCACCAGCTGCTTAATGCAGCAAAGAGGCATCAATCTACTTCCGTGAAATTCTTAACATTGGAAACCCTGTGCGGCAGCTCTGCCCCAGCCTGCAGAGTTGCTCTGAATTGGTTTGAATTGACAGCCATGGGCAATACTGATGTGAGCAGAGCGCAGGGCTGTGCTCTATGGAGCAGCCAGTAGGTTTGAACTACTGACCTTTTGATCACTAGCTGAACTCTTAACCATGGAGTTATCGGGGTTCCTAACACATGGTGCTTAGTATTTTTAAGATTCTGTTCAAACAATTTGCATTTGTTAATTAATTTAATCTTGGGAGCAGCCATATGAAATATGCACTCAAGGAATGTGAGATGAGAGGAGCACTGTGATCGTTGTCCCAGGGATACCTGGACAGTAATTGGCAGACACACTGTTTGAGGCCAGCAGTCTGGTGCAGAGTTTGAACTGTTAGCCAGTATTCCAAAGTCTCCAGTCCCACAACAATTCTATTCCGCATGGAGCCAGGGGTGCATTCAGTAGCTATGTCACTCTACATTTATACTTTATTATGCTTATTAATGTCATATCTTCCTTATTAGTTTATAAACTTATAGTGGAACTAATTTTTATTTACTTTGTAGATGGCTCAGTATGATTTTTATTTCACCCAAATTATAGCTTATTATTGTTCTGAGATATTCTTTCCAAGAATTTTCTATTCTGCAACGATCAGTATTGCATCCATAAAACTTTCAGATCTACAAAACAAATAAAGTTCTTCCAAGTGGTATACGTGTTCTTGCTTTTGTTTAAGGCATATTTTAAAATAAATTACAAGAATACACTGTGTTTTATTGGTGTCAGAAAATTTTGGAATCATATCACTAGGTTCAAATTCTTTTATTTTTTAAATATGTTTTCTACAGGGTGCTGCTTTAATTCGAATGCTGGCTAATTTTATGGGCCATTCAGTGTTTCAAAGGGGTTTGCAAGTAAGTAAATTGCTTTGTTTTCTCTTAAAATTTTTCTTATTTTATGCTATGCAGATGTTTTACAGTTTAAGAAATTACTGATATAAGATTACTAAATGGTATGGAAAAGTTTAAGATGTATAAGGTTAGCATCATCTTTCAATATGAGAAATGAAACTTATAAATACCATCTTCTCAATAGCACCAGAATAAGCTTGAAGTATTGTGTGATTGAGAATATGTTTAATTTTCATTTTAAATTAAAATTGTAAGAGCCCAAATAATTGATATAAAATATTTAGAATGCCTACTTCTCTCTTTTTTCTCCACTGATAAGTTTATGTAAGGTAAGAAGTGATAATAACCTTAGGAAAATTATATTGTGAAGAAAAATCTTAATAGTATTTTCAGCTACGTGTATTTTGTGTTTCTGTTGCTCCGCTGTTGATATATATATATATATATATATAGATAGAGATTGTTATTTATCTGATGATCATTTAAATTTTTCTTTTTATTTAGAAAATACAGTGCTGTACAAATTAAAGGAAAATAAACAATTTTATCAAAATGTATTTGCAGTAGGAAGTATGAGATTTAGGAGTAAATTTCTTAGAAAAAGAGGCTTCTTAATGGCTTTTAAAGTAAATACAAATACAGAAAAATAAAACTTTTACTCCATTGAAATCTGCTAGAGCAAATCATGTTCCTAGCAGCTGTGATTGATGAATTATTTATGATGCATTCTGCTACTTAGAAGTGTCCTTTAAAGTAAATTGATGTTCACCTGAAATACAATTATGCTAAGACAGAGAGAGCTATCAATCTTATCTGTTCTTTGTAAGCTTTCATTTTAAAATTTTAATAAACTACATCTGAGATCAGGTCATATTTTAGTAGTATAATTCTATGTTTACCCCCCACAATTTTTAAAGGTAAAATACAAAGCAAGAGTTAACTATGTTTTGACAAGGCTAGTTATATGTAGCACAACAAAGCAAAACTATAAATTTCCTGAAGAATAATTTCCCTTAGAAAATATTTTCACAGATTTGTTCCAGCAGTGGTTGGAAGTTACTTTACTCAGCTCCTTCCATTAGGGAAACCTTCAGAATAGCTGAATCCATGGAACCTATTTTGTTGGGGAGAAAGGGTCTGTTCTGATCACATAGTTGGATTTCTCCCTCCTCTCGAGGAGCGCCCTCCAAGAATATCAGAGGAATGTCCTTCTCTACCGCCATTTCTTTGTTTTCCCCATTGATGTTGTAGCATGACAGTTCTTGAAAAAATCTAAACTTGTATAAGAGCAATACAAATTGAATTTGATTTCTTGGTAGCTAGTTGATGTGAAATCATTTTCTGAGTACAGTTTTTGTTCTTTTTCTCATCTGTCTGTATAGATTTGCTCAGCAGATTGAATAATCATAGTTATTTTATTTGGAAAGGATTATTATTTTGCAACCTTTTTTGCTTTATTTTGTCATATTTTCCTTAGTATGCAAAATGTGTACATTTTAAATATATCCTTTTATATTGAAGTATATTTAATAGACTTCAGATCAAGTATATCTGAAAAAACTATTCATCTGATTCTCATTACATTAAACTTGGATATAAAACTTGTTTTAATGTGTTACTTATCCTCTGAAACTTGATTTGGCTTTAATTTTCAAGTAAGGGGCTCTATGTTTGTCCACATTGCATTTTATTTGCATTGTGACATCTCATTGGTCAGATAGATCTGTATCCTTCAGTACTTCACTTTCAGCTTTATTTATACTCATCACTCAAACTGATTTAGTGTATCACCAGCAGTTTGGATTAGTGTACAGTAGATCTCTATGTCGGGGTGATAAATTATCATCTCCTGAGCATGAAGATGTATGGGATACATTTTGAAGATGACCTCCTGAACAGACACTTCATGTCATGATGCTGACGGGTCAGAGTTGATATTAATATGCTTCCTTTCCAAAGGGGCTCAGGGGAGTATTGGTTTGCATGTTGTTGAGACAGCTAAGCCTGGCTGTCAGGGTTTACCTCGGCTGGACAAACGATGAATTCTTTTCATAATAACTATGACTATTTTCTGTTGACAAATAGAATTTTTTCATTTGCAAATAGACACTAGATTATGTTAACAGTTATAGGCAATATAAAATTTAAAATTGTATGTTTTTTCCTTTTTTTTTTTTCGTTCCACCTCCCTACTCTTCTGGTCTCACTCGAGCATGCTCAAGCTTGTTCTGCCATCTGTCTGCCTGCCGGTCTATCTGTCTATCTCTTCTATTTATTCTCTGTTGTTTTATTTTTTGTATTTGCAGCTTTGTCTTCATGGTCCACACATGAAAAACATTACAATGATATTTTCTGTTAATTTTCTATATACCTAAATTTTTCTTTTCTGGAAGTTTCGTGTAATATTTGACAGTAAAATTTTGAGAGAAGAAACATTGAATCCTTTTGTTGTTGAGTTAATATACCACTTATAAACAACATACATATATTTAAAGTAGGTTGCTTATATTTTTCCAAATGTGCACTCTCTATATTGTTCTTAAGATTGCATTTCCCAAAATAATAGCAAACATATTTCAGAAAGCATGACACAGTGAAATGAATACAGAGCAAAAATGATAGTCTTATTTATTTAAAAAATATTGGTGGGATTTCTGCAAAACACTAAATCTCCCTTATCCTCTGGTTCCAAAGTTTACAATTCAAAAGTTGAACTAGATAATCTCTAAGAGCCTTTCCATGTTTCATCATCTCTGAATCCAGATTTTATTTAATTTGATTTGCTAGTTAGACAACTTGACTTTCATGTGAAACTAGTGTTCATAACTTGATGTGGAGAAATGTGAATAGATGGGCAAAAATATGCCACTGCTCTTCTTGAAGCTTGATTTAGATTCTGAATATTAACTCCATTTGACTTCTAGGGCATATAATACCTTAATTTTAGTCCATCAGACCAGCATTTATTGTTATGGAGAGTTTTGATAGTGACTTATTTCTTTTTGTCAATATTTGACATATATATTTGTTTGATTTTAGTTACCTAAAATCATTTCATGATTTGCTATGGATAATTTACATTTTCATAGTTAAGACTTTATCTGTCTTAAATTATGTTTTCGAAAAACTAAACAGTGCTTGGTGAATTTTACTGGATATTCTATCTCAATGATATTCCTTTTTAACCTGACAGGACACCTTCTTAAGTACCCATCTTTGAAGGTTTGCTTCAGGAAACCATAGCTGGTATATAATGCAGTAGCAAAGCATTGCAATATCATTCTAATATTTCAAGCACCAAGGGATTTAGCATAGAGAATATGGGTTTTATAAAACAGTTGGGAGGGATAAAAGAGTAAAAATGGGGAAGACTTCATAAAATCAAAACATTCAGGAAACACTATAAAATAACACTCATTTGCTTAGTTGCCAGCCGTACACCTGGAAGCCACCAGCAGTACCTTCTTCTGCACTTGACTAAGGGAAGTGTTTCTTTCTTAGTGCCTTCCCGATAGCTTGTGCCTGCTTCTCACCTGACAGACATTTGCCTTGGAGCCAATTAGCAAGGGATTCTGAGAAATGTGGCACCCAGGCCTCCAGCCTGCACAGTGCTCAACAGGGTATAGAAGGTAGCAAGGGGACAGGTGAGCTGACGACAGACAATTGAACAAATGTAATCGATCCATTTTGTTGTTGTTTTACTTTAGTGATTTTATTATTATTTGTACTATATATGTAGCTTTTTGTATTACGATACAGAGCTTTTTTATTTTCTTTTGTTACTTTAGTGATAGCTCCATTATTTTTGTTCCTTCCCTAATCATTGTATTACTTACTGCAGAAACATGTTCCCATTTCCACCGGGTTTGTAATCTCCAGGCCCCTCTGGGGAGGGACTGGACTGGCTTGGTGGTGTCAGGGTGAATCAGTACTGGTATGATATGTCTGAAATTTCCAACTATCTAATTATGACACTTCTAAAATAAGCGCTGATGAAAAAAGACAGGGGAATTGACTATTATAAAAGTTTTCTGTTTTTAATTAACTTAATATTTTATACTTCTGGTTTACGTGATCGAAACTGTTGGCTCTTCAGTCTACTCCCTTCACCCCCCTCCTACTAGGATATGATAAATATATGGAGAAGAAATTAAGCAGCAGTTTTTCTAAATTACATTTAATTTAAAATCAAATATGCACGGGACAAAAAGCCCATCTGGAAAGTGAGCCAGTATGGCGTCCCAACCTGTATGTCTTCCTCACTGTAAGTGTCTGTCCAGTGAGAATTGTTGTTAAAAAAAATTACTGCAGGCTGTGTTCCCAATGGAGACTTAAATAGAGTTAGTGAAAACGCAGTAAAGAATTAGCAATAACTAGAAAGCCTCCTTGCACGTCGGGAACAAGTTATGCATCATATAATGCTACCTTTGAGGCCTCATTTTTGACTGTGTTATGCATATATCAAACAGCTTCCTAGACCAGTCTGTGAAGAGAAACTCGAAGCATCACTTTGGGAGGTCTGTATTCGTTCTCTACCGATCACAACACCCCAAACTCGTGCCGTAACCTCAGTACTACCCTTTCCGCGCGTGGACAAGTTTCCGTGCTCAGTGCTGTTTTCCTTTCTTTCCCCGGGGTAACTGGAACTATAAATGTAATGTAAGTGTGCTCCTCTTTCGTCTCTCTATAAATTCTTGGTGATTGGACATGTCCCTCTGCAATGTCTCTTGCAACTCAAACCTTCAAATCCATTACAAATATTATCAAACAACATCCTTTGGTAATAGTTACATCTCTAATTTGCCAGAGTCTGTGCGGTTTCCATGCACACGCCTTCATCGTTACGCAGAGGAAGCAGTGTATGAGGTTAACGTGGGGGTGGGATGGGGGACGATCAACAAAGCAGGACAAACGAACTGGGATCTACTGCCTTTGTGCCATTCTTTCTTCCTAATTTGAGTCCGTTTAGTTCAGATCCTAGTTCTAGAAGAACTCGCAGGATTACTTTTAAAGTAACCAATTCAGGTGCTGATTCTTTGGACTTTTAAAATTACACGAGTCCTTTTAACTTCATTTATATTTGTTTTAATCTCCCTAATTACATTTTCTCTTGTTTTTCGCCCAGTAATAAAATAGTAAAGCTATAATTATAGGATCCTTAGATAACATTGATTGGCCCAGTAGCTATTACAAAAATAATTAGTATGTAATACTATTGCTTTTTCCTTTCAAACAAAACAATAATGTTTTAATGACTTGGGCCTGGTTGTACCATTCTTCATGTTGTTATGAGTCCACATGAGGGAATTAAAATTGTGAAGAAAGATCATTGTTAAGCTTGATATAAACCCAAGCCCTAAAATCTATGTCAGAAAGTGGGTCACCTTCCTGCTGAACCAGAGAGAGTAATTTAATATCATTGAAAATATGGTTGAATAGAGAAAGATTTCTCTTGATTAGTATTTAACTGCTCTTTTCCATAAGGTAACCTACAACACAGTGTTTGGGTCCAATTATCAAGGTGAAAATTGCTTATGCAAATCAATGTAAGGCAATGAGGTGTGGATAAAAAGCAAAAAGGAAATATCATTATTATTGGTTTGTGCTCATAAAATTCTGATGGCCTGAAGTAATGACAGGCACGATGCTACAGGGAGTATTAGCAGCAAAGCATGCTCAGTAACTTGTGTTCCAGGGAGATGCTGCTGTCTGTTAGCATGTGTATGCAGGACTTTTGTTTGAGACCTGCAGGCTTACAGTTGTGAAAGACTGCTCCCTGCATGTGGGTTTTCACGAAAATGAAAACTCAGATAGTAATAGAAGAACAGACACAGTGTGTCAAAGTTAAGGTCCTTTCTGTGGAGATGGTTTGTGTTTCCGTCCAGATGGTGACTCAGTCACACTTAATCTAAAATGAATGGCCATGGACAGTTTCTGCTCAAATGTCTCTCTGTTTCATTTAAAATACGGCACAGTTTTATATATGTGATAGGGAAAAGAGTTACCACTTGGTAATCATTGTTTGTGATGATACTTATGATAGTCTTATAAAACCGATTCATCACAACTGGTTCTAGCCATTTGGACTTTACCAAATTAGCATTTATTAACAAGTTAAATTACAAAGGCAAGATTAATGAACATGTAAAAGAGAAAAACATTTGATTTTTATTGAAAGATTGCTTGATGTGAAAATAGTTTCATGTGTAACAAATACTTTTAAAACTTAAATAGCCATGGCTATTTATATCTCTAAATAAAAAGGGATTACTTTTTGTCACTGAATTTGTTTATTGGAAGGCTTACACACGGAATCCTTACCATGTGCTTCTGAACTGCAAGCTTTCCTGTGACCTCTGCAGCTATATGGATGGAGCCATGCCTTAAGCATTTCGGTGCTAACTGAAGAGTCCAAAGTTCAAACCTCGTAGTTTCTTCTCAGGAGAAAGAAAGGCCGTCTGCCCCTGTAGGGAGTGCAGCCATGAGACTGACCGGGACAGGGCGTCAGTGCCCACCGACGGTCGCTAGGTATTGGAATCCATACAGTAGCAATGCGTTTCTGTGTAAGGATACAATTATTTGTAATCAACCAAAAAGCCTTTACTATTAAAGATGCACCCTTTTCTCTCCTTTTTTTAATTTGGACATTGCTTAAGTAAGACCAAAAAAGAATTGATGCATCTGAATTATGGTGAGAACATTTTTGAAAGTTCCACAGGCTCCCAAAAGGACTAAGAAGTCTGTTTTGCAAGAAGTACGCCCAAAGTACTCCTTAGAGATGAGGACTTCAAGCGTTCATCCTAGATCCTTACATACTTTTTACAAACAAACTGACATCATGTTTGGTAAAGTAGAGGGCCGGTGGAAAGAGGAAGGTCCTCAAGGAGATGCACTGACTCAGTGGCTGCAACATTGGGTACAAACCAAGGCGAAATGGTGAGCACGGTCCAGGACAGGGCAGTGTTTCATTGTATGTGAATCGGGTCGCTATTGGTTGGCACTGATTTGATGGCACCTAATAGAAACAACACATTCATTTTATTTATACTTTTATGAAGATTTTAGCCTTGTGTTTTATACACTTAAAATTGCAGCTTTTACTCTCCTTTTCAAAACTTTGTACAAATGCATATTCACTACAGATACTGAACATTAACATTTATATTGAAAATATCCTTCTCCCCTGGGATATCAAATATCTAAAATCATATGAAAGATGACATTTTGTAAGTTGGTGACTTAAAAGAAATCTGTAAATACTGCTCCTGGTCACGTGTTTGAAAACGTACAGTAAGATCGAATGTGTTGAAAGACCTCTTTTCGGTCAATGGTAATCGTGCTTTAGCTCTCCTCTACCTTCTAAGTCTGTCTTGAGAAAGACACAACTTCACCTTGGCTGAACAAAGAGAGTGTGGGTCCTGCAAGCTATGGCCTTCAGACATTCTTTTAACTCAGACCTGAAGCCAAGCCTGAGACCACCTTTCAGCTGGTGTGTGAACAATAACACATGGGTGAAACTAACATGCCCCTCAGAAAAATCAAGTATATACACCTGAACAGATAGTATTTATCTAAAAGCAAAATCAAGCAGAATTGTTTCCAGTAAACTAACAGAAAGGGGGCAAACCATGGCTAATGAAAACAGGAAAACCAAGGCAGGAATGTGTGAAGTGCTGACACCTTGTGAGAATTGTAACCCCGGGCCAGGGAACTCCCCATGCATGCATTGCTGGATTAGAAATGAATTTGCTCTGGAAACTTTCATGTAAATCATAATAAATATTTTAAAGACAAAAAATGGTGGCATCACTTGCTTTCCTCAATATGATTCCATTTGTAAGCAATCTCCAATAGCCACCATCTGTTTGTTGGCTCAAGGCCTCCACCTGTGATTTTTAAAAACATTTAAGAACACTAACCATTTAAATATAAAAATTGCCTGTTAATACTTTGTGCTAACAGAACAAAATTATAGTTTTTCTTCCTATACTAAAAGCTATACTTAGTTATTTCTACAGCCCATATTTATGACCCATTAAATATCATTTATTCTATACATTCTTGTTATGTACTTACGGTAAGTAGTGAGTATTTAGTGCATGCTGTATAGAGCAGGTATAGTATACATTTCCATGAATCATAAAATATGATAAAGGATTCAAAGACAAATATATGGTGCTAACTGTGTTAAATGCTACGAGGGAGTGAGAGGAGGTAACTTTATCGGGTATTTAGAAGATCTTTCTTCAGAAAATGGATGATACACAAAGTTCTGAGGGATATAAAAGGGCTGAGGGGAGATCATCAGGAAGAGGAAAGAGCTTGTGCAAAAGGTAAGAAAAATTGAGCATGTCAAAGGAAGCAAGCTAAGGTGCTTGAGAAAAGTTGGAAGGACAAAAGACAAGGTCGGAGAGGTACGGGTAGGAGCCCGTCATGGGGTATCCAAATAGACTTTGCGGAGAAAATTGGATTTTATCCTAAGTATAGTGGGGTGTTCTTAAAGGGTTTTAAACTGGGATGTTCTCTATCTTTCTGCAAATATTGCAGTGGCCTTGAAAGAATCAGCCTACCATTACGGTAACTGGCTAATAAAATTAGAAGGGAATTTAAGTATCTGGTAAAAGAGGATGAAAGGTTGGATATGGCATAATTAGGTATGCAGAGGCAGGGACATATTCAAAATGTATTTTGAAGGTACAATTAGCGGGGACTTGGCGTACATTGGACGAAGAGTGAGGTGTGGGAGCAGAGGGAGAGAACAGAGTCAAGGACGCCTCTGCGGTTTCCTGTCTGAGGGCCTGGGACCAACCGGGAAGGACTGTACCGGTTGGGGGTTCCGAGAAGAGGGAGGGCCACCTCAGATCCAAATGGAGCAGCTGCCAAGGCAGGCAGAGTACCAAGTGTGCAGTGTCGCCAGTGCCTGGAGAGAAACACGTTTCAACAACAAGAAAGTGAGCAGCAAGGTTAAATGTAAGATACATGTGGAGTAGGGGAAAAATGGAAACGTGTTCTTTTGGAAGACTGCAATTTTATTAGGTTGAGTGGAATGGGTATAAGCGCATACTTTTTAAAAATTGCAAAAGAAGGATATTAGAAAAGTGAAGTAATTTGCTATAAAGGATATAAGGACTCACAGAAAGCTTTTGTTTTATTGACTACTTCAATATGGGAGCCCGTTGTACTAACAAGAAAAGGAATTTGGTAGTGCTCAAGAAGAGAAAACTGGCATCTCGGTCCTTGCGGTGGTGAAGGGACTAATTTTTATAGTAGAAAGATGCTTTCAATAAACTTGAAAATCTGGTAGTGGGGAGATGAGGGAGCTCCTTTCTAATTGTGCTTTTTTTCAGTGTTGTTTGAGCAAGGGTCTGTAGTGGAAAGCTGAGGATGAGAGGTGAAATGTGAGCATGTAGGTCTGAGAATAAAGAGGCACACCTACTAACTACTGATTGCCTCTTTGAGCTGGGTGATTATGAACGTATCATAGACTGAATCTGCTTAATTACAGGATTTTCTCCAGTGACGTTCAGCTGCACGAGTGCGGGTTTAGAGAAGAAAAATACTTGAATTCATCTGGAATTGTTTTTTTGCCAAGCTAGTATAATTGAAGAACAGAACTGAAAAGTTGAGGTGGCTATTTGCCAAGAATTGATTAAGATGAACTATGAAATCTAAGGAAAAAGAAGACAGAAAGTATCTCACACACATTAACAATACGAACACAAATAATAAACTAGTATAGTGTGTATGATTTTAGCACTGAAGAAAAGAAATTGCCTCTGAGAATATAAGAAATTTAATGTCCTTATAGAAGTGTCCTTAAGCCCATAAATGTAAAAATGTTCAAGGAAACCTTACCAATCTAGAACATGTGGGGCGGAACCTTCTGGTCTCGATTACATTGCTAGGCAGTCGTAGGTCCTGATGTCATGGAATGTGTAGGTATTGGAGAGAAGTGGAGATAGTGCGTATTTTTAAGTGTTACCTGTACGTCTTTCCAAACCTCTCCTCTTGAGGTCAGTGTCTGTACATAGAGGTATGGCGAGAATGAATGTCGTATGCCCATTTTCTGGGCTAGCTGCTAGCAAACCTGGCATCTCAGTAAATGGCTGCATAACTACATGTGCTAAGCCTTACAACTTCAGGAAATCTCTTAAACTCAGAGGGGAATTAGTTTTTTTCAGGTATAAAGTTTCGACTTCAACTTTTTCCTCCGTGCTTTTTGTGTTTAATTTGTTGTTATTTTAATAGTTTTACTGGGGGCTCTTACAACTCTTATCACAATCCACACATGCATCCATTGTGTCAAGCACATTAGTACATAAGTTACCTTCATCATTTTCAAAACATTATCTTTCTACTTGAGCCCTTGGTAACAGCTCATTTTCCTCCCTCCCTCTCCCACGCGCCCTACCTCATGAACCTTTGATAATTTGTCATTTTTTTTCAGGTCTTACACCAATCTCCTTTCACCTGCTTTTCTGTTTGTTGTCTGTCCCCCTGGGAGAGGGTTATATGTTGACCATTGTGATCGGTTCCCCCTTTCTCCCCCACCTTCCCCTTGCCTTCCTGGTATCACTACTCTCATTATTGGTCCTGAGGGGGTTAGCTGTCCTGATTTCCCTGTGTTGCAAGCTCCTATCTGTACCAGTGTACATGCTCTGGTCTAGCCAGATTTGTAAGGTAGAATTGGGGTCATAATAGTGGGGAGTGGGGGTCACGGAGGAAGCATTAAAGAACTAGAGAAAAAGTATGTGCACACTGACTGGCTCATCTCTTCCTCGTGACCCTTCTGTGAGGGGAAGTCCAATTGTCTACAGACGGGCTTTGGGTCTCAACTCTGCCCTTCCCCTCATTGACATTGATGTGATTTTTTTTTATCCAAGCATTTTTCTCCTTTAGGTTAATTCGTATAATTTCCTTTCATTGGCCCTCTGGAACATTTTGACTTCTCTTGGAAGTAAAGTTGAACAGAGAGAGGTTCAACCCAGATAGTATTTTTTTTGAGCTTGCTCATAAAGTTTCTAATGTATCCTGATCTTTTTTGCATCATGTATATTTTTCTAAAGATTTATACTGTTTTCTGAGCACATGCTTGTAAGGTATACATTAATATTATCAGATGACTGGTAAGGGCCAAATTCCTTACCCAGTTCTTCTGAGTGTGTTGTCATTGAGTTGAATTTGACTCGTAGTGAGTCTTTGTGAAACTGACAAACAAACAAACACCACACTGCTTAGTCCTGAGATAAACTCACAATTGTTATATTTGTGCCACCATATATATTTATCTTACCAAGGATTTCCTTGCTGTGCACATCCAATAGCTCTCAATTAAAATGCATTTTCGTTTCCTGTAGTCTCCTGCACTGGGTGCTGAGCAAGAGTAGGGTGGGGGCGGTGATGGTCATAGACGTGACTTAACGTCAGTGCCCTCTTGTTTCCTAGGAAATAGTGCATTTTGCCAGCCAAGACCAAATATGTCTGTTTGGTAAGCTTGTAGTGGTCTAAGTCCTTTACCAGGGCATTCAGCAAAGGCAGTTCCCAAACTTCAGTTTTACCAATAGATACATTTTATGTCTGAGTAATATTTCACTCTCGCAGTGAAAGTGAGAAGTAGGGCTATTTTAGTACTCCAGAGCACCCCAACAGACTATTACTTTCACACTATTTCACTTACAGGTGTAGGACCCTGTCAGGTTGTTCTGGAACACAGTACACATCCCAAAATAGAAATAACTGCCTTTCTGCTGGTGTGCCTGCATGTTGGAGTGTGATCTATAATTAATACATAAAATACATATAAAAACAAACCTGGTATAAGAATGTTTCGCTGTCTTTAATTAAAAATCAAATGAATAGACAACTAAAAATCTTCATGGACTTACAGTTTATTTTGAGTGAAAATCGTCTGCCATACTGAGTAGCTTATCATGAAAGTATGAGTTTTAAAATACTCATTAAGGAGAATGATGAAATTTTTAAACGTGCAAAATTGCATTTTGCTCCTGGAGAAATATCTGGATCCTCCTATAGCCAATCAAACTACTTAGGGAGATAACTTTTGGCATAAACACACATTAAAAAAACCCCACAGAATCAGAATGACATATCAACAATAAAGTACTTTTCAGCGATTGTTCTGCATATTTAAATAGCTTTGTTCTTAAATGGCACCTTGCTGTTTTATGGTGGCTGGAAACCTCCAGATCTTGACAAGTGAGTAAGGGTTCCAAGAGATCAAATGTTCTTCTGGGAAGCTTGACCACAGTTGAATGGTAAATAGGGACAATTAATACCTGTGCCTCTGTTTCCTCCTCTGTTCTTCTCTCTGATAATGAAAATGTGAACTTTACTGCTTTTATTTTGTTTTATGCTTTGTCACTGCTTTGATGCTCATTTTACATAATCTCATAATCTCTAACTAGTCTTCTCATATTACCTAAAATAGCATCTGGTCTATACTCCAGCTTTGTGGTATTTTACTTTGTCATCTGTCACTGTGTGAGTCTCCTTGCTGCTTTCGTTCAAGGTCAGGGATTGTAGAGACATCCTCTGAATGCTGGCACAGGCCAGCATTCCAATAGATTTTATCCCACTCTCGGTGACATTGCTGTGACCTGGCAGTTTGTAATCTGTGGTGGTGGTGTTCATGGACCCCTTCAGGTTACCACACTCTCACAGTGCACACACTGGCACAGATTGGAGTCCGGAGCTCGTGGTCCTTCCTCTGCTTATGGACCCCGGCTGTGGAAGCTTTTGTAAAGACAAGAAAGTAGCTTATTATAATTATGCACTGTCGTCGCTGTCGCTTTATGTGCACCTCCGTCTAAGAGCTTCTGCACAGGCTGCATCCCTTTCAGTTTCTGTGTGTGTACAGGTTTGTGTGTGTGGACTTTAACCTTCTGGTCTGCCTCTTTTGAAAACTTTCCCCGATACTTATTATGCGGAGCCCTGGTGGTGGAGGGGTTCTGTGTTGGCTGTGACTCACAGAGTTACAGTCTCAGAGACTCACAGGGGCAGGTCCCCCGTGCTACTGGGTTACTGTGAGGAGTCATCCACTCGTTGACAGTGAGTCCATTTTATAACACACACAAAAGCTGGTGGGTTATTAGGGAAATTTAGCCATATCTTTGTTTTGTTTGTTCAGCTTACGGCACCTTTTAGTATTCTATCAGTTAGGGTTTGGAGTTGCAAGCCACAGAAGCAAATTCCAGCTGTATTATCCAGAACAAATTTAGTGCAGGGTTCAAAGGTAGCGCATTGGGTCAAAAGAAAGTCTAAATAGCTGGGCTTTGGAAATAGAGTAGTAACTAAAGGGTTCTGTGAAATACAGAGAGGCAGCCAGAGTCGAGCTACAGAACTCTCAGATCCAGTTGCTGACATAGCCCCCACCCAGCTCCTGTCACCAAGACAGGACATACATTTCAATGATCTTCCTTCCCTTCTTTGCTCTACTCCACGGGCATCCACAGACCTCGAAGGGAGCATGGGGTTGTCTGAGGACAGGGGGCACGCCCATCCTCTCTTACCAGAGAGAGTGGCAAGTGTGCCTGTAGTATTGTGTCCCTCTCCTTGCTCTCTTATAAAAGTCCGTATTGAATTATTGCCCCCATTGAAAAGTGCTGTTTAAATGTCGGAAAGCCAAACACTGACATATTTTGGTATCAATTGTTCAAGGCACATTTTATCGTGATAGAAAGAAATAATGTTTTAAACCTGTTTCAACCTTCCTGCCATACAGTCAGGAAAAAAAAATCAATGCCTGAATTTATTTATCATTTCTCAAACTAGTCGTGCAAGTAGATGACATCCTCATAGCAGAGTCACTGCGTGCAACATGAGGCCTGGTCTCACTGTAGAAAGCATTGTTCGTGGTGTGCTCATGAGCGAGTCTTCCCTTTTACTCATGAACTGAATTCTGACTTTGTTCAACGTCTCACCTTCACCTACTCTAGGCAGCCATATCCTGCTAAGGACTGGATTCTGCCTTTTGCAAGATCCAAATGGTACTGCTTAGTGCATCAGAAGCATGTTTTAGCTAGGTTGGTTAAATTATATACTAAATAATCCTAATATGTATAATTCATGACATCATAAAATTCTGATAAAGGAGAAATTTGAGGTATTGGCTGCAGGATCTGAAGCAAAGGTCTCTTGAGTCTTTAACATCTGATGGAAGGAACAATTCTGTCTCTGCCGACTGTGATATCTGAATCTTGTGCTTGGGCCTCAGCTGCTAAGAGCCCAAACTGGAGGAAAGATTCCACTAAGGGGGCTCAGTGAAGTGCTCCGGAGGGAGGGGCTGCACCTCTACTGTAATCTTCCTTTTCTTAGAGGACGGGACACGTTTTTATCACTTTGAAAGTCATCCTGGGGAAAAAATAAAGAAAAGTCAACATAGGGTAAATTTTCGTTTTACTTTCAGCTAAACACATCTAAAGTACGTCATGCATCTTTGGTTTTTATTGAATGGTCCCTCTGTAACCTGAGGGATAGACTACTCATGCAGCTAATCTGCTGCCCTAACACACGGAAAGACTCATTAATAAGAGAGTAAGCATTCCATAACTATTTGCATGTAAACCTTGAAAGATAATAGGCCTTTACTTCCTCAGCTCAACATTTTACTTTCCCTCTGGCCTTTCTTAGTCCCACTGGCTTTTATATATGAAACGTTATGAACTGTACTACTTGTTAGCCAAAAGTGGAAAACCAAAAATGGTATTATATTCAATCATTCAAAATCTTTTGATATGGAACTGCATATGTATTAATGTAAATTATATATAACAAATAAACACTGAGAAAAATGAGTTTGAGTATTTGAGCGAATCTGGTGTGAATAGTAAGGAGCACTGTTGGTGTGTGAGCTGCTAATCTCAAGGTCAGTTGTTCAAACCCAACAGCCACAGAAGAAAGATGAGCCTGTGCATGCCTGTCCAGATGTGGTTGGGAAAGCCTATACAGAGTTGCTATGAGTCAGAATGAACTCAGTGGCACTGGGTTTGGTTTTCTTGCTTTTATCAGTGTAATAAATCTTTTACTTCATTGCAAATTAGTAATAGAAAAGCATATTGACTAAGGAACCTCAGAAAACACACGCAGATTGAGCATTTATTGCGTACTATATTGGGAACACAGTTTGGTTAAACAGTGATAAGACAAAACAACCAGGTCCATACCTTACACAATAGAGCCCTGGTGGTATATTCGATCACTTATTGAACTGCTAAGTGCAAGGTTAATAGTTCAAAAGTACCAGCTGCTCTATATGATTTCTGCTCCTGTAAAGATTTATAACTTTAGACACCCAAAGGGGGCAATTCTACTTTGTGGTATACATCATAATCAATTGGATACCAGTACCATTTTGTTTTTGACCTTATGGCGAGAGGCGCTAGTCCTGCAGTGGGGAAGTGTTCTGTGCTAACCAAAAGCAAAGTAGTTTTAACCAAACATGGCAGATCTCTGTAAAACAAAAGAAGCAAAATTCTAGGAAATGCTACCGGAAGTGTGACTCCCTCCTACAGGACGACCATGCAGTGGAAACAGCTGGATGCCAATGGTTTGGGTGGGATTTACTTAGGGAGTTTTTAGATTATGTGGGCAGTTAAATTAATGAGCAGGCAATTGAAACACACAGTAATATGTCTTCTGATAGGGTACAAGGTACTTGGCTCAGAATTAGAAAGGAGGCAGAAGTGGGCAAAGATTCTCAGGGAAAATGCATTAAAATTGAGACTTGACTATTAAAGTGAATTTGCACAGTAAAGGAGAAAGGTAAAGTTTGAGTGGAGAACTAGGAAATAGAGAAAATATTGTATTAGGCATCTTCAAATAAAGTAGCTAATCTGAGACTGGGCAACAAGTGCTAAGAGGCTTGAGGAAGTACAGCGGGGCTAGTCCATGAGGGAGCTCAAGGTGTAGTGTTTTCTGAGCACACCGTATTGGCTGGCTAGCACAGTGGTGTGTGGTAGGGTTGAAAGAGAGAAGAAGCAGTGGCAGGCGCTGTGTCCAGGTGAGAAGCTGTAATGTGTAGCGTGGCACCTTAGAGGAAGATTCAGGATATCAGAGCAGTAATGTGACGGGAAGGACAGGAAGGCGTGAAAGATGACTCTTTGGTTCACATTCATCATTGGGGAAAAGCCCTCAAGAAGAGACAGTTTGGGGGAGGAGAGTGAGTTTAGCTTTCTTTGAATATGACCCTTAATTATCTTTGGGGAATCTAGTGGATATTGGGCTGTAGACATATGTATGGGGTTTGGATATGGACCAGGGTCTGTGATTTCAAATTTCCTGATATCTTAAATGATTATATTACCTATCCCAATGTTATGTGAATTAAGTGAAGGAATATAAAGCAATTCAGTGTTAAGAGAGGCAAATGACATTATAGTTTTTTATGTGAAACATTCCTTAATTATTAGTGATGCTACCCTTTGGTTGGTTATGTAATTCAGTTTCCTATTCAGTAGCCTGAGCTTATTAAGAAGATAATTGTAGCTAATATCACCTCAATCACTATTGGTGGTGTAGTAGTTACGTGTGGGACTGTGATCCACATGGCTGGCAGTTCAAACCCACCAGCAGGTACATGGGAGGAAGACAGGGCTATCTACTCCCGCAAACAGTTACAGTTCAGAAACCCTCGGAGGGTCACTATGAGTCAGCATTGACTTGATGGCAGAGAGGTTTGGGTTATATAATATTGAACCTTCCTTTTAACTACATTTTAAAGTAGTTCACTTCACTTTTAACTACTATGCATGTTGGCTTTCCCATAGGTAGATATATCAGAATATGCTTTCGGTTAATACCTTTTTAACTTGTAATCAGTTTATATTGCTAGATAGGTCTCATAAGTATATTCAACTAATCATCTTCATTATTTTCAACTTCTTTCATTTCTGAAATATCTAGTATAGACAGCCCATCACTGTTCTTACAGTGGATGTCAAAGCATTATACTTTATACATTTATATTGTAATGTCATATCTAATGTTGGATTTTCATATATGTGTCTATATTTATTAATAAATTTCTTATCCAATCATTGTCATATTCATTTACTGGTAGGTTAGAATAGAACTTAAAGTCGTTCGATGTAAACATGCACCAACCATTGGAATTGCTTTGGCTTTGTAATTTTTGGTCCAAGACTTTCACAGCTTCAGTCACAGGGACCTACTCAAATTGCATCTTGTTATTTACATTTTTTTCTCAACGACCTTTTGCCCATCACTGTTCCTCCATTCCCACGAAACCTTCCTGGTCTATACTAAGTGCATTATACAATTCATGGAAATAAAAGAATAAATAGATGATATGGTTTTTAATAGGCATGATCCTCACATTTTCTTTGTAATTCTCCAAAGACTAAGAATATATTTCCATATGTATATCGTTGTTGTATAAGAGAAAGGCTGGGATAAATAAAGAATATGTGTTTGGGGAGGAAAGACAGTTGAAATCTGAAGAATTCCAATGCCATGAATATTGAAGCTGATGGGATTCCAACAAAAACATACCATTTCTATCCTGAATATCCAGCCTGGCATATGAAGACCCCCTTCTTAATCCTGACTGATTGCCATTTCAGCTTGTTAGAAACAAATTGGAGCCTTATACAGAATTGGGAGAGTAAAAAAGACATTGAGCTAATGATCAAAATCAAGCTAAGATCCAACCGATCTCATGGTAGACTGACTGTAGATATTCTGATCCACCCCAAGGGGAAACCTGTATTCCTGCATCGGTCCTTTCCAGATCCATCGGTGTCCCTTTGCTGCCTCTCTTTTATTATCCCAATACCTCTGCATAAACAGAACTCAACAATAATAGTTCTCATTTAAATAGATGTTTCACATACATTTATAAGTTTCAATGTCCATTGTTTTTCAGTGTATTCAAGAGATTCCCCCAAGATACACACACAAACAAATTAAAAGCAAAATTTCTAATAATTTTAACACCTAATCAGAAAATGATTTAAATCTTAGTCCCAGGGTTCAAATAGAGAGTGCTTCATATAGCTCTCCTACCCAAAGCTAAACTCCAGGTTCAGATTAGTTCTTTGGAGATCTAAATTCGCAGTAAAGTTGTCCAGAGCATCTTGATGAGAAATCTGTCATTGCTAAGTCAGTGTGGATGTTGCTTCTCCAGGCGTCTGATTAAGTGGGAGGTGCCATCTGAACATGTGAGTTGCCCACAAAAGCTCAATCTGTCACAGGTGCTACAATTTGTATTTCAGAAAATATGCTTCTACAACTTTAATTATCTCCAAAGCATCCCACTTTACATAAAGTTCTCAATGGAGTCAGCATTTTTCCCCCAGTTTCAGAACTGGCATGTAAATTAAGCATTTGCCTGTTACCTCCAAGTTCTAGGGCTGAAAGGATCTCAAATGAGACACTTTGCTTAACATCATCTATGTTCTTCTCCTTCTCCCACTTCGACATCGGAAAACTAAGTGCCCAGTCGTCATAACTGAGGACGCATTCACCGCGATGCATCCATGCCTCCCAGAGAGGAGGAAGGCTTAAATTAGAAAGAGAGTGTGTAGGTTTAACTAATAGTTGGGAATTCCTAAATTAAAAAAATATTAGACCAGGATAAAATTTCTTTTTAATAATACTTTTTCATCAAGTCAATGAAAAGCAATGTTTATCTCTGTGATAATTGGCACCTTCGCACTAGAAAGCCTGTGACAACAGTCCTCTTTGGGCAAAGTGATACCTCTTACCTGTTTGACTAACAGAAGGCCATTGGGACTCATTTACACTGGCTACGTAGACAAAAATCAGCCAGTCCCACTTGACCAAATCTTTCTTAGTTAGGCCTTCTGATAAGGGTCACACAAAACCACACATTGCTTTCATTTTATACTCTTCCATGGAATCTGAACTCGAAAGACATCCACCGCAGTAAAGATTTGTTATTGTCAGAGTTGTTCTTATCCCATGAAATATTTTTTTAGATTCCAGTCTAAAATCCTGATGGGCAAGGTTTCCCAAAATATTACACTGGGGAGGTAATTTAATTAAAAAAACCAAGGTTGACATGATAAATGAAGGGATGTTTTTTGACCCCCCCAAATCTATAAATGATTCAACTCTCAAAAATAATTTTTAAAGATTAAAGTTATTTGATACTTAATTAGAAAATATGCTATGCTTAAGTTTTTTTGAATAGTTTAAAATTTAATTCTTATAAACCTTTATGAGTATTTCTCTTTGTATCAATATAAGCACAGCAAATAGAATTGTTTATTTGATTTGAGAAATGATTATATTAACTGGTAATTGCTTAGCAGTTAAATTGTAATTCAAATCTTATTTTCTTTGTAGGATTATTTAACCATTCATAAGTATGGCAACGCAGCCAGAAATGATCTCTGGAATGCCTTCTCAGAGGTAAAGTATAGGAAGAAAAAGAACCCAAACCATTGGTAACTTTTATTGACGCTGACAGTATGTTTTCATTTTGAGCTTTTATTTCCTTTGTCGCATATTATTTATAAATGTATAGTAATGAGCTATATAAAATGTAATAAAAATACAATGGGATTTAAATGTACTTAATGTTATTGATGCCTTTCATACTTTAAAAAGATAATAATTATGGAATACAATTTTAATATATTTGGGAAGTGAGTCATGCTAAAGTGAGAAATACTGCAAGTTTTTAAGGAAATATGTTTTCTTGTGTGCATGACAAATATTTAAATATACCAACTAGACACACTGGGGATATTTAATGATGCTGCATGTATTTACTTTACCAGTAAAATGTATTTTATTCTCCATTATGTAAAAAAAATTAATGCTAATGAAACTTCCATATATATATGCATGAAGCCTAACTTAAGGTGAGAAAATTAATTTTAGTAACACATTATATTAGCTTCACTGATCTTGAAATGTTTCATATTTAGGTAAATATTAAAGGTAAAAGTGAAAATGATTTAATATAATTATATGTATAATTCATGCTTATAAAGCTCATTTATCCAATTTGGGTTCTAAAGGCTTTGAAGAGGAATGGAAAATATGTAAATATACAAGAAGTCATGGATCAGTGGACGCTCCAGAAGGGCTATCCTGTTATCACCATCTTGGGAAATGCAACAGCCGAAAAGAGGGTAACCATTACCCAGCAATGCTTCATTTATGATATAAGTGCTAAGACCAAAACCTTTGAACATCGAAACAGCAGGTACCACTGACTCTCTTTTAATTTAACATGAATATAGGAACTTTTCTTTTTTCCATTCACCTTTTAATTTTAATATTTTAAGATAATTTTGACAACATAATTCTGAAATATAAGTTAAGACTCTTTTTATTTCTTTATTTCCATATGGTATTTTTGATTCCTTTTACTGCCGATACCTTACATATTTTAACCCCTGATTGATGAGCACACTTATGGTATTTCATTGAAGACTATTTTAAATTATTCTAATCATTTTAAATGTGAGATATGATATTTTACTTTTTGTTATAATATTTTTTAATCATCTTTAAGAAAGTTAAGGTGTGTTGTGAATTGAATGGGATCAATCTAGAAAACCAAATCAAAAGTATTTAGATAATAAATATTATCCTAGTTAACAAAACTCAAAATCTAAATAAATACCTTAAGGTGATCTTAAGTAGAAGTGGCAATATGAAAATATATTCTCTTTCCCTCAAATGTGGTGTTTAAAACTATAGAAAACACACCTGAATTTTGATTTGCTATAAATTTAACATTGGGGAACCCATTTAATTTCTTAAAATTCAGAATATAAACATTCTATCCAATTTTTCTAGTTTATTTTTACTACTTTGTTTCAGTAAAGACTGAGTCAATGTAAGAAAGTACACTTCAAATCAGGCAGTTTTTAAATTTATATATAGAATGCCCTGGTAAGGGATTGGAGGGGTGAAGGGAGGACAAGTATAGAGATCAAAAGTAATAAGTAAATAGAAGTGCTCATATTAGTTTACTCATGCTGTGTCCTATCACCTTGGGAAATTAGGATGCTGGACTTCATCATCCATTATTATGTAGGATTGGTGGGGAATATTTTAAACTTACATGAATGGATAGCATCTCCAAGTTAGCTTGATGTGAATAAAAGTGTTAGGGAGATTCATGAACATTTTCTGGTGGCTGATATTGGAACTCCATTTAAGAAAACATGAAGTCTTCACTGTTGTATTGAGATAAATACTGGTACAGCAGCTATACTATACAATACGATACGATACTATAGTATACGATACGATACTATAGGTGTAGGAAGGAGCTGGGCTCCACAGCAGTTAGAATGGAAAGATTGGCCCTGGGTTCTGACCCAGCCATGCTGCCGGGGACAGACTTGCAGGTCTGCTGCCATACAGATGAAAACCCAATTCTGCGCCATCAGGTTGATGGCGACTCATAGCCCCCCTAAACACAGGGTTGAACTAGCCTGGGAGTTTCTGAGACTGTGGCTGGGGCTGGGAGTAGGACCCCCTTCTTTCTCCAGCGGAAGAGCTGGAGGCTTCAAACTGCTGACTTTGCAGTTTGTTCTACTCTCGTCAAGATGGGGGCACATGGAGGTTAAAGGCTCAAGTAGAGAGAGGCCTTCACCAGGTATGAGGAGTTGCCTTTTGCAATTAAACTCCTCGAACACGCAGAATAACACTCCTCCCTTCACCCTGTCGGGATCTGCCTGTCACTGCTTCGTCCCCTTCTCTGGGTCCCCACAGCTGTCAAAGGCTGCCCTGATCACCCACCGTCTGGCCCCAGGCGAAACACGCTTCGGCATGGACCACGAAGTACACAAAAACGACTTGACTGTGGCGAAGCCAGATTGGGGCCATGCCTTTGAGAATGAACAGTCTGACACAGGCCTCCCCGATGCAGAAAAACAGAAAGGACACCCAGATGACAGAACAAATATTGAACAAAAATACTCTGCCAGCCCATAACCTGCATCAGAGGTGTCAGCCAGGAGCCTGGCTCTTCACGGGGGAAAGTCTCTCAGCATGAGTAAGCAGTTTTAGCACAGAGCGCTTAGCTTCTGCTGGCATTATAAAACCACCTGGATGGTTCTGAATCTGAGAAATTGGTATATAAAAATGTTGAGGAAAATTAAAATCCCCTTGGTGGCGTAGTGTTAAAGTGCTCAGCCGCCAGCAAAGATGGCATGTCGAAGCTGCCAGCCACTCCCTGGCAGAAAGGGGGAGCAGTGTGCTCCCATTAAGACAGCAGACCGGGACAACCCTAAGGCAGTTGTACCCCGACCTGTTGGAGGACCATGCGTCAGAATCCATTTAATGGCAAACAGAGCAAAAAAAATATATACATGACATTCTATTATTTAAAATAATTTTCCTAGTAGGACAGAATCCATCTCTAGATGAGAATTTACTATTCCCCACTTAGATTATTGCTTAATTTATATTAATGTTCAGTTAAAGCTTGAAAATCAAGTCTGTGTGCTCCTTGTACAAGCCTTCCGAGGTCTCTAGAAGAGACATTGCTGACGTGCTAAAATAAATGTTTCCCACGGCTCTCGACTTTTCAGCTACTGACTTGGATCGTTCATTGGAGGGGCAACTGGGAACTCACAGACAATATTTGAGATTAAAGGGTTTTATTTAAGGAAGTTTACAGGTTACATACAATCAAGGTGAAAAATACATAGGACATGGTTGTCCTGTCAGGAGAAGTCACCAAGTTCTCTTCCAGGTGATAACAAAGACCCAGCAAGCATGGCACTCCTGTGTAAGGTTCAGTCCAAAGCACTTAGCTCCAGCTCTGTGCATCAGCAAACCCAGTTAAGTGGCCAAAGGCCCCCCACTCTACAGGTCAGCCGTAGGTCCCAAAGCACCCAGCTTTACTGATCATGACTTTCGCTTTGCCATGACTGTTCTGTGGGACAATTATCATTACCTCTTACCTGGAACATTTTAAATGTGTAATGTAATTATTTTTCCATATGTAATAAATGTACATCCTAGCTGTTAAGTAGAGGAAAAATGAATCTTTGCTATTTCTAACAATTGCATATATTTAGTAATGTGTTTAAGTGCATAAAATCCTTGGTAGGACTTTGGTACACAGGAAGTTGTGAATTTTCGTAGTTTGTTTTTCCTTCATTTCATTATAAATTTAATACATTTCACTGTTAACTAATACCACCTGAAGCATGGGGCACCTCCTGGGAGTCTTGGGCGACAGGGCATTCTGTATGTCCGCACACTCACCCTTTCCTTATGGGCCCCGCCTGCAGCAGTCTCCGGAGGGTTTCCCTGTGTGCATCAATGCTTCGTGAATGTTAGTAGCAACTCCTGGGTGTGATTTTTCTCATTCCACTTTTTAAAATGTACCAATTCTTTTCCATGTTAGTACAATCAGAATTCTTAAGAACTACTGAAGAAAGGGATATATTTTTTGAAAATTTTCTATTGTTACTTAAAATATGATATCCATATGATCAGTTAAACAGAAACAACAAGAACATAATCTAACTACACACATTAATTTTTTCTAATCACTTTTTAAAATATTACATACTACTAGAGTCTTAGACTTATTTAGAGGGTCTTTAGATGTTTTTAGTCGTATATATTGTTTGCTTTTTAATTAATATCTGTTTGGCTTCACAATTTAGATCATCAATTCAATGTGGAAGATATACACCTATAAAGTCTTGTTCATAAAGTTAGTCTATGTCTTACAGAGAAATTGATTTGGTCTTTCATTTTACTTATACTCCACCCAGTTCCTTTCGGTCTAATTACAGAGAGTAATTAATTGAATGTCTCCAATATCTATTGTTTGCAAGTACACACAAAAAATAAACTTGTGTTTTAAATTGAAAATTAGATCCAGCATTTAGATTAGATCCAGGTACTATTGCCTCTTAACTTATTTTTCCAATTAACCAAAATAGATTAATTATCTTTGGTGAGGGATGCTGTTTAAAAAATAATAAAATAATCTGGCTGTGATGTTCCCACGGTGTGTCCATTGTCATATATTTATCACATGTTTTTCATTGCATGCGTCGAGGCCTCTCTTAAGGAACATAAATTGTTTTGTTCACTAACTTCTATCCAAAGAACCAGGTTAGGCAACAATAAATTGGTTCTTTCATGATGGATTATGTGGAGTCAATTACAGTGTAACAGGGTACCTTCACATGGTTGGCACTCAGAAATGTTTCTCTGATTAAGTTCAGCTTATCATTTAAAATTCAGAATGTCAAGGATGGCCTTTTGACTTTTGACTTTGGGGATAGCAGTTGTTATGACATAATGAATTTTCCTCTTTTCCATCTGACATATTACTCTTGATGAATTCCCATGTATTAATTGTGAGTGTGAGAAATGAACTCTGTGACACGTAAAACAATTATGTGTCGAGGGACCGATTCAGCACTGCTCTTCCCAAATCTCCAGAAAGACGCCCATTTTATGATCAGTCACTCGGCGTCTCCCCTGGTTCTCAGTTCTTCAGTCGCTCTCCAGTTATGAAGCTGACACAGTATAGCTTCTTATATCACAAACAAAATATATGACTTTAATACTCATTGCTCGCTTGTTGTGAAGTCTTGCCAATGACACAATGATAAAAGCAAACTAAAACAACAAGACAGGCCCACGTCAGCAAGTCCATTCTGACTCGTCATGACCCTGCATAGGGTTACTGACCCTGTAAACGTGTACAGTTGCTGATTGCCCCACTTTCCTCCCGTGGGACAGTTCTTAGCTTTGAACGTCCAGCTGTTTAGCAATAGCACAATGATTAGTTGAAGGAATCAGGTTATATTTCAAGAAAATAAAATATAATGCTTGAACGCAATGTAAAATCATCTATCATTAACTGGTTAGCCTTTCAGATTAAATAGATACTTTATGTAAACATATAGGCCTTGATTTTTATTACTATAAAAGGCAAACCTTATCAAATGTTTCTCTTTTATAACTCTGACCCACATTTGAACATTAAGTATCGGTGGTGCTTGGCCAATCCATTTGGAAATTTCATTTAAATCAGCAGGACATTAGGTGTGCCCTGTCGGGTGCATTGTGTTTATATGGATTTTAGGGGGATCTTGTCAGTCTTGTTTTATTCTCTTTGCCTGAATCACCTTATGTGTGCCATATTAACCTTATGGAAATATAATAAAATATCTCTCTGAACAGTTATAAAATAAATAAGGAGAAATTGGTGAAATGTGAATACATAAAATCACTAGTGTTTAATATTAAAACAATAGAAATGAATTATTTTAAGATTCAAATCAATATATACTGTAGTATTTAGCCACTTTTAACTCCTAATGCAAACATTTTGGGTTTTTTTGGCAAAGTATATTATTAGGAGATCTCTTCTACATTGACAGAAAACTTCTGAGTGCACAGTCTTCTTGGTGAGATAGAAACAATGAATTAGAATCTACTTTGATGTCTGAGTGCTTTTTTTATTGTTGTTTTTGGTAGCTTCCCTAAAAAGCATTAATAAAAATCCCTCTGAAGATGCATGTTTTTCAAATGAACACCAATTTGTATTTTTAAAGCTACTCTTCTATTTTGCAGCTACCTGTGGCAGATTCCATTAACCATTGTGGTAGGAAATAGAAGCCATGTGTCTTCAGAAGCAATTATTTGGGTGTCTAACAAATCAGGTAAGATATATATTCTCCCCTGTGGACAATTGGTTTCAGATAATTGTTCAGCAACTTAACCTCTGGTTTCTGGGGTTATAAAAATGTGCATAAAGACAAACTAGAAAGAGAAGATGGAAGAATGATAATCACCTCTACAAGATAAGAAAGCATAAGAGGATCTCTTCGGTATAATTTCTGACTCATCCAATTTCACCCTGCCTATATAATTCTTGTTTATTCGTTCCTTTCATGGTGAAGAGAAAACATTTAAATGCTTTTGTAGATCTCATCGTAGCTGTTTTAAACTGTATAATTTCATAATCACACATTTAATTAAAATGTAAGCAGAACTCCCATTAGAGCAGTGTCTCACAAACTGAAACTGAGGCAACAGTTTTAATCCCATTCCACTGTCTTTGCATTTTCAGACTATCTCTTTTAGAGACCAGAGAAGCAATATCCTTCATGGGATTAGATAATTATAATTATTGGATTTGAAGGGAGAGGATTAGAGTTGTCCTCAAAGTGCACCCTTTGGGGGTCAAACCTCAAGGTGCAGGGAGAAGAGCCAGTTCATTGTCTTTCTACCCACAGACCCAGTGCTATCAAATAGATTCCAACTCCCAGCAGTCCTCGGACACGGGAGCACTGCCCCTTAGGGTGTCCCAGGCTGTACCTGCACGCACAGGACACCGGTGTCCTCTTTCACCCGCAGAGGAGCTGTGAGACTGAACCAGGGACGCTTAGTTAGCAGCTGTTGCTCTTTGACCCCAGCACCACCAGGGCTCCTTATTGTCTGTGTAAATGGCGCCAAACAGGAGAGGGGCCTATTTGCAATCACTCACAGAAGAGTACTTGAGTCCCTTCTAAGTCCTTCATGGACAGCAGGGTCCACATGAGGGTTCCTTTTGCTCCGCTTCCCAGCGAGTTGGAGAAAAGGCGATGATCATCTTCTATTAACACTTCAGTGGCACTAAGAAGGTCACATTTTTCTACCTTTTTCCCCTTGCTGCTTTCACCAATGCTGTTAGTGTATTTTAATTCTTTATGCTATAAACATCATTTTGAGCATATATCTTTTGTTTTAAGTAAATAAACAAATGTTTGTTTCATTTCATACATGGCACAGTTAAGTACTCAAAATAGATGCATGGCTACATATAGGCAAAATGTACTGAATCCAGAATGTAATCTGACTATCAGAAACATAAACACTTGTAATTCCCAGGGGTGAAGGTTACTCATAATTTCGTGTTAATGTAATTTTAATATGAAACTGCATATTATAAAGAGTTACAATTCCATTCACGTTTATTGTATATAAGACATTCACATGTAATGTGGTGGTACATTGAAATGCTGACTGTAACATTTATTGGTTTCTTCTCCTTTAAAATAACTCATTACAATTTGTTCTTTTAATTGCTTTGAGTTAGCGTTTATTTCGTGATTCTGAATTCACACTTACTATCTTATTTTCCTTTATAATTCTCTTTTATCCCCATGAAGCACCTTTACTTGAATACATAATATGTTATTACATGGTGAATGAAACTAGGGAGTTGTAATTGTCCAACGATTTGAATTATGCCATCCCTCCATACATTTCTTAGAAACATGAGACATAATAATCTTCAGAAATAAACTACGACATATCCCTTTGAAATGTAGAGTGGAAATGAGAAAGTTAAAGAAATGTAGAAGTACTTACTGATTATATATTTGAATCAGCCTAAACACTCAGCTTAGAAGGTGAGGGCTATAGGGAGTCTGTTCTTACTGGAAACCTGCTGGAGAAGGTATTTCCTCTTTATCCTTTACTTTCTCCTTTTTGGGAAGACCATAAGCCTTCCCTTGACCAATACAGGTTGTACTTGAGAGATTGCTTCATCTTGAGTTATTAATCAGGATAATGACAGTCCATTCTTTCAACATGTTTGCCTTAAATATCACCAATGTTAATATGAAGAACTGCTATGAACAACTGCACAGGTATACGCTTTAAAACTCTAGGGGATGCTATTTATGAAGGGGGTATTGTGAGTGGCACATCCCCACCCCACAGTCAGGCACTGCACACATATCAGAGTGTAAGGTGTCCTTTTGTTTCAATCCCAGCAGTGTTCTCTATTTGACATGAACATGGTAACACTTAATACTTAAGGTTGCTCAATACCGTCAAGTGTTTACTCAATAGCAAGTAAGTTTTCCACATGTCACTTGAAGGCCTTATAAATGCTTTATAAATGCACAAATTGGGGTGACCGATTCCCAGTGAAGCTAAAAATAAAAGTCATCTTTCTAGTTTGCCTTTTTCAGTGTCATTTTACCTATGCACCATCTTCTCTTGAAGTCCTGAACTTCGATGAGGCCTAGTAAAAACCTGACACCACACTATAATTAGGTAAAAAGAAAAGATTGGTTAACCTCAACTTCTTTTATATGTTATCTCCTATTTTATTCAAAACAAACAACTAATGTACATGAAAAGTATCTGCATTAAGCCAGGGAGAAAAACGCATTGGTCAATTGTTATAAACACATGTAAAAAAATGCCAAATTTTAATGACAACAACCAGATCAATGTTTTGTAATTTTTCATGATCAGTAAAGATTTTATTTCACATATATTCACACAAGGCCATAGTTAATTATAAAGTTTAAATTTGATTATCATCATCATATTTTCTTGAGAGTTAAATTTTTGAAGCCCTTTGGATAAATATATAATTATTTCTAAAGATGACATAAAACGCTACCTAAAGTATTAAGTCAATTTTTAAGTTATTAGAAACAGCCAAAATTTTTTCTCTCTTTCATTTTCACTGAGAAAATACCAACAATCTAGGCATTATAAATGTAATAGCTTGCATATTTACTGGATATTTGCTTACCCAAGAGTGGAAGGCAATACATTCAGTTACATTTTAGGAAAGAACACAGTCAGAATAAAGTAGACACTGGCTCTGAAAGGTCAGTAAACACTAAACTAGTGCTGAAGTGCTCTCACCTTTGCCTTCAGCATTGGCTTACTTGAGACTCAGAAGCCCTTAGAAGCAATATGATTTTAATCCCCATCTTCTAAATGAGTTTATTACAATTTGATGGTAACTTGGATCAAGTCCGTTGGCAAATTAGGTAAAGAGCTAGGTCTAGGGCTGTGATTTTCTTCTGTTATTTTTAATACTTCTCTCATGAGCACACCCTTATTTACCGTGGATAAAATTGTAAAGTTTTGTTAGGCTGTCTGGGCGATCTCTTAGTTATGTAACACTTTGTCATTGGGTGTATGCCAGTGACTCTTAAAGAGCTACAGAACATTATCTCATTTAATTCTCTTACAAGTTTAGGGAGGAAGTCCACCTAAGTTATCACAGAGTTTATTGTGTATTTCCAGTTTTGTTATCCTGGTTGACATTTCTTCTCATCTGCAGCCAGCCAAGTTTGTAAAGAATATATCACCTTCTTCTTTTGGTCCTGGGGTGTGTGTGTTGGGTGTGTGTGTTGGGTGTGTGTTGGGTGTGTGGTGGTGGTAAATGAATGATAAGAACTAAAATATTTTAAAGTATTAACTGCTCTGTGTTTTGATATGGCCTAAGACTTGTGTCATTTTGGGAACATTCCAAATAGAAATTTTAATTATTATTACCGACCCTCAAAATATAGCTTCCATAATTTTTTATGGTTCTCATCATGCACTGTACATCACGAGGCCATGGAAAAAGAACACTTTAAAATTCATTGCTTGCCATTAGTTAATTTGAAGAATATTTTAGGGATATAATTAACAAGAACTGAAAAGGTATTTAAGAATGTATTACTATATCTTGCCAGGGATTATTTCTCTACAGATTTCACTTATACCAGAGACATAAAAATATTCACGAACAGTAATAACCTTCAGGTTTTAGTTATCAGTTTAATAATGGCAAACTTAAAAGCAGGAGATGGCTGCCTTTTATTTCCTTTCCTTCTTTTTTACTGACCAGACTACATAAAAGGGGTAAGAATTGCTTTTATCATTTATACATACATATTATTTTAATTTGAGTATAGATTTAAATTTTTGAATAAAATTGATTTAAAAACAAGAGCCAATTATATCACATGAGATTTATATAAAAGATGAGCATGAAATAACTTTTAAATTATATTTAATAATTATAAATCATGACAATTTGAAACCTGTAAAACCCTAAATTATATGATCAGATATGAGGCTTGAATTTTAAATATTATCACCTATAAAGTGACTACTTAAGGAGTGGGGAGATCCAATTTATTCTGTGAATTCAGACATGATTTTAATATTTTATAAGGAATAGATCATTGTGAACTTACAGATGCATGAAAATAAAGTCAAAGTTGATCAACAGAAACAGTATTCTTAATGTTTCAATTTTATTTTTTATACTTGCCACATTTTCTTGTTAACTATATCTCTTGTCATCATTGCATCCATAAAATGGGGATGATATTCTAAAGCTTCTTTATAGCAATTGTGTGGATAAACATTGAAGTTTTGAAGAAAAGGAGATTATAAAGTCTCATAGGTAGAGAAAATCATTCATACTCTAAAATAGAACTTGATAGACTTTTCCTTTTGCATACCACTATTAAACTAGAGATCAATTGTCAGCCTAAGAGAATGTATACCATTTCTTTTCCATTGAATTGTAGCATTGAAAGGGACCTTATAGGCCATTGTTTGTCCATCAGGTTATAGGTAAAGTGGTTTTAAAAAAGGAATATGCTATCGAAGTTTAAACATTTATGTATATAGATGTATAGTCGGGCATGACTTTCTTGCCCCTATTCTAGTTTATTTTAACTGTCATATTTCTCCTTTCAAATTAAAAAGAGAGAAGGAATGTGAAAATGTGTATTTTATGATAGTAAAAGCACTATACCACGTTGTGTCAGGAGCATAGACCAGACTAGAAAGAAGCCTAGATGGTGGAAGACCTGAGATGGACTATTTTCAGCTGTGTTGGACAATTGAATTACAACTGTCTGAACCTCGTTTGCACGGGTACTACATATAAATGTGGCCAAAGTACAGTGCTTTGAAACATTAAATATTAGATTTTTTTCAATAGTTTGGGATTATATTTTAGTGGACTGTAATAGGTGCCTTTTCATCTTGCTGGCATGTTTGGACTAAATCTTCCACTTCATTCCAGTTTTGAGCAATTAATGACCACTTTTGTCCACGATACCTTTTGTGGTAGTAGAATTATTTTCTGATGGACTCTATGTAAAGAGATTCCATTCAAAAACTATATGTTTGAATGCGTCCTTGGGGAAATAATAGGAAAACCTGATTTGGAGTCTGAGATGTAAAAACATTGACAATGGACTGAAGCTGACTCCAATGGGCTGCACATGGTCTCTGTGATACATTTTCTGGTGTGAGCTATCATGGAAATGGTTTATTTTTCCCTTGGGCATGAGACACTGTTTTAGCATAAGCTCTGCTGAATCCTGGAGGCTTTGTAGATAGAGAACATGAACACATGCTATAGTAAACGGTGGCATAGCAAGCTAAGCATTTGGACTGCAAGCTGGTTCAAACTAGCCAGCTGTTCCTTCAGAGAAAGATGAGGCTAGCTGACCTCATAACCAGAGCAGCAGTTCCGTTCTTCCCGATAGGGTCACTGTGAGTTAGAACTGACTCCATGGCAGTGGTTTTATACATGTATACGTGTACACTTACATATATTTCCTTACATTTATGCACAAAGATTAAAAATATTTTATTTAAAGAGTATGCAGGTTCTAGGACACACAAGGTCTGAAAGCATCCACAATGAAGTACAAAATCATTGGAATTGTGACCTATGGTTTGTAAATAAATAAGGAAACAATTGAAAATGAATAGCATTCTCCATATGTACCATATTTGAAGGAGTTAAATGTGTAAGAAGTTATAAGATTGTTTTTACCAGCTCGCTTTCTTTAATTGAATTACCTGGCTAATATAATCAAGTTACTATTCTCCAAGGCGATTCCAATAAGCAGAATTTATTATCTTTGTTTTTAATTATGTGTAGAAATATTAGAGTCTTAAGTAAATGCAGTTTCTTTTTCCGGCGTTATTGATGATGCTGCATCATCTGTTATTTATAGTATTTCCAAGAAAGCACAAGGAAGAGGCAAGGAACACCCATGACTCTGAAATAAATGAGCTCGATTGTTTTAATAACTTTCTTACTGAACGCGTTAAGAGAATGTAGTTCTCAAAACTTTTCCCTTCATTCTAATCATACTATATGCATATATAGTCTATGTCACACAGACACAAGTACATGTTAGGTCACATGTATGTTGAAAAAACAATTATGTGTAGGGGATAGGGATTTTATCAGGAATAGAGGCTAGTTATAACCTACTAAACATTTACTAGTATATCCTAGATGCAAATGATTACGTGAAAGATTAGCTTTTAATTGAGCAATAATAATTATTAGTAACTTTACACTTGGTATTAAGAAAATATACTTTATATATCATTAACATCTAAATCTATTTAATTCTGAAAAACATGCTGTTTGTAGAGCACCACAGGATCACTTCTCTGGGCAAAGGAAGCTGGTTGTTGGGGAACATCAATCAAACCGGATACTTTAGGGTCAACTATGACCTAAGGAATTGGAGATTATTAATCGAACAGTTAATAAGGAACCATGAGGTAAATTCTGGATTTTCTCTTTAAGATCCGTTTTCAGATGTGAACCCTGGATTTTAATTCTAAATTTCTAACCAGGACAATATTTTTCTGGTTGGCCTCATAGGTTCTCTCAGTCAGTAACCGAGCAGGTTTGATCGACGATGCCTTCAGCCTAGCCAGGTAGGTGTGTTTTCCTATGCAACTACCCAATCAAGACTCACACTAGTGAGACTTTCTCTATTAAACTCAATCGCGTGTATGTTTTGAGTAATCTTTTGAAATAATTTGTTTCATGTGCTCTGGGGGTGGGATATGAATTATAATCATATAATCTTGATCAATAGTTAGCCATAGGGTGTTTCTGAGTCAGAAGAAGCTTGATCAATTTCTACTGAAAATTCGATTGACCACTCTGGAGATTAATAATTGCTTCACCATTTCACTAATTAACTCTACAAAATGGCCATTGCACCATATTTAATGTTTGATAGACTACACTTTTCAGTGTTAGCAGTTTTTTTCTCTTACATAGATTAGTATATCTTTTTAAAATGTGGTGCATTATGAAAAGCTATTGCTTTCAGAAACAGGTAGTTCCAAATTTTGATTAAAAATGCAGATTAAACATCTCAAGAAAAGAGTCATAACAATCTTATAGTAGCATTTTCATTGATATTTTTCATAATTTGTTATACTATTAAAGTAAATTATGCTTTGCATAATTAAATAAAATTATTTAAATTAAATAATTTGAAAATAAACCCAAGTGATTTATTCAGTTTGGAGACGAACTAGTAAAACAGCTCAGTTCTGAATTGTTTGTACTGCTTCACATGCAAATTTTAATTTACTAATTTGATTTTACAAGCTACAGATTAGGACACAGTGGTTCTCTTAACTTAAGTGTTTGTCATTATTCGTTATGTTAATTCTCCTATGATACTGTGAAAACCACCTAGAGATGTCTCGTGCATTAGGCACTGTCTCATAACGGGGCATTAAACTGCTTTCACAGTGTGCACATCCCATCACATAGCAACTTTCTTCTGCATGTTAAAAAGCATATAGTTCCCTAGAGCTTTGTATTTAATCAAAACCAATGAGGCTAAATATCGATCCCAGATAATTACTTTGATAGAGGCAAAATCAAAGCTTGGAATCAGGTTTCAGAAAACAGCACTCATTAAATAAATAATAATATATATAAGGAAAACCTCATTTAAAAAAAGGTAAAGGACTTTCAGTGGTTCTTTTAAAAGAAATTTATATCTGGCCTTTGCTGTTTCCTTGTTAAAGAAGCCAAGAACCAGTATCAATATTTTCTGTTACTTGATGTCAGAGCCTCATTTTGGGTGGAACTTCAGGTTCAAAAATAGCTGCTCACAGAATGCTAAGACTAAGGATCATTTAGCAGCAATAAAATGTCTAATACAGTTGTATTTATTCAAAACAGTTGTTTAATTAGAAGCATTTTTTGCTTACAACCAGGTAATTAAGAATTATTCCATATTACAGCATCAACTTATTGGGCAAACATTTAGAAATAATAGAGATTGAGAGGATCTCCTTAGATACCGATGTGTGAAAATAATGATTAAGAGGTATTTTTTGCTTGAAAGTATGATGTAAAGACTTTAAAGTATGTTTTAGATACAGTGGAAAGATTAAGTCGACATAGAAGTTCCAAAAAATCCAGAAAGTCAATGAGCATACACTTACTCCAATATTTCACCCAGAGAAAATCAAGACAAGCAAGTAGTGCAATAGATTACCACAGAAAGTTAAAGTAGCTAGAAGAAAACTTATATCATGAACTAACAATTACCTGAAACTTAAAAGGCACCAGACACAAATCTGTGTACAGTTATTCATTTAATGAATAATTGATAAAGCCTTATGAAATATGTAGGATTGGTTGTTGCTGCTGTCGGTGCCCTTATGTCTGTTCTGACGTACAGTTACCCCATGTAAAACAGGACACAACATGCCAGTCCCGTGCCGCGCACCCCCTCTGTTCTTATGTCCAATCCTATTGTTGCACCACAGCGTCAAGACGTCTTTGTCTCTGCTCCTCTGCTTTACCAAGTGTGCTATTCCTTTCTAGGGGCGGGTCTCCATCATGCCCATAGTAAATGAGATGAAGTTCAAGCAGCATTATGGCTGCCCATCTTCTGAGACAGATTGGTTTATTCACTTCACATGCATTGTATTCTCAATATTTTCTTGCCAGCACCATGATTCAAATGTGTTGACTCTTCTTCAGTCTTCCTTATTCAGTGTCCAACTTATCATGGTCACATGCGTGTGAGGTAATTGAAAAGACCATGGCACCTTAGTCCTCAAAGTAACATCCTTGCCTTTCAAAAGTTTGTTTTTTATATGTCGAATGATCCTGTTACTGTTTTATAAATAAGGAAGCTGAGGATCAGAGAAGTCGTTGAACCTGACCACGTAACGCTGCTGGCAATTAACAGGGCACGTGTGTGCATCCAACTTGTAGGACGGTCGAACCCATACTGTTAAAAAGGACAAGAGTCTACACTTCAACAGCAATGCCATTTATTTTAATAAAAGGGAAGTTTACTTTAGATAACTGAAGGACTTTAAAAAGACATTTCTATAAAGAGGGGGAACCCCCGCCCCCCAAATGGAGAAAAAAGCCCCACTGGGCATAACTTTCACACTATGCATTTTTCTTGGTAGGTGAGTAACTTGCTCTTAGCGCACCCAGTGGCGTCACCTGGGAAAGTTCTTTCTGGTCTCAGTGAATTTTTTTTTTTTTGTAGAAGTAATATCACTGGAAATCAGTTTTTCTTTTGGCCAATTTAAGAGAACAGGATGCAGTTGTGAAATTTTATTTCCTGCCTGGAAAATATGCTTCAGAAACTCAAGTGTATGAATGCTTTTCTTATTTCAAGAAAGGTAAAATGCCGATTGATGATAAAACTCATTCTAGACATCCGTCGACATCTCAAAAAGACAAAAATGTTGACTCATAATCCACTTGGAGTTCCTTCCACCAGGTCAGATTATTAATCAAGCTTTCTATTTAGAGGTTCTGAAATGATAGAGTAACTGTGCCACAAAAAAGACCTTATTTGTGGCAGATGGGACTCTGGTTCTGCCACCACAACAATGCACCTGCTTAGGTAGCCATCTCAGTGTGCCAATTTGGGGTGAAAAAACAGCATGCCCCTCTGGCCCCATGCATCTTAACTCACCTGACCTCACTCTGTGCACCTTCTTTTTATGTCCGTGAATCCAGAGGGACATGAAAGGACAGCAATTTGACGACACAGAAGGTGAAGAAAATAATGAGGGAGGTACTGTCAGCCATCCGAACAGATGACTTTTAATGTTTCCAAGAATGGAATCACAAATATGACAAATGTGTTAAGGGTAATGGAGAGTACTTTGAAGGCGATAAAGGTTGTTTTATTTAAAAATTTTAAATTTATAGTTTTGAAAAAATAATTCCATTTATTTTTTCCCTTTAGTGGGTACCTTCTCGTATTCTGAAAGTTTTAGAATGCTTATGAGAAAACAAGTAGTGATATTTTAAAGACAGAGAGCAAAAGAAAATGGAAAATATGTGAATATTTTTCACTCATTCACATTAACATGTTAATTTTAAATGTAATATTTAAAATATTTATAACCTTTGTCTGTCTGTTAGAATATTATTAGAAATATATCCCCTAATTTATATTCCTTGTTGACTGAGTCAGAACATTGCTTTCCATTTTAATTTTGGAAGTCTTAAACACTTGAAACAAACCATTTTATTCTCATTTATTAAAATTCACCAGGGAATATGCAAATGTTATTAGAGCAATAATTATGAATTTTTAAAATGATCATGAGATACCTTCATTTTAACATATGTAGTTGTAAACAAAGCCACATGGATGTAACACCCAAGAATCAAATCTCCTCAATGTGTGGAAAGGCAGATAGGGAAGCTCCGTATCCTTATCCAGAATTAGAACAAGGCAAACTATGGAACAGACCATCAATTGCTATTGTGCAAGTTCAAATTGAAACTGAAAAAGGTGAGAACAAGTCTAGTAGGATAAAAATATAAGAGTATTCAGGTGAGTATATCCCACCTGAATTTAGAGAATATCTCAATAATAGCCTTGCAGCATTGCCTGATCATTAATGATAAAAGACTAGATGATTCTGGGATGACATCATGAGCATCATAGATGAAGGGAGCAAAAGGTCATTAAAAAGACAGGAAAGATAGAAGACATCAAAGTAGATGTCAGAAGGGACTCTGAACCTTGCTATTTATTGATCATAGAGCAACTAAAGCAAATGGAAAAATTAAAGACAAAGTAAAAGCTGACTTGAAAGTTTTATAGGCTCGCTCAAGAAGACAAGTGAAGCATTATGATGAATATGCATGAACATTCAGTTAGAAATCCTACACAGAACAACATGCAGCATTTTTCAAAATGAAATAAATAAGGAAAAAACTCAAGCCTTGAGCGAAAATACCAAAGGATTCTATGGAAAATATGCTTAATAATGCAGGAAGTATTAAAATAAGAATGAAAGAATCATAGTTACTGTACCCAAAAATTTGGTCACATTCAACCATTTTAGAGGTAGCATCTTAATCAAGAACCTATAGTATAACAGGAAGAAGCCCAAGCTTCACTGAAAATATTGAAGAAAAAAAAGATTCAGGAACGGACAGAATAGCAATTGAGATATTTCAATAACTAGCCATAAGCTGGAAACACTCCCTCATCCATGTCAAGTATTATAGGAAACAGCTACCCCATCAACCAACTGGAAGAAATTCATGTATTTGCTCATTCCAAAGAAAAGTGGCCTAATATGTTGTGTAAATTATTAAAACAAAATCATAATATCACATGAAAGTAAATTTTTGCTGATAATAAGTTTAAAATAGTTATAACAATACATAGAGAAGAGACAGAAATTCAAGCTGGATTGAGAAGAGGATGTGAGATGAACTATATGATTGTAGATATCAGATGGATGCGTTTTGTTGACAATGCACAGGCATTTGATTGTGTATCCCAAAACAACCTATGGATTACTCTACGAAGAATACTTAATAGCGCTCATGCAGAGCCTATAGAAAGACCCAGAAGCAGTCACTGGGCAATCAAGGGGATGCTGAGAAAAATGATCCCAGAAGCCAGACTGCAAGAAAACGCACCATCATGATTGTAAAAAGGCTCATAAACAACTTTCCATATGCAGATGGCACACCTTGCTTACCAGCAGTCAAGAGGACCTGAAGCATTTACTGATAAAGATAAAAGGCTACAGCATTCAGCATGGATTGTACTTCTCCCTAAGGAAAAAATAAATCCTCACAATTCTGCCTAATGAAAAATAAATACAACTGAACTAATAGGGACATCATGATAAATGGAAGGCGGTGGTGGGGAGAATTGAAATTGTGAAGCATTTTGTTTTATTTGATACCACAATTACACTCATGCAAAGAAGCAATCGAGACATCAATTAAATCTGTAAAAGGATTATTTAATATGTTAAAGAGCAAAGATGTCACTTGCAGGATTAAAGTGTGCCTTATCAAAGTCATGATATTTTCAATCTCTTCATGTGCATGAGAAAGATGGACACAGACTGGAGAATAATGAGTCATTTGAATATGGTATTGACAAAGAATATTGTATTTACCTGGGTTGCCAGAAAAAGTGACCAGACTGTCTTTGAAACAGTACAGACCAAATGCTTCTTCAAGGTAAGGCTGGTGAGACTTACGTCAAGTACTTTGAACGTGTCATCAGGAGGGGCTAGTCCACAGTTGAGAGTGAGTGAAAAAGAAAAAGGTACTCATGTGCAGAGTGAAATTACTCCATCAATATTTCAAGGCTGGTACCATTGGAAAGCAGATAGCCAGGCCTTCTTCTCAGAAAGTTCCAGATAAATTTGATCCACCAACCTTTGGGTTAGTAGCTGAAAGCTTCCTATTTGCACTACTTGGGTACTTACTCTTCTACAGGTGGGAACTCCAACTGTGAAAATGAACCCAAGTTCCTGTCTGGCATCAGAGGAGCTGCTAGAACATTTCACAGTTGCCCACCGCTGAGATTATCTGGGAGAATTACTGACCTTCAATCCAAAGTAGCTAGTGCTTTGGCAGGAACAAAATGTCTCCTCCGAGGAGCCCTGGCGGCATAGTAATCACTCATCAGCCTGCTAATGGTAAAGCCAGCAGCCAGAAATCACCATCTGCTCCTGGAGTGAAAGCTGGGACTTAATACTCCCAAGAAGAATTAAAGCAGTGGTTCTCAACCTGTGGGTCGCAACTCCTGTGGGGGTGGAACGGCCCTTTCACAGAGGTCTCCTGATTCAAAACAGTAGCAAAATGACAGTGATGAAGTGGCAATGAAAATAATTCTATGAGAGGACCTGATGCAAAGGGCTTAAGTGGAGAGCAAATGCTTTGAGAATGATTGGGGCAGGGAATGTATGAATGTGCTTTATACAATTGATGTATGTATACGTATGGATTGTGATAAGAGTTGTATGAGTCCCTAATAAAATGTAAAAAAAGAAAAAAAGAAAGATCAATAAATAAAACTGAGAAAAATTTTTAAAAAGAGTTGTATGAGCCCCTAATAAAATGTTGGTTTTTTTTTTTTAAAAAGAAAAGAAAAGAATTCTGTGGTTGGGGGGTCACTACCCCATGAGGAACTGTGTGACAGGATCACAGCATTAGGAAGGTGGAGCACCACTGTGTTCGAGTCTCAGAAACCTCCAGGCACGGTTCCATCTTGTCCTATAGGGTTGCTCTGAGTCGCCATCAACTCGATGGCAGTGAGTTTGGTGTGGGGTTTCATTGCCAAAATGGTTGCAATGATCCCACACAGGAAAGGTTGTAAGAGTGCGCAGTGTTTCTTTCTGTTGTGCTTGTCACTACGAGTTGGAATTAACTCTGAGGCACTAACCACAAGAAATCCAAACTCAGATTTAATTGGGGAAATGTTTTGCATTTACTTGGACTTGCAGGACATACATATTTTAGTATATGCTAGTAAATTCTCTAATTATGTTATTTAATCTATTGTCAACCTTTGGAGTCTGACTACATCCTGCTCCATTAAGCATGTTCAAAGAGACTGAGTAGAAGATAGCAAATATTCATGAAATTCTCGAAGGATCTCATTCATACTTCTCAGTAAAAGCACTTCATGAACTGGTCACTATCAAAATTGTATAGCTGAGAAATCAAGGTTAAAAGTCACTCAGCTCAGCAAAAATTGGGCAGCTCTTAAGTTAGGGATGGGGGATAACCTCAAACAATTGAGCAGCAGTTGTTCTGACCCCAAATCATAGGAATTTTGCCCAGTATTTGAAAATTCTTAAATCCCCGTTTGCTTAGTCAATTGAAGATATAAGTATTCATTTATAAAATGGTTCTACTTTAAAAAAAAAGCCTTGTCTACCCTCCCCAGCAAGAATAGGTATTTTTTTAGCAAGTCCAGTGTGTGTTTGTGTGTGTGTGTGTGTGTGTGTGTGTGTGTGAGAGAGAGAGAGAGAGAGAGAGAGAGAGAGAGAGAGAGAGAGAGAGAGACAGATTTTCCAATTGGAAATCCTAGGGGGTAATTCTGTATTGTTCTATATACTTCGTGTGAACTGGCAACATGCTTGGTAGAGGAGCACTGATGACATAGTGCTTACCTGTTGGTCTGAAATCTGAAAGGTCAGCAGTTTGAAATCACCAACTTCTACACAGGATTGAAAGATGAGGCTTTCAATTCCTGTCAAGAGTTACAGTCTCAGTGCTGTCCTCTGAAGTGCATTCTTCTAGCGAAGGGGTGGGGGTGTCCACATAGTTGGGTTTGGGGCTGGCCCCGCACACCTGTCTATCGGTTCCCTGGTACATGCCGGTATGTTGTAGTCACATCTTGGCACATGGGGTTGAAGACTGGTCTCTCTCCTACAGCCTGGGGAGAGGGGCACATCTGATTAGAGCACACAGGAGAAAGGAAAAGGGATGGAGAGGGAGGGGAACTCATCCTGGCCCAGCAAGCCCCAAGGACGATATTTCTGCACAGATCAGACAATGCACAGAGAGGACCATAGGGCTGGCCCCACTATGAGGCACAACGTCCCTCACTGAGCCATAGCGCTAAGGGGGACAACACTGCAGACACAGTGCATGTGCCAGTCTGACCCCATCACCCTGGAGGGAAACACCGAAGGCATGCAACAGAGCAGCAAGGGGAACAAAGTGGTGAAATCTCCAGTGAATACAAAAAATAGACTTTGGAGACAGAATGTGAGACCCCATCAGACTTGACTAGAAAGCACTCTTAAAGGCTAGCAAAGAGACCTTGAACTATTTAGAGGCTTTTCCATTTTTATCAGTGGCTTTCTTTTTGGTTTTGGTTATTTTATTGTTTTGTTGATTTTGACTTCCTTTGTTGTCTCTTTTGCTTTGCCTGGTTTTTGTGCTTATTAATGTCTCTGCATGTCTTCTATCTAAATAAGATAGGTGGGATAAACAATTCGGAGAAGATAAGAATGGACTGATGATTCTGGAGGGATACTGGAGAAAGGGAGGTGGGAGAAAGGAAGGGGATGAGATACCAACCCAGGGATAAGAGAACAAGAAATGAACTAAAATCAATGGAGAGAAAGACTTCAGATGCCTAGTGGGCCCTAACCAAGGGCAATGTAGCAGCAAGGATTACTAAACCCAAATGAAGGCCTAACATGAACATGATGGTGGGACAAGAGGAACGTAAAAGGAAATAGAGGAAAGAACCAGGAGGCGCAAAGTACATTTATAGATGTCTAAATACAGGCATGTACATATGTAAATATATAATGAGAGGGGAATAGATCTATGTACATATATCTATATGTTAAGAATTAAGGTTGTAGATGGACATCGGGCCTCGACTCAAGTACTCCCTCAATACAGGAACATTTTTTTTCTAATAATCTGGCATTCTGTGATGCTCACCTTCCCAACAAAATCACTGAAGACAAAATGAGTGCATAAGCAAATGTGGTGAAGAAAGCTGATGGTGCCCGGGTATCAAATGATATACCATCTGGGGTCTTAAAAGCTTGAAGATAAACAAGTGGTCATATAGTTGAGAAGCCACAAAGCCCACATGGAAGAAACACACCAGCCTGTGCGATCATGATGTGTCAAAAGGATCAGGTATTAGGCATCTAAGACCCAGAACAAAATTATACTCAATGTGAATGGGAGTGGGGGGTTGGGGGGAGAAGTAGAGACCCAAAGCCCGTAGGTAGACAATTGGACATCCCCTCACAGAAGGGTCACAAGGAAGAGATTAGCCAGTGCAGTAGAGCACCATTGAAACACACAACTTTCCTCTAATTCTTTAATGCTTCCTTCCCCCACACTATCATGACCTCAATTCTACCTTACAAATCGGATTAGACCAAAACATGCACAGTGCTACATATAAGAGCCTGCAACACAGGGAATCCATAAACCCCTCTGGGCCAACAATGAGAATAGAGATACCAGGAGGATAAGGGGAAGGTGAGGGGAGAAAGGAGAAATCGATCACAAGGATCAACATAAACCCCCTCCCATGGGGACGAACAACAGAAAACTGGGTGAGGGGCAACAGAGGAAGATTTAAGATATGAAAATAATAATCTATAACTCATCAAGAGTTCAGGAGGGTGGTGGGTAGGGGGGGAGGGAGAAAAATGAGGAGCTGATATGAAGGGCTCAAGTAGAAAGAAAATGCTTTGAAAATGAGGATGGCAGCATCTGTGCAAATGGGCTCGACACAATAGATGATTGTATGGATTGTGATCAGAGATGTAAGAGCCCCCAATAAAAGTAATTAAAAAAAAGTTACAGTCTTTGAAACTCAAAGGGACCGTTCTACGCTGCCCTATAGACTCGCTGTGGGTCTGCATTGACTGGGTTGCAGTGGGTTAGAGTGAGTTAGATGAGTGTAGCCTTATCCTGAGGATAGTGCATTATCTCATCCTTATACTACTGCTTGCTACTCCAATCCATAGTGCAATGTTGTATTTGTGTGTGTTGTTGAATTAATCAGTCATTGATTGTTGAAAGGATCGACTTCTATGCAACTCTTTTCAGTAAACTGCTCTAGGTATTCTTATTTATGGCTATATTAAAATATATAAGTAACCACTGAACGCTTTCTAATTGTCAAGACTAAAACAAAACATAAATATAGTATGAAAACCTTTTGCTCTTGCTCCATACTCATTTAACCCTCCTCAGATGTGAAAGTACTAATACTATATGCTCATTCATTCTTTGTATTTTCACAGGGTTTAATATTTACATATGAAAGCATTCGTTCTCTACTCTCATTTGTAAAAATATGTCTGGAGAGTTTGATTCTAATTTTTCAGTACTATAATCATGACTGCAGTGAATATTTTGAACAATCTTTTATTATAAAAATGACTTATTAATTTGTTATTGTAAGTGGAATATTTGATACAAAATGTATAAACACTTTGATACATTCCAAGAGATTCTACCAATGTAAAGGTTCATCAACCACGCACCTAAAAATTCCAATTCCCTCACAACTCAAAGCGAATACAATAGGTAGTATAAATACTTTTAAGTTTTTAACGTTTAGCAAATGTGATTATGCATCCTTCCAAATGTATTTGTGAATTTTGATTTTTATTCTGTGAAGTGTTTTCTGATTAATGAAGGATTAAAGCATAATAGAAAATCAACAAAGGGTTTTTTCTTTTATCCTACTTTATTTTCATTGTTGTGGGTATCTGGGATGTTAATCCTTTTTCTAGGCTACATTTTATTGGATGTTTTCACAGTACTATGTTGATTTCTTTATTTTAACTTTGTTGGGTAGTTTACATTCAAAGAATGTTCAAAATTGTCAAACTATTCCTTTTGTGGCTCTCTAGGTCTACTGTCCATAGAAGGCTCCCCTAAGAATTTAGAATATCTTTGTACTTCAGTTGTTACTTTAGTTTGCAATACAATTCGTCAACTCTTTCTTCTCTTTTATTATACGGGATAAAATGTAGATCTAATTTCCTTTAGCATTAACACACTCATAACCAGTTATTTTAATTAATTTTAAGCACTTTTATTTGGTAATTTTATATAATATCTTACTATTTACAGGGGATTGTCATTGGTCTGTTGGTATTCTTTTGGGCTTTGTTTTTGTTGTTGTTTGGCTCCCATACTGTGTGGTTCTCTTTACATTACTGTGTAGGATGGCATCATTGGTAAGCATTTCCTGTTGCTCTTCTTTGAAACCTGACAGTTTTTCTCTTATTAGCAATTTTGTAATCAGTTTGGCATATTACATTAAAACTCTATTTTGACTTTGACTGAATATGCATGGGATGTATGAAATACTGTATGGAGAGTAACGTTCTTATTTCGATATGTTACAGAGGGAATTGTTCTCTTTACACACTTATCACAGCCCAGTTGTGCTTGCTTGTGTATAGGTAAACAATTACTCAGTTACTTCCAAATCAGATTATATTATGTCTCGATCTTTGAAATCAGTGATAAAATACCTAAATATTTTGATCATTGTTTTATTTGGTTTAGTTTCTTTTATTTTTGGAGGCAATATTTTAGATTGGGAAGGTATGCCAACGAGTAAGACAGATTCACTCTTCTCAAGACGCTCAACTCACAGTCTACTAGGGAAGATATTCAGTAGCTAAGTAGAATATTCAATATAGAAATGCTTTGGATAAGTATTACAAAATCATTGAGTAAATGTCACTTATTTCTGCACAGACAGTGATAACTTATGGCACTCTTAATGCGACGTTCTTTTAAAATACATAATATATAGTTTGGTCTGCAAAGTTTAAGGAAGATAGCATATTAAGAGAATAAAAGTTTACCATGGGGATCCATTAAAAGATTAAACACAGGTAAGTGGGAGCAAACACATTTATAAAGTAGATGGCTTGTGGCAGGAGAGTGATTCATGCTATCCCTTGTGTAAAGTGGAGATTTAAAATTTCTTAGAAATGGAAGTGGTGTCTAGATAGCTGATCTAAATATAACCCCCTCCCTAGGGCATGGACAACTGAAAAAGTGAGTGAAGGGAGACATGGGACAGTGTAAGACATGAAAAAATATATATTATGAAGGGTATGGAAGGGAGAGTGGGGGGAGGGAGGCGAAAAAAACAAGAAGCTGATACCAAGGGCTCAAGTAGAAAGAAAATGTTTTGAGAATGATGATAGCAACACATGTACAAATGTGCTTGACACAATGGATGGATGGATGGATGGATTCGGATAAGAGTTGTATGAGCATCCAATAAAGTGATTTATTAAAAAATATTTTTGAGCTTAGTGTTTGATAAAAACTGAAAATTAGAAGAAAATGAAATAGGAATCAGTAATAACAAAAGGGCTGGCTATTTAAACTTATTCACATGCTCTGAGCACAGTTTTCAAAAATATGTGTATATTAATGCTTCATTGACCTATGGTATTTAATAACATATTTTAAAATACATGAAAATTATTTGGAAAATTTGTTCATAGTCTAAAGCCATCCAGAGATCGCTTTTAGTTGTTGCTCGGTACAATCGAATTGCTTCCTGCTCACAGCGACACTGTGCACCAGACTCACAGTGCTTGTTAGGTTGGGACCCTTTGTTGCTGCCACTTTGTCACTCCATCGGGCTTCTCATCTTTGTCAGTGCCCTCAGACTTCACCAAATAGATGTTCTTCTCCACAAATTGGTTTATCCTGATCACGTGTTCAAAGTATGTACAATGAAGTCTGATCATGCTTGCATCTAGAGGGCATACTTTTAAGATTGATGTGTTGGTTCTCTTGGCAGTCCATCGCACTTTTCAATAGTCCTCACCAGCACTGTATTCAAATGTATCTATTCTTCTGTATTATTTATTACTGGGTAGATAACTCTCACCTGCATAAGAATCTGTTGAAATTGCCACAGCTTCAGTTAGGAACACCTTAGCCCTGAACGCGATGGCCTTGCATGTCCACCATTTTAAGGGGACTAGGGACAGGAGATTCGCCCAGTGCAGTATAATGTTTTACTTGTTTTGACTGCTGCTTCCATAAAAATTGCTGTGGATCCAAGCAAGATGAAATTCTTAACAAAATCACCATCTCTACATTTATCAGGATAATGTCTATTGGTCCAATTGTGATGGTTTGTTTTTTCTTTACATTAATTTGTCATCCACACTAAAGACTGCAGTCCTTAATCTTCATCAGCAAGTGCTCCCATCCTCCTCACTTGCAGCAAGCAAGGTTGTGTCAACCGCCGATCATAGGTTGCTAGCAAGCTTTCCTCCAATCCAAATACTTCATTCCTCTGTATGCAATCCACTTTCTCCTGTTATCTCCCAGCACGCAGATTCAACAAGGATGCTGAAAGACTACAGCCCTTGTGCTCACCTGCCCTGATTCTAAATGATTCCGTCTTCTCTCGTTCTGTTCAGATGATGGCCATTGGTCCGCGTGCGGCTTTCCCAAGAGCACAGCGACGTGCCCCGTAGTCCTCACTCGTGTTTACCTCCCCCTCCTCATGTGCAGCTCTAAGTTGAGGTGGCAGCTCTCCATCAGCTGTGTACGGATTGCCTTCTGACTTGAGGGGCTTACCTTCCTGCACTATAGCTCACCATGATCTCTTGCTGTTCATCGTTTTTCCGCATAGTTGCCAGTGTTCCGTGACTGTTCATGACATTTTACGTTCCTAATAACTCTGAAGTGAATAGCCTTCACTTTGTTCTTAGTTGGTCTTAGTCTGGAAGCTCCACTGAAAACTGTTCACCTTGAATGATGCTGCTGGTATGTGAACTACCCAGCCATAACTGTCAGCAGCTTTTCTTTCCTGGCTTCTTACTCACCTCCTGCTTTCTTCATGTATATTGCTTTGGGTGTCATGTATGTTGAGACGCTGGAAGATCCCGAGGTAAATCTCCCTAATTGTCTTCATTGTAATCCTCACTGTTGTTGCCATCATCATCTTCACCATGAGCAGTTAGTTTATTGATATACAGGAAGACCCTCGATTATGATCATCCAGCCTGTAAAACAACTCCTTGCCCTTTAACTACGTAAATGCCCTCATTTTGAAATGAGTAAACCAGCCCCAATTGCACTGAAATGCTTTATCTCATCGCCTTCACTTGTTGCACTGGCAGCTCTTTAATCATGAAGGAAGCTTATAGCTTTCCCTTGGACAGCTAAATACGGACCAGTGCGCCTGCTCTGACTGACCTGGGAATTTTAAAGACACCATTAAGAGATGGTCTCCTTCATAACCCATGGGCTGCCAGCATTTAGTCACTGCCTAGATACATATTTCGATTATGCAGAATACATAATTTATAGCAACTTTTAATATTATAACACTTTTAGAGAGTAACAGTGATACTTTTATTGGATGTTAGAAACTCTCATTACATACATTAGTTTTCCAAGGGATAGCTGTTTTTAATTTTTTAAAATCATTTTATTAGGGGCTCATACAACTCTTTTCACAATCCGTACATACATCATTTGTGTCCAACACATTCGTACATATGTTGCCATCATCATTCTCAAAACATCTGCTTTCTAGTTGAGCCCTTGGTATCAGCTCCTCATTTTTCCCCGTCCTCCCTGCTTCCCCTCCCCCTGAACCCTTGATAATTTATAAATAATTAATAGTTTATCTTAACTTACACCATCCCACATCTCCCTCACCTAGTTCTCCGCTGTCCGTCCTCCAGGGAGGAGGTTATAGGTAGACCTTGTCATCTCTTCCCCACTTCTCCCTCATCTTCCCTTTATCCTGCCAATATTGCCACTCTTACCACTGATCCTAAGGGGTTCATCTGTCCTGGATTCCCTGTATTTTCAGTTCCTATCTGTGACAGTATACATTCTCCGATCCAGGTAAGGTAAAATTGGGATCATGATAGTGGGGGGAGGGGAAGCATTTAAGAATTAAAGGAAAATTGTATGTTTCACCTTTGCTATACTACACTCTGACTGGCTCGTCACGTCCCCACAGCCCTTCTGCTAGGAGACATCCAATCTCCCCCAGATGGGTCCTGGATCCCCACTCTGCACTCCCCCTCATTCACAATGCTATGATTTTTTTTTCAGCACAACGTGCTTTCTCAACTTTTGTTAGGCCATGATTAATCTTTAATCTGCAAACTTAATTAAAGATGAAGAGAGCCCTCTGGTACAGTGGCTACATGTTTGGCTGCTAACCACAAAGCTATCAGTTTGAAACTCCTAGCTGCTCTTCTGGAGAAAGACGAGGGCAACAGCCTGGGAAACCCAAGGAGGCAATTCTACCCCATTGTATAAGGTCATTATAAATTAAAAATGGCTCTGTGACATTGAGTTTGGTTTTGAGAGTAGTTGTTTCAGTAATAACACACAAGGACATGTGTCTAGAGATTATTCCTGCCACTCTTAGTAGTGCCCTAAATATTAGCTAGCAGTCATCAGTAGTGTTTAATACATGTTTGATGAATGTATAATTTAAAAATTAATAACTATAGTTTTATTGTCTTGTTTCATCGCTTATAAATTTGTGTCATTTTAGAGAAACTGGAAATTCAGTGAATTAGACACTGACAATAAAATGGCTCATAAAGAAGCACATTTTGAGAACATTCAAAATCTGCCTTTCAGTTTTATTTTATTTTTTATCTAAATCCTGGTTTCAGGAATTGTAACAGCATTGCAAATATAGCCTTAATATTTTTGCAAACTGGATTATAATAATCTCACTGAATCTGCTTTAAATCTCCTTATTGGGTTTTTACCAACATGTATTTTATTAAAGGGTCTTCTTTGTTTTCTGATGGGTCTCCAGTCTTTGGTTTAAAGTTTGCCAGATGAAACATGTGGTGATCATCTCTTTACGTATTGCAAAAGTGAAAAGTCAGAGGATGTGCTTGAAAACACAAAACTCTGAGCCAGATCAGAGGAACAGCCACTGGTTTTAGGTTGATAGGTGACTGCTTAACTTTGTAGAAATGCTGCCCTTTCAGGAATGAAATTGAGAATAGATGGCTTAGACACATTTTGTACAAAACACTGCCAGGTCGAAATCTTTCCCAGTTTCCTCAGTTTGCAATCATTGCAGCAGACACTTCACCGCAGTTAAGTAGGATTGTCCAAAGACAACTCTGGGATTACTGCATCCTTCTGACACTTCTTAGTGCTTTGCAAATGCAAATTTTATGGAAAACATTTAATTCTGGAGTTCTCTCTTCAATCCCTACCCTTTCCTAGATGGCCAAAGCCTAAACATTATTCTTTCTTAGTTGTGTTTTCTTCTAGAATCATGAGTAGTATTAATAATAATAGAGCACTAATTCAAATGTGTTTTTTTTACCCAGTAGGCAGGAAGTGAAAGATAATTCTCTAGCTACTTGTATTGTACTCATTTGGGAGAAATATTCCTATATGATTATGCTCTTAGCTATCTTCTGTTAAGACAACAGAATGTGTGTGAAAAAGAATTAGCATTATATATTAATGAAATCCCAAAAGTGATAAAATTGTTTATTGCAAAGTAAGATTCATTGTTGGCTATATGCTTCCAGTCTTCTGCCATGGACCAAAAGTGATTAAAATTAATTTGTATCGTAGCTATCTGCTCAGCCCTGTGGCCAGTGCAGGTTGTTGGGTGCTATCAGTGGTGATTCATAGGGAGGGAGCACACACAGGAACTTCATGGCCACCCTCAAAGGCTCACAACATTTCTCACATCGTTGAGCCTGGTGATTCTAATGATCTATTTGTCATAACTGTAAATGCCTATCTTCGGATATTCAAAAGAGCCACCATGAAATCCTTTCCTTTTAAATCATTTTTCTGTATGCAATTGCTTAAGAATTCATATTCCGAAGGCTTCTAAATTAGCCTGGGTGTGTGCAACACGTTATGACAGAGAAATGTTAAAAATAGCCTGAGACACATTTTCAGGATGTTCTACTGTAAAGAGCTGTGAGCCGTTAGCTGCCTTTCTATGATAACCCAGAAAGAGCCTCGAGACTAGAATTTTCACACTGACCTGTCCCTGCAGGCATTAGCTGGCTGGTTCAAGTGCAGACAGTTAACAAGTGCCTTTCAGCTTTATTTAGAAATTTGTTGAGTGTGTTCTCCTTGAAATGAGGCTATCGCTATCGAGGGGACCACCCGACCTTCTGGCCTCCACTTTGACCTTTGTTTCTTGCCTGTCTTTTAAAAAGACTTTCTGCTTTCCTCTTGAGTGATGGTCTTGAGGTTCAACCACAGCTCACCAGGTCTGCTGTCAGTACTTGCCTTTTGTGTTGTGGAAAAAAGTACCTGCTGTGAACAAGTTGTTAGTTTTGTAAAATCCTATCATGAAATCTCCAGCTCATTTACCAACTACTGTTCTTCCACCAGTCTCCAACATTTGCATTCCAATCAACACTAATTATCAATGCATCCTGATCGCATGCGATCAATTTCCAAATGAAGTTTGTGGTAGAATTCTTCAATTTCTTCATCACTAGCTTTTGTGGTTGGTCCATACATTTGAATAATTGCTTATTGATTGGATTTCCTTGAAGCTGGATAGATATAATCCTGTAATTAACAGCATTGTACTTCATGATGGATGTAGTGAGATCCTTTCTGACAATGAATACCACACCATTCCTCTTGATTGTGTTTTTCCTGGTGTAGAAAATGAAATGACCTTCTGATTTTAAATTGCCAATACCAGTCCATTTCCATTTACTAATGCTTAGAGCATTGTTGTACATGCATTCCAGTTCATTTTTGAGCACTTCCACTTTTCTTACATTTATGCTTCACATATTCCAAGTTCCAATCATAGAAGACTGTTGCAGCTGTTTCGCTTTACCTTGAGTCCTGCGCCATGAGAAAATGAAGACAGCAAATGCTCCGCTCTTGCCGGCTTTCCTCAATTCACTTCCACGTAGTGGACTCCCCTCCAAGAAAGCAGCTCCTCTGCAGTCACATTTTGAGGGCCCTCCCACCTGAGGGGTCCATCCACATGCAGTTTATCTGACAGTGTTCTGCTTCCTTTGTTCAGGCTTTCAACATGTGAGCCTGCTTTGAAGCTTTGTCCAAGGTTTTAAGCAGCTTCTTCCTCAAGAGTGGGAGTCTAGTCCCTCCTTAGTTGTGCTTGGGGTGGCCCTGCTGGCATTTGAAACACCAAAGACATAGCTTCCAGCATCACAACAACACAGAAGAGCCCACAGCATGACAAACTGGCAGACAAGTGGTGCATTTGAATTGAATTTGCATTTGAACTGGGGTGCTGGAGAAGGACAAACTGCTCTGTATTGAAATCAGTAAGACCAGAGTGCTCCTTAGAGGCAAGGATGACAAGACTTCCTCTTACATGCTTTGGACATGTAGTCACAAGACTAAAGTGGAAGGGTGGCAAAAAAGAGGAAGGGGTTCAGCCAAGTGGATTGGTTGACACCATGGCTTCATCAATGGGCTCAGGCGCAGGAACCATCGGGAGGGTGGTGCTGAACCATGCAGTGTTTTGTTCCGCTGTGCACAGGCTCACTATGTGTCACAGTGGACTGATGGCACAGAACAATACCGTCGACAACGACAGACAACAACCCCACCTTGCTTGCTGAAAGCGAGGAGAACTTGAAGCACCTGCTGATGAAGATCAAGGATGGCAGACTTCAGTATGGATTTCAATTCATTAAAAAAAACAAAAACCCAAAGTCTTAAAACTGCACTAATACATAATATCATGATAAATGGAGAAAAGATTGAAGTTATGAAGGATTTCATATTGCCCTTTTCCTTGCTTTGATCATGGAAGCCACAATCAAGATCTAAGGATATGTATTATATTAGGTCAATCTGCTGCACAAGACCTCTTTAGAGTGTTGCAAAGCAAGGGTATTATTTAGAGGCCCAAAGCATTGTCTCTTCAATCACCTCCTATGCAGTGACGTTCGACATTGAATAAGGAAGACCAAAGAAAAGTGATGCACTTGAGCCATGGTGTGGGAGAGTATTGACAGTACCAGGGACTGAAAGGACAAACACATCTGTCTTGAAGTGAGTACAGTCAGAGTTCTCCTTACAGAAGATGACGAGGCCTTGCCTCACATCCTTTGCACAGACCATCTGAGAGACCAGTCCCGGGAGAAGCACGTCATGCCTGGGACAGTGATGGGCAGTAAAAGAGGAAGGCCTCAAGGGCAGGCTGCCACAGTGCGTGCCTCAGGGAGCTCATAGGCACTCTGGTACGCACGGTGCAGGCTGGGCAATGTTACATTCTTTTGTACCCAGGGTCACAGGGCCAGAGCTGCCCCAAGGCAACTAGCCAATGCCACCCTACTAAGTAGTTCTAAAAAGTCCAACTATTTCAAGTACTCTGTGGCTTTTGAGGATGGTAAGCTCTTTTGGAGACCCATACGTCATTGCTTCTCATTCTTCCTAATGCGGGGACCCTTTAATACACTTCCTCATGTTGTGGTGACCCCCTAACCTTAAAATTATTTTTGTTGTGACTTCATAACTATAATTTTGCTACTGTTTTAAATCAGGCGACCCCTGTGAAAGGGTCATTTGACCTCCAAAGGGGTTGCATCTCAGGTTGAGAACTGCTCTTGTAGGTAGTGTGGCTTCAAAGCCAGCAGATTTGTAGACTCTGCTGCCAAATGTTGATATCAGCAGTTATAAGGGTGAAATATCTTAATGTTACGTCTAAATGTGTGAGAATGGTGACATCATTTAACATCATTCTGTGAGACTGATCCACTTTCTTTGAAAAGTACCCACTTGTGTTTGTCTCCTTGGGTTTCCTAGAGACTCAGAGTGTAGTCGTTCATGATATCTAATCCATATACTCTAGCGTTCTCCTTAATGTTTTAATTCAGTGTGAACTCACAGCATATAGGTTGACCATTTTCTTAACATATCCTTGAAAGAAATGCAGACTAATCCTGTCTTCCAGTTTGACCGCAGAAATGGCAAGTACATGGTGATCAGAGCAGGAATTAATCCACTTGTAGTCTATGCTTACTTCGCATTCTCTGTGGAAAATCCATCTCTCTGATCTCTTTTTGTTCTATACCATTATATTGCATCTTTATTTAAAAGCACTGTTATGAGAATTTTCAATGTTATTATTCCTTAGTTTGGGAATTCCATAATCTTATCAATGGTCAATAGATATTTGGCAGATTTGAAAATAAATATAACTAATCATTTACTTGTGCAAGAGTATCCAAGAACTCTGCTGTTTGCCAGCCACAGTACTGAATATTAAAAAAACAATATGGTCTGTAATCCCCTAGTTATTTATTCAGCCAAAGTAGAATGAGGTAGTTGTAAAAATGTGGCTCTTAGATAAAATCTGTTTTCACTACTTCCTGGGAGAAGTTCTGCCTCTGTGTAATTCCTAGCATTCACTTGAACACCACTGCGGTCATGTCTGAACACGACTGGTTATTGCCCCAAAGAGAATGATCATTGCAATTGGGTGCAAATTGTTTGGAATTATATAGGTTGTTTGTGATTATAAATTCTCAAATCCACTTTTGTTTCTTCATTTTACTTTAATTTTGACAGTCACTCTGTTGATCCTCACTATTTTCTAGAAGTTCACTGCTGTCTAGCTTTCCTTTTCTTTGTACAAGGAGCACTTACCTCAGTCTACTGAATGCCTTTTACTTTCCTGATTGATAAGAGCCTTGGCTATAAAGCGAGGAAGAATTGGAATTATCACTCCATGAATTGGTTTTAGGGATAAAAACAAGCCACAGCATATTGGTCTAGTCAACACCCTTCATCGGCCTCAGCACATGTTCCATGGCTGTGGTTGTTAGTATGCACGCCTGCCCAGCCTGTACTGACAGCCACTTCACAATCACTAGACATCATATTTATTTCCTGTCTATCATCTCACAATTCACCACATTCATCGATTTCTTTCACACAAGCATCCAGACACTGCGTGAAAAGTGTTGTGTTGCTAATTTGAAGGTCAGTGGGTAACACCCACCAGCCCTCCTCTGGATCCCTATAGAGCAAGGGTTCTCAAACTGGGCCGTGACCTACTTTGGGTTTGGACGATCCTTTCACAGGGGCACCCAATTCATAACAGTAGCAAAATGACAGTGATGAAGTAGCAATGAAAATGTTATGGTTGGGGGCCACCACCACACGGGGACCTGTGTGACAGGGTCTCGGCGTCAGGAAGGTGGAGAAGCGCTGCTCTTGGACCTCTTTTTCGTGATGGTTGATTTAAGAGAACAGCAGGCGGGTGTGAAATTCTGTTTCCTGCTTTGTAAAAATGCCACAGAAACTGTTGTGACGTTGAACACAGCTTCCAACGGCAGCGCTATGGGAAAAACTCAAGTGTCTGAGTGGGTTTCTCATTTCAAAGAAGGTGGAGTATTGAATGATGACAAACCCCATTCTGGATGTCTTTTAACATCCCAAATGGATGCAAATGTCGACTCCTAGTGCCTTTGGAGTTCCTTCCACCAGGTCAGACTGCTAATCAAACTTTCTACTTAGAGATTCTGAAAAGGTGGCATAAAACGTAACCATAAAAGGTGACCAAAAACGGCTTTATTTGTGGCAGACGGGGGACTGGTTTTTCCACCACAACAATGCACCTGCTCATACAGTCATCTCAGTGTGCTGGTTTTAGGCAAAAACAACATGCCTCTCTTGCCCCATGCACCTAACTCACCTGACCTCACTCCCTGTGACTACTTTTTGTTTCTGAGAATTTAGAGGGACATGAAAGGACAGTGATTTGATGACATAGAAGAGGTGAGGGAACAAAAATGAGGGAAGTGCTATCAACTATCCAAACAGATGAGTTGGAAAATGTTTCCAAGAATGGAATCACAGATTTGAAAAATGTATTATGTATAATGTAGAACACTTTGAAGGTGATAAGTTTGTGTTGTAAAAAAAAAATTAAATACATAGCTTTGAAAAAAAATCACTTTGAAGGATACACAAAAAATCTCCTTTCAATTCTATTGCAATGAATTAGAAAGGCATATTTAAAATAAGGAATATATGGATATAGAAATCAATACAGGAGTTATTAAAAGTAATTATGCATTACTTTATATTGTCTTGTAATATATCTCTAGCTCAAAATGGAGATTCATAGAGCCCCTTATGATAATCATTTTCCTTAACAAACAAATATCCAATAACAACAACAAAAGGATCTACTCATAATTTTCTTCCAGAATTTATCAAATCTACTTTTGGTCTCTTATTTATCCAAGGTAGCAGTGCTATCTTGTTTAAGAGGTTCAAAGATAATTGGAACATGATCGATAATTAACAGCTTATGATAGTTTTTGCTTGTAGTGAAACTATAGAAGGTTACGTTTTTCAGTTTGAAGAGGTGATGTTTTGAAGTGAGAGGAAAGGAAAACAAGGGGAGGGATCAATTCAAACTAAGCCAAACTTTGGCTTGGGTGGTAAATCTTCACATCTTGGGAGATGATTTTAAATACATCATGTACGCTGTTAATTGCATTCGATTTGGACTACCCTGTGTGGAATGCTTGAAATATTCTCATAGGGAATGGAGTGTCAGTGAAAAGGCTCTCACTGTTCTGGTGGTAAGAAAACATCAGATTAGGAAAATCGGACTGAGTGGAATTTTGCCAAAGCCTATTGGATATTGTTTAAAGATAAAAGTGCAGGCCGACTCAGGAGTTACGAAATAGCACCGTGCCCTCCAGAATCAAACCACATTTGATTAGCAGATTGGATTCTTCCTTTCTAGACTGAGACTGATCTGGAATGGAGTTGATTCAGGCATCTGAGTGAAGGGAGGCAGCGAGCCGTGGCTGCTCAGGTGCTTCACCCCATTAGAGTTTAGGATTAACGGAAGTTCGGCATCAAATTTCCATGTCACTTAGGTTGGAGTCTGGGCTGCCCAAAAGGGGGAAAATAGATTTCAGTAAGGTAGAACATATGTTAGGACTGCAGTCTTGATCGGGCAACTGCAGGCCAGGCTAATGGTCCCCGAGGAGAACCACGCTTGAGCGTCAGAAGGTGTTCCGTTTGCTCGCTGAACACACTCGCCATTAGCGGGACGTTCTTGGGAAGACTGTCAGAAATGCCAAGCAGAAAGAAAGAACAGGCGAAGATTAGTTGACTCTGCATTCCAAGTCACCAATGTATTGGAAGTTAATTGCAGACGCCTAGGGCAGATCATGAATTTTATCCATGGTCTATGGAAGAAGCTGCTCCTTCTCCTCTTTCAGTGGGTAGTGAATGCTATTACAGGCATGTGGTCACTGAGCAGAGCAACTCGCGAGCTGCATTCCCAGCCCACTCTGCTTTTACTTTCTTAAGGTGCCTGATTCCATTTTTTAAATGTTCCTGGCTTCTGTTGGATCTTGATATTAATAGATTATTATTTCTTATAAGGGTGACGAGCGGAGAAATACACATAAAAATTTGAGCTTCATTAGACCCAGGCACCTGTGGTTTTCAATAAATTATATATGTAGTGTAAATATTAGGGAGTTGGTAGGTAGGTAAGTGTGTACATATGTGGGTAGGTTTGGTAGGGAAGTAGCTGGATAGATAGATAGATGGATGATAGATGGAATGTAGAATGATAAAAGTAGATATATAACAGAGTCATGGTATTTGAATGTAGAATGATAAAAGTAGATATATAACAGAGTCATGGTACTTAGTTCATGCCATGATGAAATTACCATATTTAGTCTCAGGAAGATTAGTTTTGACATACTGTTGTCATATGAGCACAGATAGAGAAATTTAAAATTTGAGCACAAAAGCTGATGTTTAGTACATAAATTTAAGTTGTTTTCCTAATGGAGGAAAATGTCACTGAAGATAAGTATTGAAAACATGTGAATTCTATAAATTCTGTATTAAATAATTATCACATCCAACAATATGAAGTTACAAATGTTTGAAGCAGAAATATTAAGAAATTTTCCAACTTCAACTATATGCCAAAGGTAAAGTAAAAATGTGTCCTTTATTAATCATTATGAAACTATAAAAAGCATATAAGCTAATAAAGTATTTTATATTCATGTAATTAGTCTGTATTTACTATTACCTTGTGATATATATGTATTATTCAGTTTACCAATGTAAATAGTGAGTTTGAAATAAATTGTGTATTCTCACAAATAAGTAATATGAGAGCTTCTTTACAAACAGGCAAAATGAAAATAGTGGGAAGCATTAGAAGTTCTCCAAATGGTTTTAGTGTGTTGACCTTTTTAATTTTAGTGTTTGATGCTTGTTACTAAGAATAATTTACAAATACTGAATTCTGTAATACAAAGTTCGTTAGCAGTATATTGCAACTATATGGTAGTTTTAGCCTGTACAACTGGAAATACATGCGGGTTGAAAATACATATAGGATAGGATGAAATTTTGCTTCAAAATGTTCTTTCAACAGTGTTACATTTCATATGTTCACCAAATATTTAATAAACACTATGTGCCAGAAATTAGTATAGACACAAGAGTAAATAGCAAAGAATAAAACAGCCAGTAAAACAACCAAAGTTCCTGCCCTCATAACTGCTCTTGTGTTTTAATTTTTAGTTTTGAGAAATTATATTCGTGAAGAGCACAAGCTCCATAATTAAATAGGAGTATTAATTCTCAGCTCCAGTGACATGTGACTGTGAGCAAGTTATTGAATTCTTTGATCCTAAATTCCTCTGTCTATAATATATCGCTAATACAGTATCTATGCCATAAGTTTGTTTAATTCAAAACATTCACTACATCCCAGCCACTATAAGTGCTCAATCTATTTTTTTGCTAGTAAAGCATATTAAGGAATATATGTATGACCAAACTACATCCTCAGTCAAGCATGGCATGCTGGGGAGGTACACCATAACACTGAGCTCAGGTTTGGAGGCCAGGTAAATAGTTAGTTCATATTATACCATTATACTTTAGTTTACTTCAGTGTAAATTTCTTAGGGTGTATTTCTTTTTAATGTACACCCATGTTTTATCATTTGAGTCCATTTTTTGCTATTTTATTGGGTTCTTGAAGAAAATTTACAAAAGAAGCTTGGTTACATTCTGAGACTTTCCACACAAATTGAGCAATGGCATTGTTTGGTCACATTCTATTTAATATGGTACCCATGTTGTCGTTAGTTGTCCTCTGGTTCTCCAATCTAGTTTCCATGTTGCATGAAGTTTTCACCCGTGCTTTGGGTGGGGTGTTTCTCTTCTGCACTCACACAAGTTATTCTTCCCCCACGAACTGGAGTCCACTTGCCCTAAGATTCCTATCTAATTTTCCATGCTGCACTTGTCAGTTTGATCTCATATATGTCTCAAAAGAACACATTATTGAAAGCATAAATTATTTACTAGTCAAGGTAAACTATTGTTTAGATTTTTGTTTATTTTTCCCCAAACCATTTTATTAGTAACTAATCCAGACATTATACCATTCCATAGTTTAGTCACATCAAGCAGTATTATGCAATTGCTACCACCATCAGTTTCAAAACACTTTTGTCCTTCATGAACCTCTTGATATTTGCTTCCCCTTTACCCCAACTTCCCCACTGTTTACCCCAGGGACCCTTATTCTAATTTTGTTTCTACAGGTTCATCAATCCCGGTTTCATATACTGAAAAACATATTACAAAGGTTCCTTAAGGCTACCCATGATAACAGAATACTTCAGAGATAAACTTCAATATGCAAACAAATAAACAGAAAATATTGAAACCAGATCAAGTGATAAGGTTTTAATCATTCAAGTGAGGTTTGTCAGTTTAATCTGCTATGTCACCTCTCCAGTACTCTCTCTTTGTATCCAGTTTATTATGGTTAGAGGGAATTCACTGGAGGCTTAGTTATAGATCTCAAAAATATGTTGTCATCTGTCGCCTTCTGCAAACCTGAATCTCACAATGTAAGTTCTGATATCATTCCCTCCTTTTGCTTTGGATTATATAATTTACAGTCCTTAGGGCACGGGTGTTGGTGTGCTTCGTCCTTGTGGATTTAGTTGACATCTCACTTAGATGGCTGCTTGTTTGGAAACAAGCCTTTAAGACCCCAGATGCCATTCTAGCTGATAGCCAGGCACTATCAAATTTCTTCACCACACTTTGGTATAGCACCATATCTTCTTTGCTTTCTTCTTTAGGACAAGTATCTTACAGGGTCATGTCATGAGAACTAATTGATCTTAGATTAGAGCTAGGATTAAGGGGGAGCTCCATATCCATTCTTGGATCTATTTATGGGTCATGTAGACTTTCTTCCAGGAATGACTGCTAACAAGTCACTCCAAAAGTTCGTTGGGATGTATTGTCTCCATTCCAACCAGCTAGAAGGACATCAGACACGAAGAAACATCTGGTAGTTGTTAATACAGCAGCTTAAAAGAGACTCACATGAGAACAAGCATGTGGGGTTTTTATGCTGTTGTTGTTTTAAGATCATTTTATTGGAAGCTCTCACAGCTCTTATAACAATCCGTACATGAATTGTATCAAGCATATTTGTACGTATGTTGCCATCATCATTTTCTAAACATTTAGTTTCTATTACAACCCTTGGTATCAGCTCCTCTTTTTTCCCTCCTTCCCCCTCTTCCCCTCCCATGACCCTTGATAAATTATAAATAATTATTATTTTTATATCTTACACCAATGGTTTCTGCTGTTTATTCCCCTGGGGGTGAGGGTTTATGTATCAATCATTGTGACTGGTCCCCCCTACCTCCCACCTCTCCTCATGTTCTCCCTACCACCCTGGTATCGCTACTCTCATTTCTGTCTCTGATGGTTTCATCTGACCTGGATCCAGTGTGTCATGAGGTCTTATCTGTACCTGTGTTCATGCTGTGATCTGGCCCACAGTGAAAGGCAGGACTGGGGTCATGATAGTTGGGGATAAGTAAGCCTCAAGGAACCAGAGGAATATTGTGTGTTTCACCAGTGCTCTCCTACCCCCTTGTTGACTCCTCCCTTTCTTGGGACCCTATTGTGAGGATCTGTCCTATTGTCTACAGATAGGTTTTGGGTCTCTGCTCTGACCCCCTTTGTTCTCAACACATTTTTTGTTGCTTATTTTGGGTCTTTTGATACTTGTTACCTGATCCTATTGACACCTCGTGATCACACAGGCTGGTGTGCTTTTTCCATGTGGATTGGTTACTTCTCTGCTAGATGGCTGCTTGTTTAACTTCAAGCCTTTAAGACCACAGATGCTGTATCTTTTGATAGCTGATCACCGTCAGCTTTTTTTCACCATATTTGCTTATGCACCCATTTTGACTTCAGCATTACACCAGGAGGGTGAGCCTCACAGAATTCCAGGTTGTTAGAACAAAGTGTTCTTGTGTTGAGGCAGGGCTTGAGCAGAGACCCAAAGTCTCACATGAGAACAGTCATGTAGTTAAAACAAAACAAAAAACAATACACAGAAATCACATGGTAAAGACTCATGTAGGCAATAATCACATGGTATCATTTATTTTAAAGGAAGTTTTAAAACTGAAGTTTCATTATTTCCTCCCGATGAAAAGAGAAATGATTTTTGGTAAAGAGTCAGCTGATTCATACCAACTGAATGTGCTACCAGAATATATGAGTGTGCTAATTTTGGTACAAATTTCATAGAATTATTATTAGCTTCACTTTTAAAATATATGTAGTGGTTTGATTATTTGCCTTTTAAGGACTTCAGTTATGGGAAGTGAAATGCTACATGATTTTGTTCTCTTCTACTTACCCCATGACTCACCGTTAGTGACAAAATAAATGGAAAAGAGAAAACAAATATTTTTGCTACGCTCATACACAGGCACCAAAAACTATAAGCTATCAAAACAGACCAAAAAAAAAGAGAACGACTGAAAATACAGTGAATTCTAGTCAAAATGTCAAAAGGATTCTGAGAATAGATACAAGAATCTATGGGTCTCCTCTCTATAGTTTACTGAGCACCGAGGTCTCCAGGAGTAGAAGGCCTTGTGTGGAAGAATGAAATCTTGATGGACTACATGGTGAAATCTTTCTACACATGGAAGAGCAGGAAGCAGTCAAGCCTGTAAGAGATTTACAAACCCCATATTTTTACAAGAAAAAGGGTGCAAAAATGGTGGAATGTGGAAGAAGTGTGTATATGGCAATTGACTTGGCAACCATTAATTGAGACAGCTGGAGAGAAACAATTACATGCTAAATCACCACCGTGATAACCTGCAATACACAGGGTTGAACTGTGAATCACACAGCTTTCCAGCATATTCTGAAATGGGACTATGGAGCAGAAATATGCCTCTAAACAGATGGAACCGTTGATTTGATTAGAACTAGGTCTGAAATAACACCCTTGATGTAAACTGCATTGGCTTCAAACTATTCTACATGATTGCTCTTTAGCCATAATTGTTCAGCAACCACTTCTATTGAATAAGACTTTCCCCGTCAAATACAAAGGATATTTAAGCATAAACTAGCATAAAAACCTAGCAACTATGGGGAAAATTATTAACAAGGAGAGCTAAAATCATGATTCAGCACAACTACAAATGTCATGCAGAACATGTTAAATGTATCCCTCTCTTAATTCTAAGAGATTAAAATGAGAGTTTGTGGTGCCCAGCTATCAAAAGATATAGCGTCTGGGGTCTTAAAAGCTTGAAGGTAAACATGGGGCCATCTAGCTCAAAAGCAAAAAAAACCCACATGGAAAAGCACACCAGCCTGTGTGATCACGAGGTGCTGAAGGGATCAAGTATCAGGCATCAAAGAACAAACAATCATATCATTGTGTGCTCACCTCCATGGTACCATCGCTGAAGAAAAATGGGTGCATAAGCAAATGTGGCAAGAAAGCTGATGGTGCCCAGCTATCAAAAGATATAGCATCTGGTGTCTTAAAGGCTTGAAGGTAAACAAGTGGCCATCTAGCTCAGAAGCAACAAAGCCCACATGGAAGAAGCACACCAGCCTGTGCAATCACGAGGTGTTGAAGGGATCAGGCATCATCAGAACAAAAATTTTACCATAGTGAATGAGGTGGGGAGCACGGAGTGGAGACCCAAAGCCCATTTGTCGGCCACTGGACATCCACTTGCAGAGGAGTCTGGGGGGAGGGGGGAAGACGATCCAGTCAAGGTGTAATGTAGAACTGATGAAAAATACAACTTTCCTCTAGTTCCTAAATACTTCCTCCCTCCCTGCCCCCCCCCCCCCCGCCAACTATCATGATCCAAATTCTCCCTTGCAAGTCTGTCTGGCTAGACCAGAGGTTGTACACTGGCACAGATAGGAACTGGAAGCACAGGGAATTCAGGGCAAATGATCCCTGCAGGACCAGTGGTATGAGTGGTAATACTGGGACCGTAGAGGGAGGGTGGGTTGTAAAGGGGGAACCGATTTCAAGGATCTACATGTGTCCTCCTCCCTGGGGGATAGACAACAGAAAAGTGGGTGAAGGGAAACGTCAGACAGGGCAAGATATGAGAAAATAATAATTTATAAATTATCAAGTGTTCATGAGGGAGGGGGTAGTGGGGAGGGTGGGAAAAGATGACCTGATGCCAGGGGCTTAAGTGGAGAGCAAATGTTTTGAGAATGATGAGGGCAATGAATGTACAAATGTGCTTTACACAATTGATGTATGTATGGATTGAGATAAGAGTTGTATGAGCCCCTAATAAAACTATTTAAAAAAGCAAAAATGAGAGTTTGAAGCAAGGATAGAAAAATTAAATACTCTGATAAGGAGAATAAAATTGATCTAGCATTAGAAGAGAATCATATAAAATCTAAGAATACTATAAGCACAAGGAACACCAAAAGGATATATAGAGTATGTCTCTGATAGTTGAGATAAATTAAATAGGAAATAGGTAATCATCATTATGCAATGACTATGTAAACAGGCATCATTTGTGTGTGTGCAACACACTTGATAATTCTGGAAATGTCAGATGAAGAGGAGATACAAATGGTAAAGACATTTAATACCTGGAAGCTCAGTGTTCTTACAATAAGTATGTACATATGTATATTGAAAGGGTACCAGGTGTTTTAGAAAACAAAATAAGAGGATTAAAAGTAAGATATTTTCTGTTGAACACACTGGATTTTAGGATGAAGAAAAAGGAACATTCAGGCTTACTCAGATGTTTATTAGCAAAAAAATTCCAGTAGATACATGATCATACGTGTAATCACATTATCACATATCAGAAAAACTGATGGCATCCTTGAGTCATTGAATTATGAAACTCCAATTTAAAGCTTACAATGAAAATAAATTTTTAAAATTTATTTCTTTAAGTCTTTATTTATTTTTACATTTTATTAGGGGCTCATACAATTCTTATCACAATCCATACATATACATACAATTGTATAAAGCACATCCATACATTCCCTGCCCCAATCATTCTCAAAGCATTTGCTCTCCACTTAAGCCCTTTGCATCAGGTCCTTTTTTTTTTTCCCCTCCCTCCCCGCTCCCCCTTCCCTAATGTGCCCTTGGTAATTTATACATTGTTATTTTGTCATATATTGCCCTGTCCGGAGTCTCCCTTACCCCCCTTCTCTGCCGTCCCTCTCCCAGGGAGGAGGTCACATGTGGATCCTTGTAATAAGTTCCCCCTTTCCAACCCACTCACCCTCCACTCTCCCAGCATCGCCCCTCACACCCTTGGTCCTGAAGGTATCATCCACCCTGGATTCCCTGTGCCTCCAGCCCTCATATGTACCTGTGTACAACCTCTGCCCTATCCAGCCCTGCAAGGTAGAATTCAGATCATGGTAGTTGGGGGCAAGAAGCACCCAGGATCTGGGGGAAAGCTGTATTCTTCATCGGTACTACCTCGCATCCTGATTGACCCATCTACTCTCCTAAACCCCTCTATAAGGGGATCTCCATTGGCCGACACTTGGGCCTTGGGTCTCCACTTCCCCCTTCATTCAATATGGTATGTATATACATACATACATACACACACATATATATACATATACACACATCATTTTTTTTTTTTGCATGATGCCTTAGACCTCGTCCCTTTGGCACCTCGTGATTGCACTGGCTGGTGTGCTTCTTCCATGTGGGCTTTTTTGCTTCTGAGCTAGATGGCCTCTTGTTCACCTTCAAGCCTTTAAGACCCCAGACACTATCTCTTTTGATAGCTGGGCACCATCCGCTTTCTTCACCACATTTGCTTATGCACCCATTTGTCTTCAGCGATCCTATCATGGAGGTGTGCAGCCAATGATATGATTTTTTGTTCTTTGATGCCTGTTAACTGATCCCTTGGGACCACTTGATCACACAGGCTGGTGTGTTCTTCCATGTGGACTTTGTTACTTCTGAGCTAGATGGCCGCTTGTTTATCTTCAAGCCTTTAAGACCCCAGCCACTATCTCTTTTGATAGCCGGGTACCATCAGCTTTCTTCACCACATTTACTTGTTCACCGACTTTGGCTCCAGCAGTTGTGTCGGGAGAGTGAGCATCATAGAGTTCCAATTTAATAAAAGAAAATATTCATGCATTGAGGGAGTGTTTGAGTAGAGGCCCAAGGTCCTTCCGCCACCTTAATACTTAACCTATAAATATAGACACATAGATCTATTTCCCTATCCTCCTATATATATTTGCATGTACATGTCTTTGTCTAGACCTCCATAAATGCCCTTTGACTCCTAGCTCTTTCCTCCATCTCCCTTGACTTTCCTCCTGCCCTACTACCATGCTTCGTCACCACCTGGGTTAGAGTATACCTCTTCTCTACGCAACCTTACCCTTGATCATTACCCACCAGGCCTGCCACTCCCCCCCCCCCCCGCTACCATTTTGGGTCCCATGTTGTTCCCTTGTCCCTGTGTTTGTGAACACCACTTCCTTACCCCCCTACCCCCCCACCCCAAGTCCCCCCGGAACTGTCGGTCCCGTTGTTTTTCCTCCAGATAGTTCATCCTGCCTGTCCTATTCAGACAGACCTGTGGAGACTCTAACGTGCACGAAAACAAGAAAGAGGAAAACAGAGCAACAGTATACAACCAGACAAAACAACAACAACAAAAAAAAAACACTGACAAAGAACAGAACAAAACAGTTCTCAAGAGAAAAGGTTGTAGTTAGTTCAGGGATCATTTGCTGGCCCTTAGGAGCGTTTTCCAGTCCAGTCTGTTGGGGTACCACGCCCTGGCCCCAAAGTCCACTTTCAGCATTCCCTGGGGACCTTGCCTCTCCATTCTCTTGCTGTTCTGCTGCACTCCCCCAGTGCTTTGCCTCAGTGTGGTGGGATCAGGTCAGGTGCAATTCACACACTGTGTCTCCGGTGCTGTCCCCTGTATCACCCTTGGTCACTGAGGGGCATTATGTCTCGTAGTGGGGCTAGCCATGTTGTCCTCTCTGTGGATTGGCTGCTCTACTCAGGAATATCATCCTCACGGCCTGGTGGGCCAGGCTGTGTTCCACTCTCTCCTCCTGCCCCTTCATCTGCTCCTGTGTGCTCTGATCAGATATGTGCATCTCCCGGAGCTGCAGAATCAATGCTGTCCTTTGGAACAATGAAAATAAAATTTTATACCAAGAAAGAAATTTAAAAGTCAATAAATAAAGCTCCATAAAGACAAGAGATATTATAGAAAGTGTAAATACCTGGCTTATTCATAATGCTTGTAGGATTCAGTGGATACTGGTTAAACTACTGATAAATCAGGTAAGAAAGAATAAATTGATTCTTTTATAATATTTTAATTGAGATATTTTCTTTTAGAACAAAATAACAGTGAGTCTACGTGTTATGGTGATTTTTAGCCACTTAGGTTCTATGAATTTTGCATTTTTTTCTTAAAACTATAATTTTTAATGAACTATTTTATCAGTCATCTTTTTTCTTATTACTATAAGAGTCTTATAAAAATTATTGTTTTTCCAGTGTTGTGTGTTAAATAATAATGATATTGTTTTGTTTTAAATTTATATTTTAGACCTTTTATAAATATGATTCAGTTAACTTGACGGTATTTTCTCACCTTTTCAATTTCTTTTTTTTATTAATCGTTTTATTAGGGACTCATAAAATTCTTATCAAAATCCATGCATACATCAATTGGTAAAGCACATTTGTACATTCATTGCCCTCATCATTCTTAAAATATTTGCTCTCCACTTAAGCCCCTGGCATCATGTCCTCGTTTTTCCCCTCCCTCCCTACACCCCCTCATCTTTTCAATTTCATGTGACTTGCAACTTCATTAATAATCTTGAATTATATACCATTATTTCAGGAAAATATAAGATATTTTGATAATTTTAAAAAGATATATACTTATTTGGATTTTCATATTTAGAATATGAGCACATATCACTGTTGTTAGATTGTATTTTTGTCATTCTTTGTTATTTTATTGATGCTTCTACTTTAGAAAATTACCTCTTACAAATGGTAATGAGGGATAATTTTCAGATAGTAACGAAGGATGATTATTTTAATTAATGAGTGTCACTGATAGAAAATAGTAAATCCATACCATTAATGTCCTTGAATTGTTATTCATCATTGAGTTAGAACATCATAATCATTACTCTTTCCTAAACTTTATTTGAATATCATCAGCATTAAAGAAAAATCAAAGAAAGCTTATGGTTTATATTCCTAACCTAAAGATCCCCAATTTAATAAAATTTCTATATAAATAGTGTATTTTCAGAAACAAAATTGTATGTTAAATTGAGATACAGTAGAGATGTTGCCATTCCGCTGGTCAGAGAGCAATTTTCTCACCTCCATCGATGGTACAAAAACAGGTCGCCGTAGTTTTCTTCATGGCTGTGCTGAGTGGGTTGAAATATCAACCGTTAGTTTTGTAGTCTAGTGCAAACTCTTGCTAGAGAAAGCAATTTCCCTTCATCCCTCTTTGCCTGGAGAGATTTATAAATTGTCTCTTAGTTACTGTTACCTAGAAAAAAAATCTCCAGGTGATAGAGAAACTTCATGTATTTTTTGCTTAATTTGATTTGATTTAAACACTATTCCAGTGTATAATAATTCTAAGAATATAAAATGGTGAGGTATAAATACAAAGTCCTTTGCAGGTGTAAGTTCTCAAGTAACTTCATAGCATTGTTTCAGTGCAGCGTCTACTGTGTACATGTCACAGCTCAGCCATGGGTGTACCTTTACCCTTTCTCTGTACTTGAACCCCTGAAGAAAGAGAGCAAAGTGTCAAAACAAACAAAAACTACCCAGCATACCTTCCTCCTCACCGCTGAATTCAGGGTAGCCCAGCTAGCTTTTCAACAGAACCCGCCTTTTAGTTGATGTCCCGCCTCGCTCTCCCATAGAAAAAATCTTTTTTACTGCCCACATTTCATCTGCAATGGGATTGGGTGGCTTTTAACTCTAATTTGAAATAGAGTATAACATTCTGAGAGGCAGGAAAATACCTCTGTACATCATGAGGAATTATAGTCGATGTTTCATCTCTCTGTTAAGTCAAGATGAACATTCCCCCAAGACTAGAGAAGAAAATAAGGACTCGTACAAAGATGTGTCCTTCTCTGGTCCTTGTCATGTCCCTCACTGTGATTGCTTGAGAGAAGTTTATTTCTTCGACAGGCTTTTATACCTCTAGTAACAGAAATGATTCAAGTTAAAAGAAAGAGACCCGAGTGCCTATTAAGCTTCTTAATTGTAATACGCCCTCTCCCCTCCCCCTTCAGTGCAGTAGAAAAATATGCAGAAGCAAACAAACAGCTTCCTGCAGCCACGTGTACAGTCGACAAGAGGCAGATGAAGGGGCTTTCTCTTGCTGACGGCTGTCTATCACCTCATTTGCATTGTTTCCACAGTGGTGCCCAACATGCTGCCAGCCTGGCTTTCCGCATCTGACGTGAACGCCTGCTTCAGGATGACGTTGGAGGGCGGTGGTACTCACGGATTTATGGGCACTTGTATGTGGGACTCTTGTCACTATAGAGCAGGCCTGTCGCTCTGGTGACAGAGCTTGTTTGACTGGTTTTGGATTTATGATGGAGATAATTCAGAACAGAGTCATAATTTTCCCATGGCAATTACACTACCATTTGGTAATTTGTCCCTAAGCAGGGAATGGATGTGCTGGGATCTACCCACGAGTTTAGTAGCTCAGTGCAGGGAACAAATCAAGGTCAGAATGCAGATGGAGAGCACATGGTCACAGAAGTTCTAGTTCTGCTCCTTCAGCCTTAAGGCGCTGTACAGTTTATATAAGAAATACTCCTCTGTTTGTGATTTTTTAACCCTTAGAATGACCATGAGAGCAAAATATCATTTGCCCATTTTGTCAAGGAGGAAAGCAAGATTGAAATGATTGACTTTCTTTTTTTTTTTTTTAACAATTTATTGGGGCTGATACAATTCTTTTCACAGTTCATACATATACATACATCAATTGTATAAAGCACATCTGTACAGTCTTTGCCCTAGTCATTTTTTTCTCTTTTCTTCTTTTACATTTTATTAGGGACTCCAACAACTCTTACCACAATCCATACATATACATACATCAATTGTATAAAGCACATCCATACATTCCCTGCCCCAATCATTCTCAAGGCATTTGCTCTCCACTTAAGCCCGTTGCATCAGGTCCTCTTTTTTTCCCCCCCTCCCTCCCTTTTCCCCCCTCGCTCATATGCCCTTGGTAATTTATACCTCGTTATTTCATCATATCTTGCCCTATTCGGGGTCTCCCTTCCCCCCTTCTCTGCTGTCCCTCTCCCAGGGAAGAGGTCACATGTGGATCCTTGTAATCAGTTCCCCCTTTCCAACCCACTCACCCTCCACTCTCCCAGCATCGTCCCTCACGCCCTTGGTCCTGAAGGTATCATCCACCCTGGATTCCCTGTATCTCTAACCCTCATATGTACCAGTGTACAGCCTCTGTCCTATCCAGCCCTGCAAGGTAGAATTCGGATCATGGTAGTTGGGGGGAGGAAGCATCCAGGATCTGGGGGAAAGCTGTGTTCTTCATCGATACTACCTCACACCCTAATTAACCCATCTCCTCTCCTAAGCCCCTCTATGAGGGGATCTCCATTGGCCGACACTTGGGCCTTGGGTCTCCACTCTGCACTTCCCCCTTCATTTAATATAATATATATATACACATACATATATACATATACACATATATACACATACATACACACACTTATATCTTTTTTTTTTTTGCATGATGCCTTATATCTGGTCCCTTGGGCACCTCGTGATCGCACTGGTCGGTGTGCTTCTTCCATGTGGGCTTATTTGTTTCTGAGCGAGATGGCCGCTTGTTCACCTTCAAGCCTTTAAGACCCCAGACACTATCTCTTTTGATAGCCGGGCACCATCAGCTTTCTTCACCACATTTGCTTGTGCACCCATTTGTCTTCAGCGATCCTATCATGGAGGTGTGCAGTCAATGATATGATTTTTTGTTCTTTGATGCCTGGTAACTGATCCCTTTGGGACCACTCGATCACACAGGCTGGTGTGTTCTTCCATGTGGACTTTGTTGCTTCTGAGCTAGATGGCCGCTTGTTTATCTTCAAGCCTTTAAGACCCCAGTCACTATCTCTTTTGATAGCCGGGCATCAAGGGTAAGGTTGCTTAGAGAAGAGGTATACTCTAGCCCAGGTGGCAATGAAGCATGGTAGTAGGGCAGGAGGAAGGTCAAGGGAGATGGAGGAAAGAGCTAGGAGTCAAAGGGCATTCATGGAGGTCTAGACAAAGACATGTACATGCAAATATATATAGGAGGTTGGGGAAATAGATCTTTGTGTCGATATTTATAGGTCAAGTATTAAGGTGGCGGACGGACCTTGGGCCTCTACTCAAACACTCCCTCTATGCATGAATACCTTCTTTTATTAAATTGGAACTCTATGATGCTCACTCTCCCGACACAACGGCTGGAGCCAAAGTGGGTGATTGACTTTCTTGAAGATAATATTCATCAAATGCTTTTAAACATATGCCTTAGGATGACATCATGATACCTACTCCCGGCATACACAGAAAGCTTAGAACTACTTCCCACTCGACAGTCTAACATTTTATTATGAAGAATTTCAAATATATGAAAAAGCTGACAGAAGATGTAGTGAACTCTTTTGCATCCATCCCTCTGCATCAGTAATAGTTAACTCAGGTGTGCCTCCTTTAATCCACCACCCTCTGTACCCATTCCTTCTGTGTGGAAGCCCATTTGAGGCATCATTCATTCCATCAGAGCAATTTTCACTATATATATATTTCTAAAATAAATATGTACTTCATGACACCCCCACCCCATGTTTTCAGTTTGTGAGTTATGCTAAGACCCAAAATATGATCTCTGTTCATTGAACTCTTCCCCTGTTTCTCATTCCTATTTGAGTCTCACCGATTGCTAAATCTGCCCATAGAAAATTGAGAATTGGATGGCTTAAAACTGACTGCTTTGCAAATAAAACAATATGCAAAGCCATGGAGAATACAGTAGCCATGCCTTATCATTTTTACCATTTGCTTTGTCTCTAAAAATAGATCCTGACTAGTGAAACTTGTTTGTTTATTATCCAGAAGTTTCGGACACATTTTCAATGGCTCACTGTGATACTGCCATAAGTTGGCCCTTGATCAGTCAAATAGTTTGCATCATTAGAAGGAAAATGATTCCACAAGTAGGAGCCGTGTTTCTGTTCTAATGGAATCTGCGGAGGTGGCTATTTCAGATACTGAAATAGTTGCACTTTCTTCAACATTATTACTATTATTTTACTACAGCCAGGACTGTATGTAGCATTTGGAACAGATTATGATGTATTTCTATTAATAACTTTAGCACTAGCTATACTAGTCCAATGATTTGAACCCATTAAGCCTGAGTGTATAATGAAATAAATCTCTTCATTTAATTTGAAGAAGGAACTTAATTTTGGAATTGTTTTTTTATAAGGGTTCACAAATCCTTTTTGTTTTATATTCTGTGAACTTTTATCTTTGTACTCCACTTAGTTGTTTTCATTTCATTTACCAAGATGCTAAATTATGTTGCTTTTAAAATTTGGTTTTATCATAGCAAGTGCATTTGAATAATTGAAAATAAAGGCAATTTATTAAAAACTAGCATTTGTCAAATGCAATTTACATTTGAATTTAGGCATTAGCACAAACATTTTATTTGGAAATTGGTAGCTAAAAAAATTAAGGCCTGAGGTAGTCAAAAGAAATAGTACTTTTAAGTCACTTGGAAAGATTTCACTATTTTGTTTTGTAATGTTTGGTGGTGAGCCCTTCCCAGATATCCATGATCCTTGTTTCTTAAAATCATACTTTAAAATGTCCATATTCACTTTCTGTCCTGTGATCCTGCATCTTCTTAGTTCATTGAACCACTGCTGTTGGTTCCCAGCTGGAGCGAGGGCTGTTCTAAATACCATAGTACAATTTCAAGGGTATGCTCAACATGACGCTAAGTGTAAGTTAACTTTGTACAGGATCGGATAATGTCATGAGCCACCTGATTGTAGTGCAGATGACTACCATTCTCATGTGATCAATAAGAGCTGATTGTGAAGTTATAACTGATGGGTCCAAAATGAACCAGAAAATATAACTGTTATTGCATTCAACATTTTTTTAAATGTTAGTTTCATTTAGTCGCTCCCAGTTCCCTTCCACTCTGATGTTCTCTTTTCCCTATATCTTATCTGCTTGGCTTGCACATGTTATATGCTTTGGACATCTGCTACCCGTTTTGTTGATTCCATGAGCCTGTGCTTACACCTTTACTTATCATGTTATTTATTTCTGATCAAATCCAGTAGAGAAGTAAAGATTTCCATTAAGGAATGACTGCTGTCAGAGAAACCATGGAAGAGGGTCAACTAATAACCTGTGTATGGGAAACACATTTATGCTGATCCTAATTCTTAACGCTTACAAGTTCAGATTTCAAGGACTTCATTCCAACTCGACACACACCGAGGGTTGAATTCCTGTGGGCCATCACTGTGACTATCCCCACCGCATGATGGTGGACAAAGACTGAAAACACAAACTTAGAGATTTTTTCAGGGATCACAGAAGCCAAATGCCAATTTTCAAAACTCAACTTGGAGATTTCATGCATAGAAATTTATTTAGAACATGTAGAAGAGTAATAAAGATGCCAATAGCCCTGTTACTTTTTTTCATGGAAACTTATGTAGCCAAGATTCAATCCATGAGGGAATTTTGAACAGCTCATAGTAATGTAAAAAAATTAGGATGTTAATATGATATATAATTTTTTATATATAGTATAACAAAATCTCTATAAAAATGCAACACTCAAATGTTATACAAGGAGAAATATTCCTAGTTATTTTTAACTGGTTTGGTTTGAGTAATATCTTTCCCTCCTTTAGTTTCATGTTTTCCACACATTTCTCTATAAAGCAGTTTTTAAAAGGAAATTAAAGTCTCCTATGATTTATGGATCTTTAGGTTAATGATTTGAATCTGGATGGCATTAAACTCAACCTCCGCAAAATCCTGCTGGAATTTTTTGTCCATTTTTTATCCAGGTAGCTTTGTAGAACACCAGTAAATTCACCAATAAGCAGAATTCCATCACCTTTTGCCTGGGAATAGTACACTGCATGGATAATTTCCCCAGTTTCTTTTAAATATTTTCCCATATTTAAACCATCGGATAACTCTGCTGATTAACTAAAGGTAGAATATATAATTTTCTAAGGGTATGCTTTTAAAATATCTTCACTATTAAACAACTTCTAGGTAACCTTCTCAGTATCTTGTTAGATTACACAGTTGAACAACAATAAATAATGTGTAGATAAGCTTTTGGAAAATGTTTAATGTCTGCACCTTTAAAAAAAGATTTCAAAAAGATATATCATGCAATGTCTATCTTAAAATATCGTGTTCTGTGTTTTCATGACATCCACTTCATTCACTAGTTATCTATTTTTCTCATGAGCATAGTCCATATAGTGAGAGAGGAGATCAAGTTGGAATCATATTTCATTTTGCTCTCATCTTGAAAAACTGTGTGACAGACTTGAGTGTGTTTTCTGCAGCAGCCAGAGTCACCCTTCCCAGTAATAAATCTGACCATGCCCTTCTCCAACAAGACTTGCAGTGGCCTTGTGTCCCACGTAGAAAGCAAACTCGAGCCTTATTACTTAAGGTTCTTTGTTCTGTAGCCATCACCCTCTGTCCTACCTCATTCCCATTCCACCCAGGAAGGTCTTCTTGCTACTTTTCCAACTCCCGCATGTGTTCCTGCTCAGGACTTCTGAGGTTGCTGCTCTTCTCAGCCATATTCTGAGATGTGTTCTGCTATGGTTGTTCAACCTGTTCCTTAACTTAATACAGTTTTGTTTAGTGAGGATTCAAGCTATTCTCTCATAATTCTCCTTCCCTAAACTTACTTGCTTTAATTTCACAGCATCTGGAATTATGCTCTATGTTTAGTTGCGTGTGGAATAGAGTGTCGTAAGTTCTAAGACAGTGACATGTGGACAGGTGTTAGGGAATGGTACGAGTGATACTAGAGGAGGCCAGTGTGTGGGAGCTTTCTTGGCAATATTATAAGGGGTTTCTCGCCTATCCTGGCTTTCATTCTTTGACTTTTTAACAAGGCGAGTTTGGCAATTTGTTTAATTGTAATAAACCTATGTCTATTTCTAAAATTGACGTACTAGTATTAACCTTGAAGTTTCTTAAAGATAGTAGTCTGAAATGAATTAACACATCTCTAGGTAACACAATAACTATAAAATGTCGCTGTGAGGACTAAGGTGTGCTCGACCCAAGCCGTGGTGTTTTCTTTTTTGTTGTTGTTGTTTTGTTTGTTTGTTTTTGTTTTGTTTTAAACGTTTTATTAGGGGCTCATACAACTCTTATCACAGTCCATACATATACATACATCAATTGTATAAAGCACATCTGTACATTCTTTGCCCTAATCATTTTCTTTTCTTTCTTTCTTTTCTCTTTTCTTTTTTTACATTTTATTAGGGAATCATACAACTCTTATCACAATCCATACATATACATACATCAATTGTATAAAGCACATCCATACATTCCCCGCACCAATCATTCTCAAAGCATTTGCTCTCCACTTAAGCCCTTTGCATCAGGTCCTCTTTTTTTTCCCCCTCCCTCCCCACTCCCCCCTCCCTCATGTGCCCTTGGTAATTTATACATCGTTATTTTGTCATATCTTGCTCTATCCGGAGTCTCCCTTCCCCCCCTTCTCTGCCTTCCCTCTCCCAGGGAGGAGGTCACATGTAGATCCTTGTAATTAGTTCCCCCTTTCCAACCCACTCACCCTCCACTCTCCCAGCCTCGCCCCTCACACCCCTGGTCCTGAAGGTATCATCCACCCTGGGTTCCCTGTGCCTCCAGCCCTCATATGTACCAGTGTACAACCTCTGCCCTATCCAGCCCTGCAAGGTAGAATTCGGATCATGGTAGTTGGGGGGAGGAAGCATCCAGGATCTGGGGGAAAGCTGTGCTCTTCGTCGGTACTACCTTGCACCCTGACTGACCCATCTCCTCTCCTAAGCCCCTCTATGAGGGGATCTCCAGTTAAGCCATGGTGTTTTCAATTTCCTCCTATGCGTGTAAAGTTGGACAATGAGTAAGGGGGGGAATCCATGTATTCTGACTGTGGTGTTGGTGAAGAATATTGGACGTGACATACCCTTCTCAAAAAGCAACCAGACTGATCTGTCCTGGAAGAAGTGCCGCTAGAGAGCACCTTAGAGGCAAGGCTGGCAAGACTTCATCTCATGTACCTTGGGCATGTTGTCAGGAGAGACCAGACCCTGGAGAAGGGCAGAATGCTTGGTAAAGTAGGGGGGCGGTGAAAAAGAGGAAGGCCCTTGATGAGATGTATTGACACAGTGAAGTGACTGCGGCAAAGGGCTCAAACAGAAGACCAAGTGTGAGGATGGAGCAGGATGGGAGGTGCTTTACTCTGTTATGCATAGGGATGGTGGAACCAGTGTGAGGGTACCTAACAACATAGCGGCCATACAGGGAGTAGTCAGTGGGTAGGTGCTGTTGCATCGCTTCCAGCTCCTCGTGTCATCAGGTAGAACTGAATGAAATGCTGCCCAGCAGGGCGCTCCTTTACAATCACTGCAGTGGCTCAGCCAAGTTTTGCAGCGACTGGTTCACTCCATCACCCTGAGGGTGTGTTTCCTCTACGCTGACTGTTTTATCAAGTCTGAAGTCCTTCTTTAAGGACTAGGCCCTGCTGCTAACAATTCTTTATACAATTGTAATTCTTTTAACTTCAGCCTTTTACTTTGCCATTGTTTACGGAGCAAATCAGTTTTTCATTAAAGAGTTCGTACACATTTTATGTCATTCATTGCGTTTCCCACGATCTAAGATTACTTCCTCCCTCTGTTGCCTGTTCCCATTCCTACCTCATTCCTAATCCCACTGGCTGTTGTCCTTGGGAAGATGCTGCTCTTTTAGAGTCTCAAGGTGGACGTATATCTCTAGGATTATTGTACTCCTTAAAAAAAACAGTCTCTTGCCTGGCTGAAACTTGAGCGCCATGGGAGTGAGTTCATTTCCGGATCTAACAGGTGACCGAGGGCCATGATCAGAATCACCTGTGTCTGATTAGGAAGCCTGGTGGTTTCTGTTATTTTGAGTGTTCCTCATACGTCTGCTCTATTGGGAATATTCTGATGCGACCCCTTTCAGAGCAGCCGATAGTGGTAGTAGAGCCGGCCTAGTTCTTCTGGTCTCAGCGTGACAGAGACAGGTGTTTGCGTGACCCCTGGTTCATTGATCCAATTATTCCCATATGGCTTCAAATTTCTTCCTCACTCTTCCAGAGGGGGAGAGCCAGTAGTTCACTTGGATGACCCCTCAAAAGCGTTTAAGAACAAGACACTACTCCTTTAGGTGGGATGTACAGCATTGCCTTCGTGGACTCTGGTGTGACAGTTGACCATGACCCTGAGCCCGCAGCTCTAGCAACGTCTTCCCTCAAGGTTTTTGGTTATATCTAAGAAGGTTTCAGAACTTGGCCCCTATATGCTTGACTACATTCGTGGATGTATTTTTGGCAATAGTAAACATGCCTGTACAAGTAATCAGTTTTCAAACAAGTATACTTAACGGGTATACTCCCAGTCTCCCTTCCACACCTTACAGCCGTCATGCTTATCCTGAATCTACTTGGAAATCATCCTAATTGCAAGGTTGGATATTAACAGTATTTACACCTGCTCACTTTGGCTGTGGGACTCCGGCTAGCGTTCGTCATTTTTGCTCTCCCTGCTCTTATGCATTGCCTTCCTCTCTACTGTAGTTAATATGCCTGCCTCTGGTCCGTAATCTACCTTCCCTTGCCCTCAACCTCTGATCATTATCAAAGAATATTTCTTTCAATGTGGATTTTTTATACTTTTTAGAGTAGTGGTTTCATACTTTACCTGCCCTGTTACAACTGATTAATTTTACTCAGCAAAATATCCTCTAGGTTTATTCATGCTCCAGGTGTTTTACAAGTTCACGGTTTAGTTTGTGTAGTATTCAACTGTGTGCATGTACCTTAGAGAAGCCTTTCTCCCGTTGCTGACCATTAGATTGTCTCCATCGCTTTTGCTATTTTGAAGAGGGCTACAGGAACACGAGTGTGCATGTATCTGTGTGTGTCACAGCTCTTATTGTGTGACAGCTTTTATTTTCCAAGGAGATGGCTTGCTGGGTCGCATGGTATTTCTATTTCCACATTTAAGGAAGTGCTACGCCATTTTTCACAGTGACAGCATCACTTTACCGTGCCACCAGATTTATATGGAGTCTTGCTAGCCTTTTTTGTATGCTGTTTTACATTTTTTTTCTATAAACTTTGCTATTAATGCTGAAGTATAGTCATCCCTTTGTTGTGTTGATTTAATTTCTTAAATATCTTATAATCATAAGAATTACTTCATATGGTTGTTGGCCTGGTTGACATTATGAAATTCCGTTTATGATTTCTCAATTTTTATTGGATTATTTATCTTTTTCTTGTGTTCAAGTTCTCTATAAATTCTATAGATCAGTTCCCTTGCTGCGTTGGTACTGGCAAACACATTTCCCCGGGCTGTGGCTTCCCTTTCCATGTTTGGGTGGCACCTTGGCTGCACAGCAGTGCCTGCTCTTAGGAAGACCCCAGTGATCCAGCGTGTCTCCTGCTCTTGAAGTGTTCTCACTTACATTTGATCGTGTATTTAGCTCTGTGTTACGGCTCTCATGTGTGTCCCTGTGGTATCAGTGATAACCTCTCTAGCTCTAGGTTTCACATCTGTAATTCATCTTGAATATCTTTTATGTATGATATGAAATATATACCCAGTTTAATTTTTCTATAAATGAGTATCCAGCATGGTCAGTACCACTTTAATATTATTTTTTCCTAGATAATGCATTTTGACCCTTTACAAGGACCAGCTATCCATAGTCGGATGGATTTACCTCTGGATTTTTTTATTCCATTCCATTGATTATGAGTCTATTGAAACACTAAAAGGCTTTTTCTTTTCTTCTTCCCCTTCTGTTTTTTTTCCACTCCAGTGGCTGTTCAGTAGGTTTTGAGATTGAGAAGTATAATGTATCCTACCTTGTTTTTCCTTAGTATTGTTCTTACTCTAGAGTGTCTCTTTTCTTTCCATATAAAGCTGGTAATTGGTTTTTACCTCTCTTTAAAGAGTTATATTGGAAACTAGGTCAGGTTTGCATTATATCTATTGATCTTTTGGGGTGTTATTGATATTTCCACAATGCTGTGTCTTTCTGTATAATGAACATGGTGCACTCTATCATTTATTTATTTTTCTTTGGGTTGATTTTATTTGTGTTCTTAGTTTTCTTTGTATAGGCCTTTTGTTTCTCTGGTTAGATTTACTCTTAAGTATTTCCTTTGAGTAGTTCTTGTAAATGGTTGTAGCCTCTCACTGTACTGGTGCAGTCCGTATGCTAAGGAAAGAATCAGAGAGGCTGGCTTTTATGAAGGAGAATGTAGCATCAGGTTTGGAGGTAAGCTTATTAACAACCTAGTGTATGAAGATGACACAACCTTGCTTGGTGAAGATGAGGAGGTCTCGATGCACTTGAAGAACAAGGATTGCGGTCTTCATTCTGGATTATGAGTCAATTCAAGACAACGAAAATCTTCACAACTGGACCATCGTGGTAAAGGGAGAAAAGATTGAATTTGTCAAAAATCTGTCTTGCTTTGATCCACAATTAATGCTCATGGAAGCTGCTGTCAAGAGATCAGAAGGCATAATACTTTGGGTAAATTTGTTGCACGAGGCTTCTGGAGTTTTGAAAGGCTTTGATGTTACAAGCCATAGTATTTTCAGTTGCCTTACAAACATATGACTGTTGGACACTGAATAAGGATGAACGAAGAAGAATTAATCCAAATGAGTTGTGGTACTAAAGAAAAATATTGAAAGTACTGATGACTGGTACAATGAAAAACTGGTACAATGATGACTGCAGCTGATGACTGACTGGTACAATGAAAGAAGTTTAGCCAGAGCGCTTCTTCTAGACAAGGATGGCAAGACTTTGTCTCTCATACTTTGGACGTATTATCAGGAGAGACCAGTCCTTGAAGAAGGACATCATTCTTGGTAAAATGGAAGACCAGCAAACAAGAAGGCACATCAACGAGGCATTGGCACGTGTCTACAAGAATGGGCTCAGGCATGGGGACACTTGTAAGGACGGCGCAGGACTCTCAGGGTTTCGTTCTGTTGTGCGTCGGCTCCCTATGTGTCAGAATGGTCTCAGAGCAACGAAGAACAGCATTGTAAATGATCAGTGTTTTCCTGAGTTTCTTTTCAGATTTCTGCTTATTAGTGGAAACGAATCTTGACTTATTGTTGCAAATTGATAATAACATCTGAAAATAGAGTTTATTTATACTTTTTCAATTTGGATGATTTAAATTTTCCCTTTTTTGCACCGGAGCTCTAACTAAGACTCCCAGCACAACAGTGAATAGAAGTGACCCTTCAGGGCATTCTTGTGCAGTACCTGTGCACAGTGTGATACTTACAGTGATTCTTCAGTGTGACTAATGTTGGCCATTGATTTGTATATGTGTCCTAGATTTTGATGGGAATTACCCATCTATTACTATTTTATCAAGAGTGTGTGTTATATTTAGGAAAATTAATTTTCTGGAAATTAAAAATTTTTAATGTAGTTATTGAACTGATTTCCCCCCCCCTAATATTGAACCATTCTTAAATAAACATTATGGATCCCACTTGGTCTTGATGTATTTTTAAATATGTTCTTGTGTACTGTTGAATAAACTTTGTTGAGAATGTTAATATCTATGCTTATCAAGGATATGTGTCTATGATTTTCCCTCTTTAGTGATGCTTTTGCCTGGTTTTAATATCATGGGTATGTTTGCTTCATTAAGTGTGTTTGCAAGTATTTCATCTTTTTCTGTACTCTGGAATAGCCCAAGTAGGATTAGAGTCAGCTCTTCTTTGAAGAGTTGGTAAGATTCTACAATGAAACTTTGTGTGCACAGACTTTTGTTCTGCTGCTGTTGTGAGTTTAATAATAGGATTTATTTCTGCTTAATGATGGCTCTGTTCAAAATATCTACTTCATTCTTTATTACTTTAGGTAAGTTGTGTGTTTCTATAAATATGTACATTTTATAGTTTAAAACATTTTTGGAGCACAGTTGTGCATATTTTGGGTATCCCTTTTATTTTACCTGACTCTTGTGGTGTTATCCATTTCACTAGTCTTTTTCCTTCTTTTTCTTTGTTACATTTCCAATGATTTGTGTATCTTCTCAAAGAAACAAGGTCTACATTGTTGAGTCTGTCTATTATTTTAATGTTTCATTAGTATCTGCTCTGATCTGTTGCTTCTGTTCTTCTGTTGATTGTAGGCCTTTTATAGAGCTCCTTTTCTAATTATTAGAGATGTTGGGTTAAAGTGGTGATTGGGTTCTTTGTTATTTGTGTGTGTGTGTGTGTGTGTGTGTGTGTGTTTATTGCTAGATTGTTTTTCTGAGCAGTACTTTTTCTGTGAGTATTGAGGTTTTATTCTTGTTTGCTTTAAGGAGTTTTAAAAAATATCTATTATTTGATAGTTTTTTATTTAAAGCTATTATTTAACTTTGGTGTAGTTGATTGTTTATTGATCTTTCTATTGCTGATTTCTTATTTTAGAGCACTTTGCTCTTAAAAGATGCATTATAGTATTTGATGTTTTTCTTAAATTATTGTGATTTAGCTTTGTTGCCTAGCATGTGATCTATTCTGTAGAATGATCCATATGTGTTGGAAAAGAATGTATAGTATGTTGTTGAGTGAAGTGATCTGTATGTGTGTATGAAATCATGTTGATTGATGCATTCAGTTTTGTTGCGTCTTTGTTGAGTTCCTATGTAGCTGTTCTAGTCTTCATTAAAAGTGGTGTATTAAAGTCTCTTGCTACTACTTGCAAGTTTTCTGTTTATCTCTTCAATTCTGTTAGAGTTTGATTTATGTCTCTTGAGGCTTTTTCATTGACTTTTTTATGACCTAGACAATTATTATGACAATATCTTCTTGTTCAATTGATTCTTTCATCATCATACAATCAATGGCTTGCCTCTTATGCTGCTTTGTCCCTTGTATGTTTTATCAGAAATTAATATTGCCCATCCCCTGTTCTTTTTTATTCTTATTAGCTTGAAATGTTTTATCTCTTGATTTTTAATCTATTTTTGTCTTTGTATCCAACGTGTGTTCCTTGAAGACAGTATCTGATAGGCCCCGTTTTCTTATCTATTTAGTTACTCTTTATCCCTTACATATTGCATTTAATCTATTTCTGTAGAGTGTAATTAACAATGGGTATTAATTTATTGCTGTTATTGTGTGTATGTGATGCTACTAGTTTCTTGCATATAATTTTCTGGACTTTGTTAATTTTTAAATTGTTGATCTTTCTTCACTTCTATTGTTATGGTTTTCCTTTTGCCATTGTTTTGAGGAAGTTTATTAATTTTTATTAATTTTCTTTATGTTATCTTGTTATTAATTAATTTTTCCAAGTTTAGAGCAATATAATTTAAAATAGACATGCCATCTCCAGTTGGACTTTCTATAAGTACAAAATATATTCCTTCTCTTTTACTTTATAATTCTCTCATTTAAATTGATACCCAGGGCTCCCTAATTTTAGTCTTGGCTGTTTGCCTTACCCAGGACACTCCTGTATTGCCCTGCGGGTATGCTGACTTGTGTGCTGACATCCGGTCGTTGCCTGGCATGGTTAGCTCTTTCCAAAGAAGTCCCTTTAGTATTTCCTGTAAAATGGGTTTTGCACATTCTTTTCATTTCTGTTTTTCTGTAAGTGTCCCAGTTTTGCTGTTGTATTTGAAATTATTGGTTGGCAATTTGATTTTTTTTCTTTTAAAGTTTTATATACATTATAGCAATGCCTTCATGCTTGTGCAGTATCTACCAAGAAATCAGAGCTTAATTTCATGATTTTTCTTTTAGTTAAGTTTTCAGTTCCCCTGAGTTTCTTTCCAGATTCTTTCCTTATCTTTGGTTTAACCAAGTTTGATTATAATATATTTGGTAATTTTATTTAGCAGTAGGTTTGGCATTCAGACAGCATTATCTACGTTTATATCTGGGTTCTAATATTTGTTGCAGTGGCTACACAGGACTCACAAAACTTTTTCATGATTAAAGGGTATATAATGCAAGTTAACAGGTTGCAATACAAGAAATGTTCAGGAGAGAGTTGTTCATCAGGACACATTACACAGTTCTTTCAGGTCTTCTAATAAATACCCCAAAGGCACGCTACTCTCCTGTAAGCCTCAACTCACAGGCCTTCAGCTCAATTCCCTGGTTCAGCAAATCCACCTTCCCACATTAAGGACCCAGAGGGAACCCACTTCACAACCAGGCTCCAGCCTCAAAGCCTTCCGTGTTAGTTTCTCCGGGGCCTGGGAAATCTGCCACGCTGCTCTCTGCTCTAGCTTCTGGTGGTACTGCTTCTCCTCGATGGGACAACCTCCTTCTGAAACAAGGAGCTTCACTATGCAGAGATCCCGGCGTCCAGAGGGCACTCCACTCCCGGCTCTTACAGCTAATGAGTTCCCCTTTCCTGCTTGACCTAAGGGGTCATATCTTATACCCAACAGGATGGTTAGCGAAAGTATCCTTTCAGCAGTTTCTCAAAGATGCATCCACTCAGTGCATCCCCCTTTTCTGACCCAGTCCAAGGCAGGGAAAGGTTTTAGGGGAGGTACAATAGCTTTCATTAGAAAAGTCATGTTAAGAAATTCACTGGCCCTGCAGCAATCTATCTGATTGGAGTTCAGTCAGCTTCTTGAAGGCATACCTTTTTGTTCTCTCAGCTACTGGGGACATTTTCTTCCCATAACTCTTTAACACTTTTCTCTGTGCTTTTTGTTGTATCTGCTTGCTCTGAAATTCTGATCTTACAAAGTTATTCCTTTTGATGGTATCCTGCATAATTCTTTGGCTTTCTTTAGTTTTTTTCTTTCTACTTTCTTTTTCTTCTCTGACTATTTTTCTAACATATTAGTATGGAGAAATGTTTATTTATGCTTACAAATACAGCCTTCTATTGCTGCATCTTACTTATCCTTTCAGTCTACTTTTTCAGAAATCATAATGCAATTCTCAATTTCCATTTACTATTTTCGTATGTTTGCTCACTTTTTATATTTTTCAAGTTGGATTTTGTGTTTTCCTGCATTCTTCTAATATTTTATGTTTTATTTGATTTCTTCTTCAGCTTTATTGATTTTTTTCCCCTCAAGCCTTTGTAAATACCTAAATGTCATGTTATTTGAATTCCTTCTTAGTTAGCTTCATTGACAGTTCTTCTTAGAAATGTTCCTTAGTTCTATATTTTGGGCACATATTTAAGCTATTTTTGTTTTGTTTTGTTTGCTTAAGCTATTTAATATTGTGAATTGAAAGAATGTGTTTGTCTTGTTGTTGTTTGCTTTTGAGAAATTGTGATGCTGGTGTCCGCCTATTTAACTGGTGATTGTGTGCTAGTGTGCTCTTAAGCACTCAGCACCAGTATCTCTGTGGGAATAACAGATAATAGGAATGTGTCCAGGCCCCTCTGTTTTCTGCTTGTATATCACAGCTGATGGTGGATTTGGCTGGTGTGGGTCATTGTTAAACTAGGGAAGGTAGGAAAAAGAAAATAGAATAGTAAAGAAAAGTAAGGGGAAAAGAAAATAGAAGTAGAAAAGAAGAAAAAAATAAAATGAAAGCATAAAGAAGAAAAGCACAAAGAAGAAACACTACCATGAGGCAAAGGTCAAACAAGCATCCACTCTCCATCTTTACAATTCGTTTCTCTAGTACCCCACTCCTGGTATCATAATGTGTTAGTCTGGGTTGACTAGAAAAACAAATCCATGGACACTCATATAGAGGTAAGAAAGAGCTTTATATAATAGAGTAATTATATATTAAGAAAACATCCCATCCCAGTCCAGATCAAGTCCATACGTCCAATATTAGCCTATATTTCCAATACCAGTCTATAAATTCCTCTTCTGACTCATGCGACACATGCACTGACACCAAATGAAGGAAGGTCACAGGTCAGTAGGTGGGAAGTCTTGTGGATCCAGTGGCAGTGGAAGCATCTCAATGCTGGTGTGGGCCTCCACATGGTTACTGCAGCTCCAGGGCTATGGCTGCATCAGTGTAGCTCCATCTGGCTTGCCAACAGGCATGTCTCGCCAGGAGTGTGGGTCCTCCTCCATGGAGCTATTTATCTCCATAGCGCCTTCAAATGAGGTCATCAAGATGTGACCTGTTTGACAGGCTAAACTCCACCCCTTCACGCTTAAGAGTCTAAAGTTGACACTAAATTATGTAACCACCAAATGAAGAAAGTAAAAAATTTGATGAAACGTGAGGGAAAAAAGGAGAAAATTAGATGGGCAAAAACTCCAAGGAGAAGACTGTTGGAGGTAGAGCAACTGACACTATTCTTGCCTTCTAGTATCAAAGGAAACCACAGTATTACTTTTAGGTAGGTCTTTTACCAGTCAGAGAATAAAGAACAGAGATGTTTGCATAATGTCCCTACTATCTTACTCACTTTACAACTATTTCTTTTTGGCAGCCACCTGGCTATTCAAAACTATTGATTACGCAGCATTAACCTTTTCTTTTACACTCTGATGAATAAATGAAATTAGAAAAAATGTTATGAATATAGCTCTAATAATTTTTTTCAATCCTGCTGTTGTCTTTTAACCTTACAAAATGCTCAACATTTTAAAAAGTCATTATTTCTATGTTTAATATACCTAGCAAATGTACTTTGTTTTAAAATAACTTTGAGATTATATCCACAGTTTAATTTAGATTGAAACCCATGCATGAGGTGCCTATTTTGTGCTAGATTCTGCTTTAAACTTTGAGGATAAAGAGATAAAGTTTGCATCATTCTCTTCAAGACCCTGCATCCAATGAGGTGGAAAGTTAATATTATGATAGAATTATGATTGTTAAACATCATGAGTAAATGTGTTATAAAGTTATTATCTGAGTCCATAAAAGAAGCACCAAGTCTGTTTCTCCATAAAATGTTTCTGGAGGAGAAACAAACGAAAAGAAATGGGGAGGCCCAATAGTGGAGGAGAAAGAGGGGAAGCTGGGTGGCCTCTGCAGCGTGCACGCGGCCAGCTTCAGGGAACAGGAGCCTTTGACAGCTCAGCACTGCCGGTCAGATTCTTCTTTATCTAGAAAATTGCCGTGTGGATGGCTGGCAACAATACATCCTTGCTGTATTTTCTTTTTTGTTCTATGGTTTTCAGAGAACTATTTGGGTTTCCATCCTATAGCATAGTATTTTTCCATAAAGAACCTATAAATAGCTTTTAATAATGAATAATAACGATTTACAGATAAAAGTTGGTAAGCCTTTAATTAAACATTTAGCAAATGCTTAAAAAAAAGCTGTACCCTAAGGGACAATGATAATGTTTTCTGCATATATTGTACAATATTTAATAGGATGTTCATTAGTTTTTAAATGTACAATCAATTAATGAAAACTGGAAAGAGTCTGGTCAGAAAAGTATAAGGATTATTATTTTTCTCCCCAAGTTTCATGCACTCAGAAATCAATTGTTTAAAAAATAGTACAGAAAATATACTTATTTGTTTATAAGCCGTGGATCTCAGGAGATTCAAGTGTTCACATTTGCAGAATTTCATAATGGTTTTAAAACAGTGGTTTGGGATCTGAGATGAAAACAAAGCTCATAAGATTAATGTATTTCAATATCAGCATATATCATCTAATTTAAATCATCTTTTGAAATATATATATATTAACCATTAAATATATATTTCTTTGCAAGTTCTGGTGAATTAGGGAAGAAAGAAGGTAAGTGATGGAACATTGGCTTGGGAAGAGATACAGTTGTATTTGACAGTTTTTCTCTGTTTCTTTAACAGTCTACATTTGCTTCCCTTCATTATTGTATTTTCTTTAATTCCTAAATAATTCTTCTGCTCATCCCACCTGAACAGTATAGAAAATAGGAGATATCATCTACAACCTTTTCATAATATATTAATAACACATTTAATAGTACATGAAATATTCTTTAAGTTTGTTGTTTGTTTGTTTTTCATTTTGTTAGCAACGTTTTCCTGTAATGATGAAAATTTAGGAAAACTGCATTTCCACATCCGGACCTTAAGTGTACTCCCTACCGTGCTAATGACTTGAGCTAATGGAGTGCTCCATTCAGTGGAACCCACAGTTTGCTTATATTGATTACATTATCAGTAGTAGTAATCACAGATACCATTACCAACCAATTACACATACACATATCTAAGCTAGGTGACTTATTCACTAACATAATCTCTTACGATTCTTAATTTTGTAATGAAGCTGATCATCTCCTTGTCCAATTAAGTGTAACTACATAGTTTCATCGAGTAGGCTTAAATGCAAGTATATTGAATTATGTAGTGGGTAATTACTTGCATATGTTTGTAACAAGGCCAAATGAGGGCAATTTGAGTGTAATCTGTTTCTGATTCTATTTGAGAACTGCACTCGGGAAGGTTAACTGCTTTTAAAAATAGACCCAAACATGTATGTGGAGCAAACATCACAGAAGTATATGCCCCGCTCTCATAGCAGAATGGAGTGTACTAACTGGTACTCGGCCATGCAACCAGGACCCAAGGCAGTAGACTCCCTGGAACCTTCGAGATAAAATTTCCAAGGTCACCGTGGAAGGTTCATTCCAGGGAAAAACAACTTAGAGACACTCTTGAAGTTTTCTATGAGATAAACTAGGGGTAAGGCACAGTTATGTTCTACTTGCTAAATCTTCGACATGAGACCACACATGACTACCAGGGGCCATCACCTGTCAGTTGCCCTGCTTTGATGACTTGTACATTGTTACGAAGCTAGAAGCTATGTCAACACCATTTCAAACACCAAAAGGAATATATGAGCATGACAGGTTTGGACAGATCTTTCAGGCTAAGACAATAAAGAAAGACCTGGAAATCTTAATATTGGCCAATTAAAACCTCTGGGTAACAGTAGAATTTATCATTATGTTATACATTAGGGCTGTAGGGAGACTTATTAATAACCTGCAATACACAGATGTCACAATCTTGCTTGCTGAAAGTGAGGAGGACTTGAAGCACTTCCTGATGAAGAAGGATTGCAATCTCCATTGTGGATTACAATTCATTATAAAGGAAACCCAAATCCTAACAACCTGACCAAGAAATAACATCATGAGAAATGAAGGAAAGATTGAAGTTGTCAAAGATTTCCATCTTGTTTGGATCCAAAATCCATTCTCATCTTAGCAGCAGTTAAGGTATTGCTTTGGGTAACTCTGCTGCACAAGACATCTTTAAAGTGTTGAAAAGCAAGGATGTTACTTTCAGGACTAAGGTCGGTCTCACCTAACCTATGGTATTTTCTGTTACGTCATATCCATGTGAAAGTTGCACACGGAATAAAAAACACCGAAGAAATCGATGCATTGGAATTATGGTGTTGGTGAAGAATACTGAGAGTTTCACGGATGGCCAAAAAGAGAAGCCAGTCTGTCTTGGAGGAAGGAAAGCTAGAATGCGTATTAGAGCCAAGGCTGGCAAGGCTTTGCCTCACATACTTTAGACTATTTTAAGCAGAGGCTTGCCCCCGCAGGAGGAGCGCATGCTCGGTAAAGGAGAAGACCCTTAGTAGGATGGAATGACACAATGGATGCAGCATGAGGTTAAACAAAGCAACAACCATTAGACTAGCACAGGTCCGGGAGGTGTTTTGTTCTGATGGACAGAGGGTCGTGATCTGTCAAAACCAACTCAAGTGCAAGTACTAACAACAAACAACGAGCTTGTGTGTCCTCAGAATTTCTCAGCCTACTACATTATAGATATGATGTTGTTAGGTGCCGTCAGTCTAGCTCTGACGCATAGCAACCCTACGCACAACACAACGAAGCACTGCACGGTCCTGCACCCGCCGCCCAGTTGTTCCTGTGCCTGAGCCCATGGGAGCAGGCACTGTGTCAGTCCATCTACTTGAGGGCCTTCCTCCTTTTGCTGCCCTTGCACCTTACCAAGCATGATGTCCTTCTCCGGGGCTAGGTCTGTCCTGACAAAATGTTTGACGTATGTAAAGCGAAGTCTTGCCCTCCGTGCTCCCAAGGCCCACTCTGGCTGTCTTGCAGTACAGATCGGTTTGTGCTTCTAGCAGCACTTGGTACTTTCAATATTCTTCTCCAGCTCCACAACTCAAGTGCATCGTGTCTTCTTCTTTCTTCCTTACTCAACGTCCAACTTTGACATGCAAATGATGTCATGGAGAATGCCATATCTCGGTTTAGATGTACCTTTGACCTCAAAGTAACATCCACATTTGTGAGTACTCTAAGGAGGTCTGTGCCGCAGATTTACCGAATGCAATATGTCTTTTGATCTCTTGACTGCTGCTTCCAGGAGTATTCATTGTGGATCCAAGTAAGACAAAATCCTTGACCACTTCAATCTTTTCTGCCTTTATCATGATGCTCTCTGTGGGTCCAGCGATGAGGATTTGGGGCTTGCTTCCATAGAGGGTGAAGATTGCACTCCTCGCTCTTTCTCCACACGTGTTCCAAGTCCTTTCCACTGTCAGCAAGGTTGTGATGGCTACATACCCCCGGGTGTTAGTACCTTCCTCCACTCTTGATGCCACACTCTTCTTCAGATTGTCCAGTTTGGCTATCAGTGTGTCATATCGAGGTGGTGCTTGGGTTGCTGTGATGTTGGGTGCTGTGTCACTGGCATTTCAGATGCCAGCAATCACTCAATGGGAAAGGGTTTCAGAGGAACTTCCAGACTAAGAACAGACAACAAAGAACTGCTCATCTCCCCACAGATTCGAAGCACTGTCACATGAATATGTTACTTAGAGGAAAATGGGGAAGCCAAAAGGATATCTTGCAGTTCTATATTCTTATTTCAATCTTAACAAAAATTAGGATGAGATTTATTTGTTTTATTTTACAGAGTATAGGTGGGAGATGTGGTCTATACTCTTCAAGTGAATGTTTCTTTTTGTACAGGATTTATGCACTTTTGATTTGTGGTTATATTTCCCACAGAGCATAAGTTATTAAACACTGTGAATCTGTTTATAGAAATGATGCAAAACCAATGAAATATAATTGACATAACACCGGATAAATCAAAAAGTATTCCTACAAGGAATTAGCCCATATATGCCTGAGTTTATTCCAAACAGCACACATTTCTGTAATCGGTGGAGAGCTGCAGACAAGTTCTCTCAGTAATGCACTTGCGATAGTTTTATTAGTGTCTTCAAAAATAGGAGACAGGTGCCATGGAAAGTCATGACTTTGAAATCGACTAATAGCAAATATTTAATAAAGTTTATATAGATATCTTCCCAAATCATTGAATCTGTGCAACACATTCGTGGGAATGAACCCCGACAAAAACAATTTTTTCACATGGATCAATCATTTTTAGGAATATCAAGAAGACCTCAAAATCCACCAATAGTTCATGAAGATCATTGAACAGTGTGATCCAGAGAGCAAGATCCGGTGAAAGCAGTGGCTTCCCAGGGGATCTGTTGAGCCCGTTAACTTCAAGTCAGTGTAGTCAGCTCCATAGGAAATCACTGCTACTTTGGCAGTCCTAAAGGATTGTCTTGATAAGCTTTCCCAAAACATGCAGGATAAGCATAGGTACTTATTATGAAGATAGTCCAAAATGATGAAAAACTTAATTGATAAGAAAACATCCAAGAAAAAGGTGCACGAAGTAATTTTTTCCATGTCAGTAATATTATTATTGTTTGTTTTCAATGACATCAGGGTCTGCCCTATGTGAATTTCATCTGGGAGCCCTTACCCTATCCACTCTATAGGCCTGATCTTGATATTTTAGATTTCATTTTATTTCCAAAACTCAGAGAACTTTGAAAAGGAATACAAATTGAGTCCCTCAAAATTACCAAAACTGCCAGTTTGATATTGTGTAAAGCAGAGTGCAGAATTCTTTCAGGAAGTGTTATAGCGATAGGAACATTTCTTTCAGGAGTGTATAGACCTAGATGGAAGATATGTCAAGGAATAATAACTTTTATCAATAACTTAATATTATTAAGTTACAATAATAATATTTTCTATAATAAAGGAATACTTCTTTACTTATTTTCAAACTCATGACAATCTGTAGAAATGCAGATAAAAATTTTTGCATATGGAACTGAATTTGAAAACTCCAAATAATGTATCTAATTGCTAAACAATTTTATTTTTAGAAATATTTTTCTTCAGCATAGAATAATGGATTTTTAATACTTTTTTCAATGCCAATATAACATAATCCATGGCATATGTTAAGTGGAGGCAATTTTATGACCAACATACTAATTGATGTTTATAATTAAAAACTCAGGGAGACAAATGATTTAAAAGCACAAAATATTGGACGACATGGCTCTTTTGGGAAAGAAAATCTAGTAATTATTTCTATAAAAATTGTATACAATTTTCATTAGGAAGTTACTCTTGAAAGAAAATTTTAAATATGATTGAAATGTGACTCCAGGGAAGACATAAAGCTCTTTATTTTTGTTGCCATGGTCAACTTTCATGCTGTTCCTGACAGGATGTGTAGAATGGAAATTGTGCAAGAAGAGTGTTACACATATAACCATATATAAGCTATATTAGCTCTAGGAAATTTGGAAATTATCTAAGAATTTGGGGTACTTTTCACAGTTCCTTTTACTGAGGATGAACTTGCCCCACGAAGTCTGTCTTCATATCTGGATTTTATCTTGAATATGATAAATGTATCTGGAAGCTAATGTTCATTTATAGAATAATTTTTGCTTGACACATCAAATTTGGACTCAATAATGTGGCAAACTAAATAATGTTCCTTTGTTAATCTAATAGGTTATGATCATGGTTCTCAAGTCTTAAAATGTATAGTTCGCCATTATGTGTTCATTTCAGATTTTTAAAATTGATGAATTGGGTGAGCGTTTGCTGAAAAGGTCCGTTTCTCATGCAGCAACCCACAAACATTTTGTTTCACATCACTGATTGCGTTTCCCTCCATGTAACACCACGTATCCCAATCCCTGCCGGTATTTCCACTTGTCAATGTTGTCCTTGGGTAAACACTGCGCTTTGGATCTCTCAGCGGTTGATGGTTGAGAAATGGGTGTGCCTTCTTGAGAAGTGCCGTTTATGCTGCCTTGGTTCTGTAAGACTTGTGTATGCAGTCCACCAGCGAGGAGAGATACTTACTGTGGCTTTTTTTGGGTGGGGAGAGGTCAGGGGCAGGGGGTAAGGATTGGCTTTTTAAATACAAACCGTATATATTTAGATAATTCTCAAGAGATACATTTTAATATCTTCCAAGAAATCTGACATTGGTCCCCAAAGGAATATGAAATCATCTTGGAAATCCAAAGAAATCCAAAGATGATAATATTTAAAATGTTTTTGAATTCTTTTAGAATCGTACTCTGATTTTTTTATAAGTGTTAAAGAAAGCAGTGCAATTTTTAAAAGCAGATACGAAATGCTTACACTGCAAGGTAGCAGTCAAAACTCTTGAGTTGCTTTCTATTATCTAACCCTGCTTTTTAAAGCAATCATGACACAGAACTACATGAAAAGCAACAAGAATACATGGAGAAACCAAAATTTCAAGTCAATAAGCAATTATTTTTTACTTTTTACCTCTGAACCATTTCTGTGAATGAAAATAAAAAGGGTTGATTTTTATCCAAATTCAACAATCTTTCCTTTTTAAACATACAGCATCTAGTTTTTCTGTGTGTTCGTTAAATTTTTAACTTACTATATGTATTAAGGGACGTTGCCATCTTTTGATATATTTAAAAGGTGAATCATTGTGTTTTTAAACACTAAGAATGGCTTCTTTATTCTGTGACAAATCATGCTGGTAGTCTGTTATTTGTATATGTAAAACCTTCCTTTTTGCCTTATCATGTATCTGTTACACACATCATTAACATTCTGTTCTTTGTTTGTGCAGAGCCGGCTACTTGCCTCAGAATATTCCCCTGGAGATGATCAGATACCTATCTGAGGAAAAGGATTTTCTTCCTTGGCATGCTGCCAGCCGGGCTCTTTATCCTCTGGATAAATTGCTGGACCGCATGGAGAACTATAATGTCTTCAATGTAATCATATATATTCTCTTACTCTCATAAGATAAGCTGTTATTTTCCTATTTGCTATTCACCATTGACTCTACGTTATTTTCGTTCTTTCTTCTAATTTGCGTGATTACTTTTGTCCTGATTTTTCTTTTCCACACTGATGAAAATTATTCGAAGAAATTTATTACAAGCGACGTTTTTTTCCTGCCTCAAAGTGTCAATTAATCTTCAATGAATGCTTCGGAATTTAAGAACAAATATACAGAGCAAATCCTTAAAGTTCAACCGACTTTCCGATAGTTAAAGGACGCCGTGTTCACAAAGGACTTCCCCTGGTTAGAGAGGGTCCAAAAATCTAGCAGAATATAGACAGTTTCAGCAAGGCTTCTTAGTCATTATTTTTATCCAAAAGGGCAGAGTGAATTCAATTCACTTCCTTAATTAACGAGGATAAGATCAACATTGAGGCCAAAGCCCATTCATAATTGGGTCCAAGGGGACACAGGAGAGCAAACAACAGATAATCCAAATAGACGTGAGGACATGACACACATTCCAACAGCCTGACCAGATTTCCAGAGCTGAAGCCTGGGAAACCAAATTGCACTGCTAACACCAACTAATCTAATTTAATCATCACTTTAAATAAGATTCAGATTAAAGACTGTTAATAAGCTTTTGATTTCCAAATTTTCTATCAGTTGTGAGGCTTTGCATATGACAATACGTTTCTGTGCCGTCTATTATCTTTGCTCACTGTTTTGCTCTCCTTCAAAGAGCCTGTTTCTGTCTTATAAAATCGTCTTGTGACATATTGGCTATACTGACTAACTTACGTATTTGGAAACTATATTTCCACGTCATGAAACTGGCTATTCAAGCCATTCTAAATGTCAGAGAGCCATCAAAGGTCCTTCTTTCTTACCCTAAGCTAAATTGAAAGCCCCCGGTTAGTTACTTGTGGACAGGGACAATCGTGCCATGGCTATCATTAGCTTTGTCTCAACTATTACATCTGATGCTCAAAGAAATGTGGCGTTTCCATTGTGGTACAAATAATATCTACTAGAGAAAGACATATACTTTTCTTTTTTCCTTAACAAAACACACTGTAATGAAATTTTTGTAAAAGTAACACACATTTTTGTGTAATTTTTAGTTTTAAATAGTGTGTGATGCCAGACATTTCATTTTCAATAAAAGTTAAAAATTGCTTTGAATATATCATTAGCTGAATCGATTGTTGATTCTGAAATACCATGTAATTATACTGAAGATCATTCTGTGGCTTTCAGTTCAACAATAATAGTCTGTAGGCTGGCTGGGCCTACATAATACTTTAAGTATATTCTACTGGTAGAAAATAAATGTTATGTGCTCACGTTCTTATAGCATATCTATAGTAAATCTTATAGATATATAGTATTTCTTATAGAATATCAAGTCCAAGTATCATCAACGTTACTATTTATTCATTTGGTTGTAAACATTGTCAATGTTATAAATCATTCTTTTGTCCAATAGGAAAAGTAGACTTCCAAATTTTGATAGTATTAGATCTGTGTGTCCTGTATTTGAATTGCTAAGTTATGTAACATTGTAATTGGGAAGTTATTGTGCTCATAATTTCACTGTTATTTGAAAGCAGCTATATTTAGAAAGTGTGTTCTTGTTATTATAACATTTTAGTGGTCAGAATAGAGATGTTTCAAGCTGACACCATCTTTCTACCTTCCTTGTTCCATTTAGGAATATATTTTGGAGCAAGTGGCAACAACATATCTCAAACTTGGATGGCCCAAAAATAATTTTAATGGATCCCTTGTTCAAGCATCTTACCAACACGAGTACTGTATTATTTGATTATTCTTTCAGTTTCTCCATGAGCTATACAATAAAATCGTACTAGTGGCATTGTGGTTTTAGCTGCATGAGATGATCTTTCTTTCACGCTTGATCTTTCATTTCCGTTTTCTGGGAGGATCGCTACGGGGCAGCAGGTCCATTGCTTGACACGAGGACCCAGGTGTCCTTGCCATGTTTAATGTGAGCTCTGCCTTAATGAAGTAGTGAGATGGACTTATACCCTCCTCTGTGTACTGATTCCAGATCTGACTTTTATAGATCTCTGCTTAATTGTCTCTTCACCAGTAGTTTGTAATTTCATAATCTAAAAAGCATCTATCTTTATGTTCATTCTTTACTAACCAACTGTTTATTTAATGTTGCCCCGACTTTCTCTTCAGACAGTAACACTGCTGTTTCATTTCATTTTTCTTCCTTTTAATGCCGTCTAGAGAACTACGCAGAGAGGTTATAATGCTGGTGTACAGTTTTGGTAACAAGCACTGTCACCAACAGGCATCAACACTTATATCAGATTGGATTTCCAGCAACAGGAACAGGTAAATTGAAAACAGTCCTGTGTTGCTCAGATGATTTCAAACTGCTTTCAGAGTCTCAGTTGATGCATTCCACTTTCAATGCTGAAGTATTAGAGAGAAAGCAAAGGGATGTTTGTTCTGGTTCATAGTTTCAAATACAATGGCTTGAAAATAACAATATATTTCAAGTTTTAGGCTATCTTTCTTAATTTATGCCCTTATGTTTCAGGTATGAAGCTAAGTCAACAAGTATTGTTCCTAGTGTTTCAGCTCATGCATACTTGGGTCCATCCAAAACAACATGTCCCTGCCATCAGTGCTATAGAGGAGTTCTCTAAGTTGAATACTCACCCTAGTCTCATGAAGGCATTAGACTGAAGACAAAAACGATAACAACCACATCTCGCTGCCATCGGTCAATTCTAACGTTTAGCAAGCTTATAGGTGGAAGAGAGATGGGGTTTCCTATTCCTATAAAGAGTTAAAGTCTTGGAAACCTACAGGGGCAGTTCTGCTCTGAATAACAAGGTCACTGGGGCTGAATTGACTCTGGGTTTTCCAGCGGTCGATGTTTATGGAAGCAGACAGCCTCATCAGACCATTCTCCCTCAAAGTAGCCCGTGCCTTTACACTACTGCTCAATGCAAACCTTACGAGGCCACCAGGCTCCTTCATTAGGACAGTCAGGTGCAGTCAAGAAAAATGTCCAGTCAAGGCAGTGGCTTTTGCGGGGCCCTATTAACCCATTGAAATTCAAGACAGAGCGATCAGCCAGAAGGTTATGGCAACTGTTTATTCATACTTTTTATCCCAAAAGAGTAATTCTGATAGATTTTCTTGAAGGGCACTGAACAATTACAAAGACTTATTAGGAAGAAGCTGGAAAAAAAAATGGAAACAGCATCTGTGAAAAAAAAGACCAGGAAATTTGCCCCAAGGAATTATTTTTCCATCCGAATGATGCACCTGCTAATTCTTTGGGGGTGGAGGAGGCTATTATGAGAATTTTCTTGGGAAAATTTACCCCTTCCAGCAAACAGCCATGATTTTGCTCCTTGAGATTTCACTTTGTCCCCAAATTTCAAAGGGAATGTTAAAGGGCATGATTTGAGCCCATCAGGTTACCTAGCATGCTGTTTGGACTGGCTGTAAATCAAAGGACTGGGAAAGCCTTAGAATTAGAGAGATGGAAACACTGGATTTACGAGTGTGTAGAACTATGTCAAGAACCAACAACTGCCTTATACTTTGATATTTTATTAATAAAGATTTCATTTTGATATTTTTGTTTTATGAGATTTATATGGTTTTATAGCAGTCATTTTTATTTACCCTTGTGCAAAGCACCGGCTTGTTTCTAGTTGTGATAGCTTGGCCGTCATTCCATGAAAGGAAATCATTAAATTGGGGGAATCTCATTAAGGCTCTTGATAAAACCATGTTATTCTTTCAGAAACATTTATCTGCATATGTTATAAGCAAAGTAGCACAACAAACATGAATATTAAAAAATACAAATGGAAAGGAGATCTTTATTCTTTCAGTGATCCCTGGCAGCGACCTTGAACTTGTATCTTATCTGAAAATTTCACAGTCCAACAGGTCACTAGTGCATAATATGTGGTTAAAGTAATTTAATGTAATTGTTTTCAGAAAAAATTGAATATTAATGAAAGAAATATTAAGCATAAAAGAAAAATCCATTTATCTTCTTACTATAGTGTTTAAACTTTCTGTAAGCATATTTGTAAAGATTTTCATACTCCTTTTTTTTCATACATTGAACTACAAACGCATGCCCCACTCCAGTCATTGGCCTCTGTGTTTATTAATGTCAGAAGGGAAGGGCAGGATAGGGAGTCAGAGGACTTTATCGAGATGACGCCTGTGCCTCATAGGTGAGTCAGGGATGACCATCATGGACAGCAGAGGCAAGGTCTCGTTCCAGATGAGCACAGAGAACAGCAGAGTCTCTATAAGCTGCTATGGAACAAACTGGCATTTTCCTTGTCAGGAGTTACTTATGTTTAAATTTAGTATCTAAATGGCTCCAGTTCAAAGGGTAACTATCCTGTTTTAAAGGTTGCTGAGGGAAATATTTCACTGCAATATTTAGTAATTTGTCATAATATTTCATATCCCCTAGCATTTTTCTGTTTGCCCTTTAAGTTAAGTTAATCATTTTGAGCCTTGTACTAAGCTATGAGGGAAAATATTTTATCATTATATCTCTCAATTGATCCATCATATAATTGATGACAGTGATTAAATGCTTCATCAGTCTTCTGAAGAACTAAAAAAAAAAATCTTCATTTAAAAAATATTTTCCTAGTGATAATCCTTTTGCTAAGTCTCTGGAAACTATTATATTTGACCTGAACATGTTAAATGAAGTTTTTTCCTCCGTATTTCTTATCATGCCCTTCAATTCAACTACATATTACTAGGTTATAAAAATAAAATGTAGAGCTACTTAAAATCAATACATGCCTTTTATTAGAGTTGATAGTTGTAGTTTAAACTTTCATTTTTTAAAAAGATTCTTGATATAATTTTAAGCTTATAAAAAACTTGTGAGTTGGTTACTTTTTGACCCTTCAATGAATATACTCACATTATCATATAGTTTTACCTTAAACCAAAAATTGGGCTTGTACCATTGCTTTCACTGTTTCTATGAAAACAATTAAGTCTATTACCATTTCCTACATTTAAAGATACAGGTTCTTAATGTACTGTTTTATAATATTGTACTGAGCACCTCTTAGTGCCAGGTGGGAAAGCAAAGAAAAAAGTGAAGTTCAAATTAAAAAGAGAGGCAGTGCTCCAAGTAAAGAATTTTCCTACATGAGTAAAGCAAGTACTAAGCAAGAGACAAGGTGTAAAATGCCTTCCTTCTTTAGAGGACTTGCTCTCTGACGCATGAGCGTGACTAGGGGGTGGTAGAGGTAGGTGGTTGGGGGTTGCAGGTGGAATACACCTGAGTTGACATTTAGCTGGATAATCCTGGTGATTTCTCAGTTGGGAACGTGAAAAACCATCACTTCTGATATGTCAGTTCATTTCAGTTTTGATAACTCTGTCATTTATTCATAATGAAATAATTAAATTTGGACCCAATGCATGAAGGTGATTTTGTCATTTCCTTCATCACTTTTATATCTTCTTGCATCGCTTGCTTTTGCAAGTCGGCAAGTAAACCTGCTAAGTGGAACTAACTGTGTTTACTAAGATTTGCTCAACCGACCAGATGACAGATCACAGCATATACAGGTAACCTCCTGCAGTGAGGGCACTGGCGCCACTGAGCCACCTCTGAGTGAAGATCAGAGGTTTAATCTGTGTTTTTCAGATGACAGCTTAATAGTAAAGCAATACTAGAATCTGGTTGCTGATGCTGAGTTCAACTTTCTTAAATTGAATCAATGAAGGGGATGGCATAGTTTCTTTTTAAATGAACCTGAAGCAAAACATCAGTCAGCTCTATTTTTTCTTGTTTAATTCTATTTTTTAAGTAACAAGTAAAAAAGCATAATCATAAAAGTTAGGAATACTATACAGGTATATTTTCTACTAATAACTGAGAAGTGGGTAGTTAGGGTTAGGTTCAGGGTCAGGGTCAGGGTCTCTGTAGGAGAAAGACTTGCTGATATACTTCCACAACAATTACAAACAAGAAAGTCTTACCGGGAAGTTCTACTCTGTCCTATAGGATTATTATGTGTTGAAATTAATTGCATGACAGTGGAGTGGACATTACATTACAAAGAAGCATAATCTGGATATATTGGGACAGGTGTATAATCCCTGGTATGAAACTCCAGAAAATTGATGGTGTCAAAAAAAAAAAAAAAGTAGTTCAGGAGAGGCTAATGACACCCAAAAGTGCAATGAGAGAAAATGTGAGAGAAAAATTTAAGATGTACAGTGGATGATAAATTGAATGAGCTAGCATTCTTATCCGTGTTAAAATATTCAAATGTTACAGTGTGTGGAATTGTAATGGCGATGCCATGCATGAAAATGGATTGTGTTACATCCAGGTCTGGTTAGGCTCTGATTTGGACATGAAGTTCAGCAGAATGCCACATTTCAGAAACGAGACAGAGTGCCAAGCACACAGTGGAGAACAATACAAATGATAAAAAGATCTTGAAAACATGAGCTATGAGAGGAGCTGGTGAGCCCTGAAAATTTCACTCTAAAATAAATGTTAAAGGCATAGAAAAGACGATATCCATTTTTATATGTACAAAAAGCATAACAAAAGGTACAATAATTGGTTTCTTTCACTGGTTGGTGCAAATTAACAAGAAATAATAGCCCTAAGTATTGCTGGGTAAAATATAGGGAAACATTATTACAGCAGATGCATTATAATGTAAAATCTCTGAATTAGAATGCTATTGGGATGTACAATTAACCACATAGAAATCACAATATGATAATATGTGGTTTTCGATGAATAATAAATTTAACCTGAAATTAAATGCCTGTCTAAAACACAGACTTTTAATTTTGTACTAATGTATTATTTTAAAAATAATTTTAAAAGGCACAGTTTAAAACCTGAAGCCTATTAAATATAAAGAATTAACGGAGAGTAATATAGATCACCTATCCCAGAAATTGATGACTGGTATCTTCACTCTATTTGTAAAAAGTACTCTGAAACAGCATAGTACCTGGTAGCTTGTAATTATCCAATTGAGTCGACTCTATTTCACCTCATGAGGACCTTAGAGGTGTGAGAGTAGAGTTGTGGTCCAGGAGGTTTCCAGTGGCTTAGTTTCTCAAGGGCAGCACTAGGCCTCGCTTCCCGGTGCTTTTGGAAACTGGACCTTTCACTTAGCAGTCCAGTGCATCACCAGCTCCCTGTCCATTGGGTAATTAGGGAAAAGAGGTGTTACAGTTTAAAAGCAAAGAGAACTAGAGTAGATGCTGACTCTAGTCCAAGACTCTGGTATTGGGTTTCCAACTGCAAGGTTGGCATTTCAAACCTACTGGCCACTTCACGGCAGAAAGGTAAGGCGACCTGCCCCCACAAAAGTGACAGACTCAGAAACCCGAAATAGTGTTGTGAGAAGCTACGGTCGACTAAACGGCAGTGGGTTTAATGTTGAAAACTGCTTTGGCAGAGAAAAGATGAAGATTCATCAAAAGATTGTTGGCCCATGCATGTGTTGACTGAAGGCAGTGAATTTTGGCTCATATGTATTCATGTGTTCTTTTGATTTATAAACGTTACTCTCTAGGTTTTGATTTTGTAGTGTTTATTCCAATCAGTTGTTTATAGAAATGACTGTGCAAGATCTCATCATTTTATGTCATTTTGCAGATTACTAAATTAAAAGCCCACAAGGATTACGTCATTTGCCAAGATTATACCATCGTAAGTGGTGTAGCTCAAGTTCCATCCTCAGCCTGCCATGTTGTCTTAGTCAATTCTGTGATGGTATATAAAATAATCACGTGGCAATAATATATGCTTACTTAAAAATCGTTTGAGAAAACAACAGTCAAACTCCAGTACTCCCTGCAATGAGTATGTGCAACAACGTTATGCCCATAGCCAATGTTCCTTAAACGTGAAGTCATCTCAGAATTACCAGGACTTGCTTGATTCTGCGCCGCCCCCCACTCCTAGACTTCCTGGATCAGTAGATGGGACGGGACATGGAGGCATGTGGAAATACCAGTTGTCGTTGCCCCCAACGGCCACACTTTGGGGACGACTGCGGTGGGTAAAGGTTTCTGCCTCCAGTGTCATCGACACTGGTGATCACAATGGAATTGTTCTTCTAAAGAAGGTTCCTTAGTTCCCTTATTTAGAGCATAGCGGTATAATTACCAATAACTCACGTCATCAGAGTCATATGACAGAATGCCTATTTCATACCTGACACTGTTCAGAGTTACCCTCTGCTTACTTTGAATCCCCCAGGGCATCAATATGGGGATTGTTATTGATGTTGGGTGAACTCTCATTAACATACTGACGATGTGATTTTTAATGGTGAAGTATGAACAGTAACCATCACTGAATGCATTTGTTCTGATTCTTTGGGAGCCCTGGCCGCGTGGTGGGACCCTGTCGCCGAGCTGCCTGCAAGGTCAGCCGTGGGAAACCACCAGCCGCTCCAAGGAAGAAAGACGGTACTTTCTACTCCTGCAGAGATTTCCCGCCTCGGAAGCCGTGAGGGTGGTCCTGGCTGCCTGCAGGGCCAGTGTGAGCCCAGTGCCAGGGCAGTGATTTATCTGACTTTCGTTGGGCTCTGCCTCCTGGCAACCCCGCATGTTACAAAGCAAACTGCTCCGGGGGGTGTCTTGCTTGTCTTCGCTCCAAGGAGCAGGTCACAGGGCCTGTGCGGGCAGTGCCACGGGACGTGTTTTTACATCAATGGTTGGGTGAGTGAACAGGGCATATGTTCGCACTGTCTAGGCGTCCGCATTCGAATAGCCTCCTTTCAGAAGATTTTCAGAACTCCCCCACGAGCTCTCCCACAAGTCGGGGAGAAAGAATGGGCTCTCTGCTCCCACAGCAAACCCACAGGGGGCTCTGGGCTGGCATTGACTCCATGGCAGTGCGTTTGATTTTTTTTTTTTAGTTTTATAAGGTTTTAGGTTTACAAGGACCAACAAAAACAAAATATTATCTTAGGAATTCTCCATTATGAGCAGTGGGGGGAGCTTTAGTTTTTCTCCAACTTTTAGAGAGGTGGCCTGACTTGCAGGTAAGCATTATGTCTGCTGCTTTGCTCGCCTTAATTCGTTGCTATCTGTGGTCCCTGCCCCTCCATCAGGCGCGGCTCCTCT